>NC_041219.1:49267919-49297121 GCF_002837175.3 Physeter macrocephalus | reverse complement strand
TCCTGTTCCATTGATCTATATTTCTGTTTTTGTGCCAGTACCATACTGTCTTGATTACTGTAGCTTTGTAGTATAGTCTGAAGTCTGGGAGCCTGATTCCTCCAGCTCCGTTTTTCTTTCTCAAGATTGCTTTGGCTATTCGGGGTCTTTTGTGTTTCCATACAAATTGTGCAACTAAATACCTTACTTTATTAAAAGAATCCAGAGTTCTGTGGGTAAAATGACCCTTCTCCCTCCCTCCCTCCCTCCCTCCCTCCCTCCCTCTCTCTCCCTCCCTCCACTCTCTCTCCCTCTCCCTCCCTCTCTTTCTCTATCTCCCTCTCCGTCTCACTCTCTCTCTCTCCCGCTCCCCTTCTCCTCTTCCCTACGCCACCCCTTCCACATCCTCTGAAGCATCAGTTCCTGGACAGCAATAGAGTTTTATCTCTTTTGTCTTCTGTATATCCCCATACCCTAAACGGTTCCTGGCACACAGCAGGCAGTCAATAACTGCTCCAAGTATTAATGAATGAACAAAGACATGAAGGAAGGGCTGCAGGGAGTGACGAGGGAGGCCAGGCAGTCATACCCAGAGGACCACATAAACCACAGCAGTTCTGCAGGACGCCAGGAGAACTTTCATCAAGACCAGGCTGAAACAAGATTCTGAGTGGAAGCCCTTGAGTTTTCTGGAACATTTGTGGAAGCAGAGGGAGACCCCCCCGACCACAGGGTGTGGTGGATCACACCCCTCTGCACCACCCCATGCACAGCCCACTTCCCTGGAACCCCTGGAATATAGTGTGTGACACAGACCCAAGAGGTTATGAATGACTTGAACAAGCCAGGTCTGAAGTGCAGCCGGGGCAGAGTAGTCCCTAATGAACCCTGTACCAGTGGCCCCTTGCCCAAGGTCATGGGAATCTCAAGCACTGAGATGCTCTGCTCAGTGATCTCAGAGGATGCTGACACTTGAGAGAAGCAGCTCAGCTGGGGCTCTCACTTCACGAAGATGCTTTCAGCACTGGACCAAAGACAACCCCCGTCATCTCAGAATCACTCGAACCAGAACAGGCTGCCTGCCGAGGCCCCGCCCAGGATCCTATCAAACTCCTCCTGGATGATGTGTCAGCATCCCCGAGGCCCAGCTGGGCTCCCGAACAAGGTGAGGGCCTCCAGGTAATCCCTCCAGATGCCCAGTGCAAGGGCCCCGCCAGGCACACAACAGGCACTCAGTGAGTGAGTGACTGTCCTCTCAGGCGTCCTCCCCAGGAAGAGCGGAGATGCCACATTATAGATGCCTCCACAGGAGGGTGCTTCTCCCCCTCCCCACGGCCCCCAGTGTCTCTACACAAACATTTTGACACCGAAGGGCAAAGGGGAAAGGGCAGACGCCCCGAAGGGCCCTGACTACCGCCAATCCCGAGTGCCAACTGCAAAGAAACCATTTTAGAACCATCTACACAAAACTATCGTCTCAGAACGACCTGCACAAACTCTTGCATCCGGCGCATTCACTCTTTTGCGAGTCGAGTCGGCAGGGGAAATGTTTACCTATCGTGCACAATAGCCTCGGAAAAAAAAGCACATCTGTGACGACGTGATGACCACAAATCCTCCAAACCCTCCCCACACCTCCAGGGGCGGGTGTGGGCGGCAGGGCTCTGGTTCCATCTGCGCTGGACGGAGTTCGACATGTTTCTGCAAAGCGACGTCCGCCTTTAAAATACCTTCCCAGGAAAACGCCCAGCCCCAGCGGGCACCCAGGCTCCACCGAAGGTGAATTATACCACCAGACCTTCCCGCTTCAAATGCCACCAAGCAGGAAAAAAAAGTAAACTGACTTTGCCCGGCTCCCTGTCTGGGGGCACCAACCCATAGGGACCACATCAAGCGGCCCTGTTCTCTGATTTCTGGCTGCCTTTGGCCAACGGGGAGCCTAAGGAAATGGGAAGGAGGACGTGGAGAGCCGTCAGGAGGTCGCTTCTCTCCACGACCCCTCCTACCTGGGTTCCTCTCGGCCTCGGGGCTGTCACAGCCCCGGGTCCTGCACTGCCCACCATGGGCGCCCCACGCCCTGGGGCCCTTTGGTGATACGCCCTCCTGGGACCATCCTGGTGAGGTTTCCACCTATTTCCTGGGTGTGTGTGTGGCGGCGGGGGGGGGGGGGCGGTGGCGGGTGACTGGTAAAATAGCCCGGACAGGCTCCTGGGCCCCAGCAGACTTGGGGAGGGTCCAGGGGGCCCCAGAGGTTTCCCACACAGGACCCACTCTAAGGACCAGACACGACGTGGATGACACAACAGACGCCTGCAGAGCGACCCGCGCCTCCCAGACCACTTCCAGTGCTGCCCCTCCTTCCCATCCGTGTCTCTCGCTCCCTGCCGAGCCCCGCCCCGGGCCTCTGGACCCTGAGACACAAAGCTCCCAGGAGACAGATGTCCCTAATCCAGAGCACTTGGAGCACTTCCCATTGTGTGATGAGGGAAACCACAGCAGGGGGGCCTCAAGGTCTACCTGCAAACTGCTTGGTTTCCTCCATCAAACAGCCTCGGGCAGGAGAGGAAATAGCTGAGCTGGCAGCAGGGGAGAGGCCTAACCCCGCGCTGAGGGTCTGCTTCAGGTGCTGCTGAAAGGCTGGCCCTGGGAACGGAAGCGGCGGGTGGCAGTGATCCACCGCCACGGCGTGTTCTCTCACGTGGGCTCCTCCTTCCTTCTCCCGGGGGCATCCCGGGGCCCCTTTAGGAGTGAGATGCCTCCTCGGCGCTCCCCGGAGGGTCTCTGCGAGCAGACCCTCGTGATGCTTCCTGCGAGCCTGACGACGGTCAGGAATGATGGATGCCTCCGGAGCTGGGCAGGGCCGGTCGAGCCAGAGGGTCCGTCTCTGCTCGGCTGTGACAGGCTGCTGCTCCAGCCATCGGCAGGTGACTCTGGAACACGGCACATGCAGGTGCACTGGCGGGCAACCAAGGCTGACACAGCCCCGAAGCCCAAAGTCTTCAGCCGGCCCTGGGAGACGCGTTTCCCATACAAGCAGGAAGGAAAATGCACCATGTGTGCGTCCTTTGCTTCCCTGACTTGGAGCATATGGGCCCCAGAGGGTCCCCTCGGCCCATCCCGACTGGCCTGCACCCTGCTGAGCGCACAGCCGACGGCCCATCCCTGACGTCCTGGCCCTGCTGGCAAGCGGGGGAGGCCAGAGGCCGGAGGCTGAGAGCTCCGAGGTGTGCGAAGCCCAGACTGCGGGGCCTGACATCCTTGCCGCGTGGCAGCCACCTGCCCCGGAGCAGCGGGCAGGCCAGAGCGTCCACTGCAACTCTTACTTTTCCTTCTTTCTACTCGAGGGGGTGAGCAACGTCCCGACAAAAGCCCGAATGCCTCTGAGCCAGAAAACCACTGACCCCTTGTCCCCAGCCTTGGCCCAGGAGGGGCCAGCCTCGCAGGAGCTCTGCTGCCGACACATCTGCTTGTTGGTCCTGCCCGGACACGGGACAGCCCTCCCGACCATGTGAACAGAGGAATCAGGGGTCCATCCGCTGTCCTGCCGGCTGGACCAGATCCAGGCCCCGACATCAGATACAACAGTTCCTGCGCTCAGCAGGACTGTGCCCCGTGCTATGGGGACACAGAGGCTCACGGGGCGTGCTCCTGGCCTCGGGGCTCGTGACCCTCCAGGATGCTGGGGCGCAGTCTTCGAACCTTTGCGCAGTTGAGAGCTGCTGTCTCTCGGCTGCCTCATCGTGAGAGAATAGCTGCGGGGGAGACTGTCTCCGGGGCAGAGAGAAGGGGCCGAAACCATTTAACCTCGAGCAGGTTGTAGGGGCAGAAGAATGCACTTGGGGGAGTCCGGGGGGGCCCCTCTGTCCTCCAGGGTGAGAGAGGCCCACGGGTAGCAACTGGGGAAAGGACGTCGTGTGGGTTAAGACATCGTGAAAGAAAAACCCAAGCTGCGCATCTATCCCATCCTCGAGCCCCCCGGAGGTCAGCAGGAGGGGAGGCTCTGAGGGTCCCACGGCACCCACTGTCTCGCACAGCGGCCACGCGAGGCTGCGCCAGGCGGGCAGCAGGAGCTGCGCATCTATCCCATCCTCGAGCCCCCCGGAGGTCAGCAGGAGGGGAGGCTCTGAGGGTCCCACGGCACCCACTGTCTCGCACAGCGGCCACGCGAGGCTGCGCCAGGCGGCTAGCAGGTGGGTGCACCTCACACCGGCTCATAATTGTCCCAAACAGCCGTAGGGGCACAGCTACCGCAGAAGACTCCAGCGCTTGAGATGGGGCAGCTAGGAAACTGCAAGTGTGTCTCTGGAGGCGCGTTGTCTTCCTCTGGTCCCCCCCCCCGCCCCCCACCCCACCTCCTTCACTGGCTCACGCGGCCCTGCATCAAGCAACCCGGGCACGGCCGAGACCGCGGCCCCGGGGGGCTAACAGGCTGTCCCGGGGGCTGCGGTAGCCCAGACCCCGTCCCAGGCACCTGCGAACGCTCTCTGCTTGGTCCCCAGAATCCTGAGAGCAGTACCAGCCCCTGCGTCGCTTCAGATCTGCACCCTGACCCCACCAGAACCTCTCCCTGCCCTCATCACAAACACCGTGCAGAGCTCCACCCCCGAGTCAAAACCTACCCGGCCTCTGTCCTGGGGTGGGCGACAGGGGCATCTCCCGCCCACAGACTGGGGACAGAAACCACGGTCACCGTGCGGGTGATCACTGCTGGGGGCCTGAGTATTTCGGGTGATGGAGAAATGAGACGTGTAGGGTGAGCCATATGTAAAAAGGAGGCAGAGGGCTCCGATGGCTGCGGACAGACTAGGCGAAGAAGGGCAGCAACAGGGAGGGGTCTGTGTGACACAGACCTCAGGCCCAAGTGGTGGGAGAGGTCGCCCATCACTACTGTGTCAAAAAGCTGAAAGGCAGTAGACGTGAAAGACAGAAGGCACCCTTCCTCCATGGGTGTACCTCTTACAGAGGGAGGACCCCTTGTCTGCCAGCCAAGCCCAGGCCCAAGCCCTGTGGAGGCCTGGGTCGGGGCTCAATGAGCAGGAGGCACCCTGGAGTTTCCCAGGAAGGAGAAGAGCGGTTTGCAAAAACCACAGCGACGGAAAGCACCACAGCGACGGAAAGCGGGGCATTCTGATGCGAAAACCGCCAAAGGAGGTTCCTTACAAGCCAATAAACAGCAAAATGAAAGGAAACCCCCCCAAAACGCCCAGACCTTCACAGCATTTCCTAGGGGAGCCTCTTCTGACTCTCAGGTTTCATCCAGGTAAGAGTGGACTACTTGGGCTTTGGAACAGTGTTTGAATGGCCTGGAATTTTAGCCACCAGTAATGACTCGGCCGACGCAGCTGCAATGAATAAGCCCTTTCTGCGTCCTTTCCCCCGTGTAGGATTCTGGGGTCCCTGAGTCTCCCAGCCCAGCGCTCCCTGGGGGAGTATCCGCCCCAGCGCAGGGCTTGGGTATCTTTACACAGACCCTCAACAAATGCTCATTTCCTAAATAACTTTTTCAACCAGGACATTTATTGAAATTTCAGAGTATAAATGTCTAAAGACCAAAAAGCTGCCAGGGCCCACCGCCACCGGCCGCCCGGGCTGGGGGTCGGGCGGGGCGGGGCCGGTCCTACCTTGTTGTAATACTGCACCTGCACCGAGTGCCACCGCCCGTCACTCACGCCCCCAGGAACCTGCGGCGCCACCATCGTCGTGGTCTCACCTGCGGGGCGGGGGGAGGTCCAGAGAGAACGGAGAGGTGAACAGACCACTAAGGCTAAAAGTCCTTCCAACAGTCTGGACGAATGTTCTTTCCAGCCACCGGGAAAACATTTGTAACGGCTTTGTCAATATTTTCAATCTACAGAGGCAAGAAGCACGCTTCAATGATCCCCTAGTTTTTGGAAATTTGAGCTGTGTCTTATAAACAACGCTGCAATGAACATCTTTGTGCGTTCTGGATTTCTCCCACAGGACGGATGCCCAGATGGAGAACCAGGGAATCAGTGGGTCAGCACGCTTGACGGCGCCGCACAGGATGAGGTGTTTTTTTGCTTTTCTGACCGTGCCGTGAGGCATGCGGGACCCTAGTTCTCAGACCACGGATCGAACCCACGCCCCCTGCCATGCAAGCGTGGAGTCCTAACCACTGGACCACCAGGGAAGTCCCGATGGGGTGGTTTTAAACAACCAAGTGCCCAGGACGTGCTCCGAGGGTGGCTCCCTCCCGTGCGGGAGGTTTTACCTGCCGAGAAGGTGAGCTGCACCTGCTCGTCCACGATCTCCAGGGCGATGAAGTCGTGCTTCTCGTTGAAGCGGCCATTATACAGCAGCAGGGCGTTCCTCTCCTGGGTGGCAAACCTAGGGGGCCAAGGGGAAGCACGTCACACAGTGAATGAGCCCGGGGTGGAAGGTCTGCAGGTGGCCTGCAGGTGGGGGAACTGCAGGTGGCCTGGAGGTGGGGGAGGCTGCCCAGGGCAACAAGCCCGGCCAGAGTGGGCAAGAGAGTAAGCACACTCGGCAAAGACTCTGGCCCCCAGTACTCTTTTTTCATATCAGGAGCGGACAGCCCATAAAACCTGATTAGCGATGTTCTCTTCTGGAAGGAGCAAAGCAGATTCCAGGGGGCACTTTGGTTACCACAACCTGTACAGGTGAAAAGATTCCATTCGCACAGTGCTCTAGAAGGATGACACAGCCACTATGCCAACTGGAAATGTCTGGACAATAAACACATGCCGTGCATACATCCCGCGTACACGCCCCAGGGCACAGAGATGTGGGTGTTGATCACCACCTCAGGGCCTATGCCCCTCGTCTCCACCACCACGCTCCAGCCACACTGTGTCCTTTTGCTCCCAAACCCTACACTCTTCCCTGCCCCCGGGCCTTTGCACCTGCTGTTCCCCCCGTGTGGGGAATGATCTTCCCTGGCTCTGCAGATCTCCCAGATGTCACTCCGATTGTGCTTTCCCCAACTCACTTTATCTAAGTTGTGCCCCTCACCCTACAGGCTATCACACCACTCATCTTACTTCTGAAATTATCCTACTTATTTGTTTGTTTATAAGAACACATGATCCTTTAAGGGGACAGATGATGACTCCCGTTCACCGCTGCATCCCCGAGACCAAAACAGGACTTGGTCCACACGAGCGCTTGATACCGATGTGCTGAATCCACGGACGGATGGCGGCCCACATGAACCAACAGACGCGTGAAAACGAAAGACCTGTGAGACTTGAAGCACTCAGAGTAAAAAAACCACTTACTCTGACAAGAGACAAATAGCCTGAGAAATCCTTCTCCCACCCCCTGAGGAAGACTCTTCCATCAGACCCGAGGGTCCCCGACACACCAAGTCACCACAAGGCTTCCTCGACGCCCTGATTACAGAGAACCCGCAAACCTCCGGAGTGGACTCGGGACTGTTTCCTGAGCTAGCTGGATGTCTCTCTCATCGGAGATTAAGTGGGGGAAATTCTTTCCTTTGATTCCAGGTTGGTTTATCCGTTTTCATGCGGCAGGAGTCTGTCAGAACCAGCCTCAGGCATGTGACCCTAGCCTCTCCCTTGAGTTACATAAAATTGACATTTCCCGCCCAGACCTTGCATCCCCTCGGTTTAGGAGTCAGCAAGCATCGATGACAAACTCTAAAGAAAAAATACCTGCACGGCAAAGTGGAGGCTCCGGGTGTGGAGAGAGCAGGTAGAAGAAGAGCTGAATTAAGACTGGGATCCACTCGACCCCAGGCTCGCTTCCCTTTGGGGGGGTCTCACTGTTGTGGGTTTCTCTTTGGACCGAGGTGGGGGCTGGTACGGGGGGTGGTCAGTGCTGAAATGGTCCTCCGGGCAGGCACCACGCACTGCTGGGAATGGAGGATCTAACGATGGGACCCAGGGCCACAGGGAGGGTCTGAACAGCACAAGTAAAAAGGGGAACGGCCAGAAACAGACGCCGAGGCCTGGTGAGGGGCCAGGGGAAGAGAGAGAACAAAGGATGGGGGAAAGGAGGCGGGGACCAGGGAGCCGAGGCGCCCGGGAGCCCAGGTCCTTGGCAAACAGAAACCAGAAAGAGGAGAAGCAGCTTTGAAAGATGAAACAAAAGCCCTGGGCCGGTGCCCCGGCCCACCTTTCTCACAGCACGCCCGCCCGTCAGGAGGCAGGAGGCCCAACTCCTTCCAGGCCCTGCCCCAGAGCAACCGCAGCCCCGACACGGAAGCGTTCTCCTGCCCAGGTTCTAGGGGGGGCTTTCTATGATTTTGCTTTTGAAGCTAAACTCCCTGATTTGGCCTCGGGCCCGACCTTTTAGCCATCATCAGGTGTGTCGGAAATCGTCCATAAATTGTTGTCACATGTGAGCATCTAAAATACTAGATTTGGGCTTCCCTGGTGGCGCAGTGGTTGAGAGTCCGCCTGCCGATGCAGGGGACACGGGTTCGTGCCCCGGTCCGGGAAGATCCCACGTGCCGCGGAGCGGCTGGGCCCGTGAGCCATGGCCGCTGAGCCTGCGCGTCCGGAGCCTGTGCTCCGCGACGGGAGAGGCCACAGCAGTGAGAGGCCCGCGTACCGCAAAAAAAAATAATAATAATAAAAATTTTTAAAATAAAATACTAGATTTGACAAGCAAAGGGGACATATGCTACATTACGTGGACGCTTAATTAATCACGACTGTTCTTTAGTTTCTCTGAGTCTGGAGCCGCCAGACTTCCTTTGTTGGTTTCCAGCACGTCTGCCAGCCGCTGTGTCCATGGGCCTCACCCCCAGGACTCTGGTCACCTCTCAGGTCAGCCTCCTGCAGCTTTACTCGCTACACTGCCTATGACAGAGGGCTGCCGGCCACGCCCAGGTCGTGGGTGGCTATGGCCACGTAGACACCAAATCCACATGCCATCGACCTGTTTGCCAGAAGACCCAGGGCACCTTTGATTTGGGGGGCGGGCACCCACAGAAGCCTGCTGTTCTCAACATCCAGCCACGTGGGACACAGCGTGGCCAGGCGTCCCAACGATGGGCCCTCCTTTTGGAGGCTGTGCCCACGTGGTGGCCTCCTGAGCACAGGGCTTAGGGGCAGAGGGTGGGGACGCGGTGTTGGAGCAGGCAGGGCCAGGACCAGGGCCTGGCGCAGAGGCCCAGCGAGACAAACGGGAGGGCAACAGCAAGTGCCTGGAGAGGGAGCCTCATCAGCCGTTTTACAGGGCGGGGTGGAGCCCCGAACCGTGTACCAAAATGTGGGCAGTCACCCTAAAACGGCGGCCCACATGGCCCAAACCTTAAAACTGCCCTTAGAATCAAACAGTACTGCAGCCTTGCGACCGGGCGCAGGGGGCCAGCCGGAGCTGGATCTCCCACCCCTCCCTCTTCCAAGTTCCCGGGAAAGGGGGTGATGCTCTTAGGATCAGAAACAGCCACAGGCAGGGCGCCCGGCACGCACACGGGCTCCACGGATGACAGCTGCTCTTGCTATTTTATTAAAGCTGGTCTCCAAGGGAAATTCAGGAAGAGGGCAGAACGTGGGAAACACCTGCAAATCAGGACAAGAAGGCCCTGGGCCCGTGTCCTTGACGAGGCGGGGGTGGGGGGCGGCCAGGGGGCGGGAGATTAAGAGCACAGGTTAGAGGCCAGGCCTGGGGGTCCCACCGGACAGCCTAGGGCCTTGGGCAAGTTTTTCAACCTTCCTGCCTCAGTTTCCTCACCCGCGAGATGGGGAGAACAGTGATACCAGCTCTCAGGGTTCTCGTGAGAAGGAAATGGGCCTGACAGGTGAGGTGCCAGAGCAGTGCCTGCACAAAACCCGAATGCGGCCGCTGAGTGATCCACGCGGAAGTCTGTGACGAGTCGGGCAGAGCCCAGAAGGCATTTCAGCAGGGACCAGTCTCCCTCAACAGGACGTCCTCCGAGAGGACGCCGTCTGCACCCCACACAGATGTCCGAGCCCAAGAGTGTACCAAGGGCCTGAAGCAGGGCAAAGTGGGTGCAGGGGTCTGGCCGCCTCTGCCGAGCTCCCAGCAGACACTCCGGGCCGCTCAGAATGCCCGGAATGTCCTCCCTCTACAACTCCACCCCCTCCCACCCCCCACCGGGCCGAAGAGCCCCTCCTCTGGGAGAGCGGGAGCCCCCCGGCCAACGCCTTGGGGCCACAGCGGGGAGCACTGGGCGTCCGTGCTTTGTGAGAATGGAACTTCCAGCCAGCTGCTCGCCTGGGCGCCGGGGTGTCACGACACAGGACAAAAAGCCCCTGAGGAGCTTCAGGCCAGCGGGTGGACAGGGACA
Organism: Physeter macrocephalus; assembly: GCF_002837175.3. Classification (NCBI taxonomy): domain Eukaryota; kingdom Metazoa; phylum Chordata; class Mammalia; order Artiodactyla; family Physeteridae; genus Physeter; species Physeter macrocephalus. The sequence goes on along the minus strand of NC_041219.1, from coordinate 49,286,881 downwards.
GAGAGAGAGCTGGACCTCAGCACAGTGATAAGCGCGGGCACAGCAATCCTGGAGCAGAAGCCCGGAAACACCAGCCAGGGAGCCCGCGTGGCCGTTTAAAAGTTTCAAAAGGCCATGCATCTGCTTTGGAGACTTTAGCCCAATCAAACCATCTGACAACCAGGAAAGAAAATCAGGATCAGGAAATCGGGCAAGAGTTCACACCCCCAACCAGTGATCTAGCACGAAGGATGGGTTTAGAGCAAAAAGATCCGAGCCACAACGTAGAAAACCCGCCAACGACTCAAAAGCCCCCATGTTACCCAAGTGCCCTCATCCGGACCTTTCTTTAGGGGCGGTCAGGGTGGATGGCGGACTCATCCTGCAAGCTGCAACGTCAAAGGCTGAAGGGAGCGGACAAGCAGGCAGTGACCAGACGTCCAGCCGGAGCTGGAATGCAGGTACAACCCCGCCTGGGTCAGGGGGGCTTCCTGAAAGAAGCGGCAGCAGTCGGGCGGGCCGGGGCTGAGGAAATGCCTGTGCAAGGCCGGGCAGGTCCAGAGAATCACGAGGTGAGGGTGGCCGTGTCACAGGGGGCGAGGTGCCAGAATCGGGGGTCACCAGGGGTCAGCACACAGGGGGCCACCCTGTGCCCTAGTAAGAAGTTTGGGTTTTGCCCCAGGTGGCAGGCAGACAGGCCCGGCAGGACTGTCGGACGGGGATCCACCTGGAGCAGCCCCAGGAGAGCGTCTGCCCCATCCCTCCCTGAGATGCCCTGTTCTCCAAAGGGCAGCTCAGAGGGAGCATCTTGTTCTGGGGGACACAGAATGCCGCATTCCCCTAATGGGCCCCCTAGACACTGACCAAATACAAAATACACCCTGTACTACTAAGGTGAACTTGACAGAAGTCTTTACAATAGAAGCGATAGATTTTTAAAAGTTAAATTAAATCTAAATTCTCTCGGAGAAAAAGATGCAAAAGTAAAAGAATGGCCACAGCACACAGTCAGCCTGCTTCCTCCTGTTATGGGTTAAAGAACCAGGGCGGAAAGGAGTGAGGCCGCCCACCTGCGGCTTCCCAGCAAACTGGTGGCACAGCAGGAGCCGGCACAGCAGGAGCCTACGCTGAGTCTCATTCCCAAGCCTGCTGGGCCCTTTCCCTCCACCTTCTGGCCACCTGGGTGGCAGGGGTGCCCACGTGGTGGCAGGTGAGTAGGACCAGGGCAGCCGGGGGTCGGCTTCATGGGCATGTGAGCTGGGCGGGCAAACAGGGCGCCACACCTGCTAATGCTCTGCTGTCACCAGCTGGAAATTCTCAATTTTTGAACCATATCCTCAATTTGCATGGGGTCCTACAAATTAAGTGGCTGGTCCTACAGCCAGCGCTGGCCGAGGTGACTCGACTCTCAGAGGCCCCAGTGGACGGGTGTTGTCGTTACAGGACGGAGGGCTGCGCGGAGACACGAGGCCACCTCGCAACCTCCAACCCCAGGAGGTGTCGCGGGGACGCGCAGGGACTCACGCGAGGGCCACGGTGAAGTGGAAGCGCTGCCTCAGGCCGCGGAAGGTGACGAAGGACTGCGGCGGGAAGCTCCTGGTGGTCACCTCGCAGTAGGGCCTCTCGAACTCACCGGGGGGGCACACGCAGTGGAAGCCGCCGATGAGCAGGTTCACGCAGGTGCCCCCGTTCTTGCACACGCCGTTGGTGCAGCGGCCGGAGCGTGCGTTCACCTCGCAGTGCTCTCCTGGGGGACGAGGGCGGGAGGAGGTCACACGGTGGCCTGCTGCGGGGAGGGGGGCACTGCTCCCACCCAGGCTGCAAACGCCGCTGCAGAACCAGCTGCTAAACCCAAAACCCGGGGGCACCTGAGGCCTCTGGGAACCACCCTGGAGTCGGGCTGCAATCAGACGTGTGCCGTTCCCGCTGGCCTGAGGGCACCCAGCACCCGGTGGGCCGTCTAAGGGTGGCGGGGCAGCGGGTTCCCGATAAGCACCCCAGGGGGCTCCTCGGCCGAATGCACCAGGTGGTCAAGCCACTCCAACCCTGTCCCTGTCCCTGTCCCGGGCCTGCCGGGGTCCCCGCCCTCGGGGGAGTGCAGCTGTGAACACTTCCGGGCATCCAGCCCCTTTCTGAACCCCCGCCGGCTGAGCCTGGCTCCCTTATGAGAGAATCACCTAGAAAGAGCGAGGATGACGAGAAGGCCTCGCGCCCCCCCCGCACGCTTGCCGCACGACGGCTGGCCACCTCCGGGCCTCGTGGGAGACTCAGAAGCAGGCCAGGGTCACTCTGGCCCGGGGCCTCCCGTGTGGCCTCCTCCCTCCCCCACGGCCCGGCCGGGCAACGCCGGATTCCAGCTCGTCTTTAATCATGTCTGTGCCTCCCACTGGCCTCCAACTGTGCTCCAACGTCCTCCCTGTGGCCTAACCCCTCACGACAGGAAGGTTCTGGAAGCTTCCACATAGAAACAGCTGACCGCCCGAGGCCCGTCAGACCCAGAGCGCCCACCGCGGCGGCCAGCAGGGGTCTGACGGGGTGATCCCCGCTCCCTGGGACACAACCCGGACCTGCCTCTGTCACAGGCTGGACATTGCCAGCCACCCACAGACCCGCAGCCCGACCACCGGAAACTCCCCAGCTCCCACCAATGTGTGTCACCAGTTTTTGACTTTTAAATGAATGCATTTTAAAATAAAAGTACTACATTGCATACTGAAAATAAATAAAAAGAAATCACTGTGCAAATAACGCGGCATGGGAAGCCTTCAGCAGTTTCTTGCAGGTCCCCACAGGAAAACACCAGGAGAGCCGGATGCCCCTGCCGTCCGCCATGTTTGCTCAGTGCGGTACCTTGGAGACCCTCCCTGTTGGCACTTGGAGTTCCTCCTCTTTCTTCCTAATGGCTGCACAGTATTCAGTTAGAGCAGCGGTCCCCAACCTTTTTGGCACCAGGGACTGGTTTCATGGAAGACAATTTTTCCACGGACGGTGAGCGGTGGAGGGGCGGGGTGGGGGGGGGATGGCTCAGGCGGTAATGCGAGCCATGGGGAGCCATGGGGAGCGGCAGGTGAAGCTTCGCTCGCTTGCCCACCACTCGCCTCCTGCTGTGCGGCCCGGTTCCTGGGGGTTGGGGACCCCTGCGATAGAGGACCCCATCAGAATTTAAATCATTAATGTTTCTTGTTCTACTACTGACGGACACGGGGCTGTTTTTTTGCGGTACGCGGGCCTCTCACTGTCGTGGCCTCTCCCGTCGCGGAGCACAGGCTCCGGACGCGCAGGCTCAGCGGCCACGGCTCACGGGCCCAGCCGCTCCGCGGCACGTGGGATCCTCCCGGACCGGGGCGCGAACCCGCGTCCCCCGCATCGGCAGGCGGACTCTGAACCACTGCGCCACCAGGGAAGCCCTGCAGGTAACTTTTTGATATACATCCTTGGTGTGTTTTAAGAATATCTCTCTTGAGAAAATTCCTAAAAGTGATGAATCAAAGGTACACACAGTTGACATTTTGACAGCCGCCCTTTTTGAGTAACCCAATATTTCCAAACCAGCCTCCCCAAAAGGATGCACGAACTCACACATCCTCGCCAACACAAGGTATGTTCAATCTGTAAAATATTTTGCATTTCTGACAAATGAATCTTCAAGGTGTTTTATTTGCAATAATTTTTGATGAGGTTCAACATCTGCCTGAATTTTACTGGCAACGTCCATTTCCTTTCTCTGAACTGCCTGATTATTCCTGTGTTCATATTTCAGTGATGGTTGGTCTTGTTCTTATTGTGTTACACAAGGTCCTCATAAATTTCAGAAATTAACTATTCTCTGCCATTTCTGTGGTAACTCCCTCTTGGCTTAAGTTTAACTTTCAACTTATTTATGTATTTGTAGTCACATAAAAATGTTATATCTGCACACGGTCATATTTATCCATTTTTCCTTTGTGATACTAGTGCTCTCCGGTTATTAAAAGGCTGGTATGAAGAGATACGAAACTCGGAGCTCCAGAAACATCCAGCACCAGGATCCTCGGAGCACGGAGCAGCGCGCATTCTAACGGCAGCGTCGGGCTTCCCTGGTGGCGCAGCGGTTGAGAGTCCGCCTGCCGATGCAGGGGACGCGGGTTCGTGCCCCGGTCCGGGAGGATCCCACGTGCCGTGGAGCGGCTAGGCCCGTGAGCCATGGCCGCTGAGCCCGCGCGTCCGGAGCCTGCGCTCCGCAACGGGAGGGGCCACAACAGTGAGAGGCCCGCGTACCGCAAAAAAAAAAACAAAACAAAACAAAAAAACGGCAGCATCATCCTGGAACCCAAAGTCACTGGGACCCCCAGACATGGGCTTCCCTGGATGCCCTCTGTGCCTTTTCAATATTGAACCATGTGAATACATTACCTACTGTCTCAGTCTGCTCGGGCTGCCGTAACAAAATACCATGGGCTGGGGGCTTAAACAACAGAAGTGTATTTCTCACGGTTCTGGAGGCTAGAAGTACCAGCGAGATCAGGGTACCAGCACGGTTGGGGTCTGGTGAGGCCTCTCTTCCCGGCTGCCCACTCACTCTGTCATCACACGGCCCTTCCTGTGTGTGTGTGTGTGCACAGAAAGAGGCAGAGATTTCTGTTGCCTCTGCTTGTGTGGACACTAATCCCATCGGATCAGGGCCCACCCTGATCATTTACCTGAATTACTTCCTGTAGGGCCCACCTCCAGATACAGTCCCATTGTGGAGTTAGGGCTGCAACCTAGGAATTTGGGGAGGGGTTCACAATTCAGACCAGAGCAGGCATGTATGAGACAATTGGGAATTTGATCAAGCTGGACAGTGATACTAAAATTTGTCATCATTTTAAAAAAGAAAACTTAGATGCTGTGGAAGAGTGGGTACCCTGGTGTACCCCACATGTCCCTCCAGGACCAAGGTTCTGGGGTGCTGGGTGACGGTGGCTCACAGCTGAGGCTGCACTCACATCCTCCTCCCGAAATCCCTCACCCAGAGTTGCATAGCCCTTTTGCTGGGGCAGCTCACAGCCAGCGATGGGTGAGCGTGGAGATGGAGGGGTCCACAGCCCCTTGGGCTAGTGCAGCCTCCTCGGCACTGTAGCTCCAGAGCTGAGACGTGGGGTCCACAGAGGCTTTTGCTGCCACTGCATTGCAGCCCAACCACTCCTCTGCGCAGCCCTGGGTGCCCCCCACCCCTGACCACGTGTGGCTCCGGAGAAGGCAGATCTCGGAGCCTCAGGGTCTGTTTCTCAGGGAGGCCAACCGCGGAGTGTGCAGATTTTAGAGAGCTCAATAATTGACTGGTGTAAGAAAATCCTTTCAACCTTCCAAGAGAGCACTTCAGAATGAGCTTCCTTTTGAGAAACAAGTGAAACTGATCTGTAATTAGCATAACAGGCATCAGAAACAAATCTGAACTTCCTCTACTTCTCCCAAGTATCTTCCTTCCCAGGTTGCAACACCCAAGAGCGCACAACTTGCTAAGCAAAGGTAACCCAGTCTGAGTCCCTCAAAAACAGGGAGGAGGGGCTTCCCTGGTGGCGCAGTGGTTGCGCGTCCGCCTGCCGATGCAGGGGAACCGGGTTCGCGCCCCGGTATGGGAAGATCCCACATGCCGCGGAGCGGCTGGGCCCGTGAGCCATGGCCGCTGAGCCTGCGCGTCCGGAGCCTGTGCTCCGCAACGGGAGAGGCCACAACAGCGGGAGGCCCGCATACCACAAAAAAAAAAAAAAAACAGGGAGGAGAGTGGCAATCACTGACCTCTACTGAATTACATAACCGTGCCGGGGCCAGCAGGCCGGGGACCCAGGACAAAGCCCACACCCAGGGCCGGACAGTGTCAGGTGGGTTCTTTTTCGTCCCCCTCCTCCCCACCATGCAGGGCAGGGAGGGAGAGGCCAGAAGGCCCAGCCAGCTCACCCACCTGTTCTCCCCTAGCAGGGGCTGCCCCCAAGAAACCTTGTGAGCAGAGGAGTCACATGCTGCTCAGAAGGAAAAGGACGGCGGCCCACCCGGCTGCAGACCCTCCTCTCAGCTCCACCAGCAATGGAAACCGTCTGATCTCCCCCCCACTGCCCCCCTTCCCGCTCCCGGGTTAGCAGGGTTCCCTGCCGGCCCCAGAACACTGGGCTCGGCCACCCCGCCAGGCCGGCTGTGTGCACAAATCCACGCATGTGCACACATAACCTCACACACTCGTGTACACACACCTGTGCCCTCACACCCAGCCACACGCTGCTGACACATCTTCACACATACACCCTCACACACACACTCGTCTTCACACGCATTCACATCCATAAACACATTCACACCCTCACACGCACCCTCAGCCACACACGTACATACCTGCACACACAGACACACCCACCCACATTCACACCCTCACACACACACTCTCATGCTAATCCCCACTCCTGGCAAGAGTCTTCTCCAGGTGGGCAGCCTGCAGCCTCCTTAAATTCTAGTCATTAATTTTAAATGCTTAGCTGAAAGTGTATTTGTTCTTCATACACTTCAAATTCTTTAATCTCTACTTTTAAAATACATGTGACGTCTGGGAGTGTTTGCTTTCCAAGTCCCAACTTGGCAGGTCAAGGGCATTCTGAAATAATAAAGCCGCCGTGAGAGGACGGGGCGGGCCGTGCTCCCCAAACCATGACGGCAAACAAATGGGGGCCTGGCACGGCCCCTTCCCACGGTGCTCTGCCTGTGGTGTTCCAGAATCCTGCCCCTCCGGGCTCGGTCCAGGTGGTCAATGTCACCAGGATGAAAGCACAGCCCACGCCCCCAGTGCGGCCACAGCAGCTCCCAAGCTCTGCCCTCGTGTTGCCTGGAAGTCTCAACTCCTCCACCTCCACCTAAGCACCTGAGGACTCCTACAACGCCCTCTCAAGGGCCACTTGCTACCGAGGCCCAGAGAAGGAAGGCCCCGAGCGCGCGCGCACGCACACACACACACAGAGCCCCCTTCATTCAATTCCCAAAGACCTGAATTTGACTTTGCTGACAGTATTTCTGCTCATGTGTGGTTTTCAGCGGCTGCAGGGAAGCCTCGTTCCTCAGGCCGCCCCTGTGAACAGGAGGACGACAGAGCAGGACCCGTGCTACCCACAGCCATGCTGCAGCCCAGCCAGCTGCCTTAAAGCATCCGCTGTCCCGTGGAAAGGGCGTGATGATGTGTGGGATTATTCTGTTCCTCTACTTAACCAATCGTGCAATTTCAAATCAGCTGCAAATAAAGCTAAGTCTCCGTGAAGTTGTTTGTTTTAAGCACAAAAGGTATCTTTTCATTTCCAATAGGTCGTTGTAGTATTCGTTTCCTGGGACTGCTGTAACAAGTACAACAAATCTGGTGGCTTAAAAAGAACAGAAATGTACTCTCTCATAGCTCTGGGGGCGGCAAGTCCAGAATGAAGGTGCGGGCAGGGCCGCCCTCCCTCTGCAGGCTCCAGGGGAGGATCCTTCCTGCCTCTCCCAGCTGATGGGGGCTCCCTGTGTTCCCCGGGCTGTGGCTTCATCATCCATCTCTGCCTCTGTCATCACACGGCCGTCTTCCCTGGGTCTCAGATCTCCCCCTCCGTTCTCTTATAAGGACGCCAGTCACTGGATTCAGGGTGGACCCCAAATCCAGGACGATTTTACGATTCATCGAGAGCCTTACTAATTACATCTGGAAAGACCCTATGTCCAAAGGAGGTCACATTCTGAGGCTCTGGACACGAATCTGGGGGTGATACTACTCAACCACTCTAGCGGCCCTCCACGTCTGTCCTAGAGTTACAATCACAGTAAACGTTGACCCCTGCAAACACGGAGTCCCGAGGTGAAACAGCACCTGACGCTGTGGGGCTGCATTCCCCAGCTTCCGAGAGGCTCACCGGGCTCTGGTTTCTCTGCCCTCTGGGAACGCGCTTCGCGGCCTCTCCCACCAGGCCAGTAAGGGGCGGTGGGCCAGGGCCAGCTCCCACCTCCGCAGCCGTGCCTCAGGCCCCTCCTCTGGGACCCACACACAGCCATCAAGCCCTTTCTGCCCTTGTTCTCTCCTCCGAAAACCCAGGCTTCAAACCTGTCTTCCCTCGCCAAGCCTGTTCTCCGGGTCCCCCACCTGGAGAGGGTCCTGCAGCTGCCCAGGGAGGGTGTCGGGAGCCCCGGGGCCATCCCCTCCCCTTCTCCCTTGTCCCCACCAGTGCCACCCCCCAGGGTCCGTGTCACTCGCCTCCACTGCCACCCGCACCCCAGTCTACGCCAACCCCAATCTGCACAACCACAGACAGTGACCATCGCTCGGGCCCCTGGACCCACGTCAGCGGCTCATCACCTTACAGATCTGCCTGTCCTCCACAGAACACCCGAGAGAGCTTTCCAGAATGCTGGCCTGGCCACATACCGGCTTCAAAACAATTCCGCTGCTCCATGAAGACCCTTCCACCTTGGAGCCTGGCCCTCGGCCACAGGCCAGCCCCATCTACGCCACACTCACCACCTCTCGTGCCGGCCACACGGTCTCCCTCTTGGAAGGGAGGTTGGGGGATTCCATAGGCTAATGGAGACGGCCCCCTAGGTCCACACTCATGCATATTCAGCACTGTCAATGATCACCCCCCGGTGACCCCCTTTCTCTGTGCGTGGCATCCTCTCTGCTGGCCTCTGCAGGTGGCTTCCCCGTGCCTGGATGCAGCTGCACATCAGGCACCCTGCATCCCCTCAGGAGGCTTCGCCCACCCACCTGACCAGGGCCAGGGCGCCCAGGACAGACCCTGATGGGCCCAGAATCTACCCTCTCCAGAGAGCGCCCACCCCAGCTGCAGGGTGACACCTGCTGTGCAACTGTTCCCCAGCCTCTGGGCTAGGGGCAGGGGCAGGGTCTGTCTGGGGGTCAAGTCTAAGAATATCTGGCACACAGAGGGTGCCTGACAAACGCACGGCACGTAGCAGGTACTCGACGAATGCTTGTGAGGCGAAGTCATAAAATGCCAGGATTTCCCCCCTTCCAAGCCAACGATGAATGCCTGTACAGAATTATAAAACCTGCATAATTCACACGTTTGATTCAACCAGTGTTGGGAATTTGTCGATCTAATGAATGAAGAATTAATTCTACAGAGAAACACGTTTTTTTGTTTTGTTTTTTTTTAAATAAAAGGCAGTGAGAACTCACTCTGAGCATATGCAGGTCTCAGATGAACGGGGTCCCCTGGGAAGGGTCTCGTCTCTGGGTTCCAGGACCTTCGTTCAGGCCAATCCCAGGCCCCCGTGCGCGCCTTAGCAGGGTGCTTTCCATGGCAGCCGCTCCAGCTAAACTGCACAGTCATCCACTTACATGTTTCCTTAACTGTATCTCCTCCTCAGGGCTGTGCTGGCAGATCCTTACCGCCAGTCCTCAGGGGAAAGCCCTGATTTGCAGAACTGTCCCATTTCCATGGGACATCACAGCCAACCGGGCATCAGAACTCAGAGTTGTGAAGAGATGTGATAGGACGGTTTTTCATTCTTAATATCATCTTACTTTAGGCAAATAATTAGGACCAAATTTAGTGAGCCCTATATCTTTTTTTTAATATACAGCTCTTACGTGAATCACTATTTTAATGCAATAAATGTTCTCAGATATGCTTACTTAACAAGATTTAACTTCACCTTTCCTCTTCTAGGAATCCTCAAAGTAAATGTGGGCTTCCAAAGTTTATTCCAAGCATCCTAGTATCCTGCTTAGAGTCAGATGCTTGCTCTGAGCCATTCAAAACCTGGAGAAAGTTCCCCCATCCCCCTCTCGCACACCCCCAACCCATGATGACTGCCAGCCTCGCCCTCCCACCGAGGATCAGGTTCACCCGAGCAAGCTAATAGCCTTGCTCAATAATGCATGTAGCACTGCAACCCCCTGCCGAGGAGGACCTGAGGCCTGGCCTCCTGCTCAGGGCCGCAAATGCAGAACCCCGCACGGAAAACTGGGAAAGGACCCCGGCCCCATAAAAAGGCATTCGTAGCTGCAAAACAGGAGCTCCCAGGAGCCGAGGCCCCGCTAGCCGCCACGACCTCACGCACGTCCCCGTCACCGGATGCCTGTCCCACCCAGGCTTGGGGCTGGGGATGGGAGGACGACACTGGCCACCCAGGAACCCCGGCCTGTAGTGCCAAAGCCACAGACCCTCGGGTGGGGAGCGTTAAGTGCCCGAGAGAAGCGCCAGCTTCACAGAGCTTAAACAACGGCTCGTCTGCAGGGGGACTGTGATACCAGCTCAGGGTTACAGGGAGGAGGCCTCGCAGCCCCTGGTGTGGGAACTCATACGCCCCCATCTTACAGGCCGGAAAGCGACACCCGGCATACGGTATAAGAATACCATTTTTTGTTTGTAACCAAAAATGATATTCCTTAAAGATAAGGGAAATGGAGGAAAAACATAGTGCCCGAGTGGGGGAGCCTCTGAGCTGGGCTATGCAGGAGCGTCCGTGGCGGTGGAGACGGCTCGGCCCCAGAAAGGGCCCCAGTGGAAGCACAGGGATATCGGGGGCTGGGCCGGATGCTGGGTGACGGGTGCGCACCTGGTCAGGTCTGCGAAGGAGGAGGGGGACAGCCAAACACCCTTCGCTGTAGAGAGGCCTGTGGGGAGCAGGGCCTGGCAGGGGGAAGGTAAAAGGCACAGGAGTGTGTGTGCGTGTGTGTGTGTGTGTGTGTTGTGTGATGTATGTCTGTATGACGTGTATATGGGATGTGTGTGTGAGATGTGTATGGTATGTGATGTGTTTGATGTGTGTGGTATGTGTATGTATGTGATGTATGTCTGTGTGGTGTGTATATGTGATATGTGCGTGTATGAGACGTATATGTATGTGATGTATGTCTGTGTGGCATGTATATGTGATGTGTGTGTGTGAGATGTGTATGTACGTGATGTATGTCTGTGTGGTGTGTATATGTAATATGTGCGTGTATGAGACGTATTTGTATGTGATGTATGTCTGTGTGGCGTGTATTTGTGATGTGTGTGTGTGATGTGTGTGGTATGTGATGTGTCTGTGTGTGGCGTGTATATGTGGTGCGGGGGGGGTGTATTTGTGAGGTGTGTGTGTGATGTGTGTGGTATGTGATGTGTCTGTGTGTGGCGTGTATATGTGGTGCGGGGGGGGTGTGCATGTGTGTGTGACAGTCACGGCAGGTCTGGGGGAGGAGGGGCAGGGCAGGAAGCAGGAGATGACGATGTGAACCTGGTTCCTGCCAAGAGGCGCTTCAGAAGATGCCGGGGCTGCTGGGGTGGGGGGGGATGAGGAGGAGGGAGACGAGGAACTGGGGCCAGCAGGAGGGGGAGCGCAGCCAGGCCGAACCCCTCGGCCCTGGAGGAGGGCCAGGACTGCGCCCCAGGAAGTGAAGGGAGTGTAGAGGTTTGTATGACTTCAGTTTTTCAATAAATAAAGAGACAGTTGCCTTCTGGTCCTAAGCGATAGCTCAGGGCTTTGAACTAGAAAAACTAGACCCTCCGGAGGCAGTGATCCACCCGCACAGCTTGTGTTGGAAGCTCCAGGAGCACGGAGACAAGGACAGGGTCTCTGAAAAGGTTAAACACTGAAAAAAATCGGTCCATCCACCCGCCCACGGCCTAGGCACACCCTCCCACCTAACACGCCCCCCCCACCCCCCCCACCCCCGCAGAGGTGTCCCGAGCAGGCTCCCGTCCACTGACTCGGTTTCCCCGGCTGGAAACGCTCCCTGAAGGCAGGATTTCTGTTTCTGGCCCTGGGGCCAGCCTAGCCCCTAGGAGGCTGCACGTGGGGCTGTCACATGACCCCCTGCTCTGAACTGGCTTCTTGAGCCTGGAGGCCCCATCTGTCCACCCCAAGCCCCGCACTGGCCTGCTCCCCACCCCCAGCTCCCTTCAAGCCTCTCGCCCTCCGCCTCTGAGTTTCAGGGTTGCTGGACTGCCTCACCTCCTGGCCCGGCCCTGGAGCTCCCTCCCCTACGGGGCAAGGCTGCCAGGAAGGGCCCCTCAGAGGCCAGCCACCTGCGCACACCACGGGGAGGGGAGGCCGGAAGCCCAGACCATGGCAGGCCTGCCCCAGGCTGGGGCTTCGGGGTGACTTCACTACTGCCTTTGAAGCAAATTCCCAGAACCCCGACACACCCATTTTTTAAAAAATATAAATTAAAAATGCATTCCAGCACCAAAACAAATGATTCCAGCTTCTCCACAGCTCCTGGCTGTAAGTCAAGAGTTACCTACACACCTGAGAGGTTGAAACCCGGCAAACCTGAAAAATCGCAGTGCTTTCCAAACTCCTGGTGCAGGTACACGGCCCGGCCCGGCCCGGACCAGCCCAGCCCAGCCCGCAGCCATACCTGGGGACCCCCTCCTGTCAGAAAGGGGGTGCTCTCCCTACCCCCCTCTCCTCACGTCCATCGGGGGGTGGGGGGAACAGAAAATAACCAACCCTGAAGTCAGCTAAACGGTGGCTCCTAAAAGATACGTCCACATCCTAATTCCTGGAACCTGTGACTACCACGTCACGTGGCAAAAGACGTGATTAAATTAAGGATCTTGAACTGAGACCCTCCTTATTACCTGGGTGGGCCCCTGCAATCACGCGAATCCTTATGAAAGACGAGCATCTGGAGTTTACAGACCATGTGAGGATGGAGGCACAAGCCCAGGGAGCCTGAGGCCACCACGGCTGGAAGAGACAAAAGGACCTGCCCCTGGTGTCCCCAGAGCCTTCAGAGGGAGCGTGGCCCCGCCCACACCTTGATTTCAGAATTCTGGCCTCTGGAACCCTGAGAGAATGAATTTCTGCTGTGTTAAGCCACCCAGCCTATAGTCTTTCATTCCGGCAGCCACAGGAAACCACTTCAAATCCTAAACACACCACGGAAACCGGACAGATTCAGCAGAAATCTCTTCCTGGGGACAGTCCCCTAAGAAAGCAGCGCCCCTAACACCTTTCAGCGCCTCCGTAAGCCTCAGCGGAGCTGGAGCCGTGGAAGAGAAAGCCCCCTCTGTCCCCCACGTCTTTGTGGTACCCGGAGGGCAGCAGCTACGGACCCAGGAGGCACCAAATGAACACACACAGGTGGACCCCAAAATCTTGGCTGCCAAAGCCGGTGGGGGAGGCCCCCCAGGGGGCCGGACACTGGCACGTGGGGTGCCTGGGGCAAAGGTGCACCTGGTGACCAGGGGAGAGCTCACCGAGCTGACCTCTCCCAGGGCCTGAGCGCCCAGAACCCCATCTTGGCTCCTGAACCCCCTGAAAGCAAAGGCAGGGTCCTTCCCAGTCAAGGATGTGGGCTCAGAAGGATACAGCTGGTGGCAGCTCAGGAGACATCTGGGGTCCCAGATGGTGGAGGGTCCCGCCCCGGGGCAGCCTGGGCCCCAGCCAACATGCCCCGGGGGCCTGGTGGGAGGGAGGTTCACGCTGTCCTGGGGCCCGACGGTGAGGCTGTCCAGGGCCCTCCTTGTGCCCTTGTGGGCCTCTGCAGGCCTCTCTCCAGAGACCATGGGATGGGGGGCGGTACACAGCCTGGAAACTGCCTCATCCAGGGAGGCCCCGGCTTTGGGAGAGGTCACCCGGAAACCCCTGGGCCAGGGCATCTGTCCTGCAACGTCCCAAGAACCAGCTCCAGGATAGCATCTCAGACACAGGACTATGATTTCGTTCTAATGACATGGGGCCCTCTGAGGGTCGGGGCACGGGAGGGCCTGGGGGGTCTCCTGGAGAGGGTGGGCTTGCGTGGACGCCCTGCACCCCAGGGAAGATGGAAGCCTGGAGGCCGGGCTGAGGGTCCCTGCTGACCATGGGAGGAACCTGTCGGTGGAAAGGAAACTCGCAGCTGTGGGCAGCGAGGCCGGAAAGGGGCGTCCCCAGCACTTTATCAGTTAGTAGGGAAACCGTGCCAACTCTGAAACGGCGACGTGTCCAAACGCAGCCGGAATGCTAACAAAACCTTAATCATCCATGCAACACAGCAGCTCAGCCCCCGATGGTTCAAATTCCCCTTCCTGCATGGTGCCGGGAGGAGGGACGGTTCCCGGCACAGATGAACATCCAGAGAGAAGAACGCGCATTCTTTATTCGCGCTTGGACTCAGGACAGCCGCGCTGCCCTGGCTATAACGCACACACCCTCCTCCAGCTGCGCCCGGCGACCCCAGCAGAGAAGTCTCAGCCCGTCGCCCCCCAGCCCTGCACACTCGGAGCACAAGAGACATCTGTCTGTCCACGTCAGGGAAAGGGCTCAGGAGGGGGCGACGGGCCAAGAGTGTGAGTGGAGACCACTCTCCCTGGGGCAGTCGGGGGTGGCCACTCACGGGTCAAGGGCTCAGACTGGACTCCCGGTAACTCCCGGTGGCCCTTGGTCCACGTGGTGCCTCCAGAGACACAGCGGGGATGGACCCCAGTGCCGATGGCAAAGGCCTCGCTTACTCACCCCTCGACAAGTACTGACTGAGCGTCAGGGGGTGCCGGGCGCCGGTGGGAGAATACGGAGCCCCGAAGACACCCACATCCTACTCCCAGGAGCCGGAGGCCGTGTGACCTCACCCCACAGAAGGGCCTTGGCGGGTGTGGGTCAGGTAGGGATCTTGAGACTTGAGACAGGGAAGTTACCCTGGACTCCTGGGGGCCCGGGGTAATGGCCAGGGTCCTCGTGGGGGACGAGGGTCAGCAGTGAAGCTGTGATGACAGAGGCAGAGGCTGGCGTGAGGTGAGGAAGGGCCGCCAGCCAAGGGATGCAGGCAGGCCTAGAAGCCGGAGAAGGAGAGCTTCTCCCCCGGCGCCTCCAGAAGGAACTCTGCGAGAATAAATCTGTGCTGCTTAAGCCGCTCGTCTGTGGGACTCTGTCACAGCAGCTGCAGGGCACGAGCTGAGGGGGGAGCAGGCAAGCCCAGTCCTTGCTCTCATGGAGCCTGCCTTCCGGCTCTCTCTGCAGAAGCAGCTGCTCTCCACATGCCCACACACCGGATACTCACAGCCTGCATGGGGGAGACCCCCGGCAGGAACTGGCCAAGGAGCCTCGTCTCCCCTCGGACAGCGGGTACGACGACCCAGGAAGGTTCTAACCGCACGTGGCATGTCCTCAGGCCACTCTGCTCACCGTGGTCAGACATTTCAGCGTGTACCTGTGTCCCTCACCGACCCACGCCCTGCGCCCAGCTCGTCTGACCCACCTAGAAGCTGGCTGGGTGGACATGAGGAACACTTGTTTTTAGATCTCTGAAAAGAAAACAAACCCCAGAAACCTGTCAGAGTGTCCTCTGTCCCAGCAGACGCTCGACAGGCAGGTCGACAAGAAGTGGCCGTCACCACCAACCCCCAGAAGCCCTGAGGCCAGTGGAACTGTGTTCCCAGCAGCCAAATCATGTTCAGGCCCTAACCACTGGTGCTTGTGAATTAATCTCACTTGGAAATAGGTTCTTGCAGATGTGATCAAGTTAAAATGAGAGGGGTGGGATAGGGAGGGTGGGAGGGAGGGAGACGCAAGAGGGAAGAGATATGGGAACATATGTATATGTATAACTGATTCACTTTGTTGTAAAGGAGAAACTAACACACTATTGTAAAACAGTTATACTCCAATAAAGATGTTAAAAAAAAAAAAAGTTAAAATGAGATTATACTGGACTAGCGGGGGCCCTAGTCCAATGACTGGTGTCCTTTTAAAATGAGGGAAATGTGGACACAGAGACAGAACACACCAGGGGCGGGGGGTGCCATATGAGGACAGAGGCAGAGACTGAAGAGGAGCAGCTACAAGCCCAGGACCACCCAGGACCACGAGAAGCTAAGAAGAGGCAGGAAGGACCCTCCCCCAGGGCCTCTGCACGGAGCAAGTCCCCGCCGACACCTTGATTTTGGACTTCAGGCCTCCAGAGCTGCGAGAGAATAAATTTATGCGATTTTTTAATTTTAATAAATTTATTTTATTTTTGGCTGCGTTGGGTCTTCGTTGCTGCACGTGGGCTTTCTCTAGTTGCGGAGAGCGGGGGCTACTCTTCATTGCAGTGCGTGGGCTTCTCATTGCGGTGGCTTCTCTTGTTGCGGAGCACGGGCTCTAGGCACACGGGCTTCAGTAGTTGTGGCACACAAGCTCAGCAGTTGTGGCTTGTGGGCTCTAGAGCGCAGGCTCAGTAGTTGTGGCGCAGGGGCTTAGTTGCTCCGCGGCATGTGGGATGTTTCCGGACCAGGGCTCGAACCCGTGTCCCCTGCATTGGCAGGCGGATTCTTAACCGCTGCGCAACCAGCGAAGTCCAATTTCTGTTATTTTAAGCCACCCAGTGTGTGGTCCTTTGTGACAGTAGCCCCAGGAAGCTAACAGAAGCCCTGTTAGCCCCGTCCCTGTCCCCAGTGGCCGTCTGGCTGTGCAGGGACACCCTGGCCAGACGAGGAGGATGATTATTCTGTTTGTCAAAACCCCAGCTTTGGGGGCTTCCCTGGTGGCGCAGCGGTTGAGAGTCCGCCTGCCAATGCAGGAAACACGGGTTCGTGCCCCGGTCCGGGAAGATCCCACATGCCGCGGAGCGGCTGGGCCCGTGAGCCGTGGCCGCTGAGCCTGCGCGTCCGGAGCCTGTGCTCTGCAACGGGAGAGGCCACAACAGTGAGAGGCCCGAGTACCGCAAAAAAAAAAAAAAAAAAAAAAAACCAGCTTTGGGAGAAAGAATTCCATGGAAGAGAAAAGGAGATCCCTGGCTAAATTTATCCCCATCGCAATCTCTCTGTATATGATTTTAATGGAAAACAAAGTCTTCCTGAAGTGCAATAATGCCCTAGCTTTACAATAATGTACTAGAGAAATGCTGGATATCCCCAACCTGGAACCGGTAGAAAGAGCCCAACGTCAAAGACTGGAGAGGTGCTAAAGAGAGAGAAACTCGGAGTAATCCTGAGTATCTGAAATGTACATTTTCCTAAGAAAGGATTCTGTTTCTGCTTTATTTGAGATTTTAATTACAGGCCAGGTAACAATTTTCATTTTGAATGATAATTAACTCTCCGGTTTGAGGACTAAATTCAACTTGACGACGAACTCTTCCAAGTGGTGCTTTAATCCAGTAAACTGCAGTAAGTGCAGCAAACTTATTTCTCTTGTGTTATGTAAATGTCACCCCACAGGAGGACAGCACGGCTCAGACGCACGAAGCACTTTTAGTCTAATATGGGGGCGCAGGGCCCGTGTACCCCAGGAGGATGGAGATACTATTACTCTGATGAGAGAATTCAAGATAAAACTCAGAGCTGGAGTAAGAATCAGAGAAGTGCCAGAATTAATTTAAAATTTTCCCCCTGAACAGAAAAGATGATTCGATTTTTACATTAAAAGTTTCTCTTGGCCTTGAACCTACACAAAATATCCTGGCCCTGGGGACAGTCAGGGCCCCCATCCCTGCTGAGGTCACCCCGGGAGACAGTCAGAGTCCCAGAAGCCCCCCTCACAGGACAACAGGGACATCCCATCCTGGGGCTGCTAGCACAAAGCTCAAACCCAGCGTCACTGAGACTGTCCTAAGTGGCCCCTGACCCTCTGATCCCCAAACCAGGCTACATGCAGCTGGGGCACACCCTTGACGACACAGGGTCCGGCAGCCTGGATGTCCGAAGCCCAGGGACAGCCGTGTGCTTCACGCCCAGAGGCAGGACTGTTGGCTGGTATTTGCCGAAACACCCTCTGAACCCAGACAAGCGGCCTGGGGTCTAAACACGGAGGCCCAGGAATAAACGGGACCCTCCCCTCTGTCCCCCCCGACACGCAGATGACCGAGAGGTCCTTGAAAGCCCCCCTTCCCCGGTGACATCAAAGCTGCCGCCTTCTCAGGAACGCACCCCTGGGCCGACGTGGCTGCGACATAAATCACTGTCCGCTGCTCTCATCCTGGGAGGAGGTGTGTGAGGAAGGGGGAGGGGTTCCAAGGCAGCCGTGGGCCGGGGCCGCGTGGGCACAGCCACCAGCAGGACAGGAAGGGACACAGCGGACGGAAGGGGGAGCCCCGTCCCCTCCAGCTCAGCCACGGGAGCGGCTAGAGGCTCTGCTCCGAGCACAGCACAGAATCCCAGAACTCCAGGACGTCTTCTGAGGCCTGCGAGGAGGAGTGGCCCAGTCAACCCCTGAGCCCGTCGTCCCGCATGGGTATTTATCACATGCCTGCTGTATGCCCGGCACTGTGCTGATGGACAAAGATGCTGGACGCAGAGGGGAGGGAGCAGACAGCACCAAGCAGATCTGGACTCCAGCCTCCGACCTCTGCCGTGGGCGAGGGGCAGGCAGAGGAACGGGGACACGGAGGTGACATTCGGAGGTGACATTCGGGAAGACGAGGGAAAGCGCACTCGAGGGGCAGGGCCCCGGGGAGAGGAGCCGGGCATGTTTCTGGAAGGCGAGCAAGGGGCAGTGGGGTGGGGCGGGGCCGGCCCCTGCGGCTCTGGAAGGAAATCCCCCACCAGGCTCTGCATCTTGGTGTCCCTGAAATGGGTGACAACTGTCCCTACCTCATGGGGTTGGGACAGGCACGGGGAAAGGGCCTGGAGCAGAGCCTGGGTGGACACGTGCTCTCGGCCACGTCAGCGAGGAGTGATTAGACTGTTTAATTAGGGGGACGACGCATCAGGAGGCCACAGGACCCGGACGCAGAATCACATCCTGAGGCTTGCCCTGGGCGGGTTCAGTCC
The DNA here is from genome assembly GCF_002837175.3 of Physeter macrocephalus. Lineage (NCBI taxonomy): Eukaryota > Metazoa > Chordata > Mammalia > Artiodactyla > Physeteridae > Physeter > Physeter macrocephalus. Next base: position 49,268,255 of record NC_041219.1, on the reverse strand, counting down.
GGTCTCCTCCTGGGCGGGAAGAGTTTCCTGCCACCCCCTCGGGTAACAGGGTGACCGCGAGTGACACCCTCTCCCTGGGGCCACTGCTCAGCGACGCCGCTCCTTAGCCATCACACTTCATTCGGAGCCCTGCACGCAGAAGGCGCTTTTTTTTTTTTTTTGTGGTACGCGGGCCTCTCACTGTTGTGGCCTCTCCTGCTGCGGGGCACAGGCTCCGGGCGCGCAGGCTCAGCGGCCACGGCTCACGGGCCCAGCCGCTCCGCGGCATGTGGGATCCTCCCGGACCGGGGCACGAACCCGTGTCCCCTGCATCGGCAGGCGGACTCTCAACCGCTG
>NC_041219.1:49263368-49267770 GCF_002837175.3 Physeter macrocephalus | reverse complement strand
TCCTCCCGGACCGGGGCGCGAACCCGTGTCCCCTGCATCGGCAGGCGGACTCTCAACCGCTGCGCCACCAGGGAAGCCCCAGAAGGCGCTTTTTAATAGATGCCGTGGAGTCAAGGAAGCAAGAGAAAGGACCCAGTAAACAGGCGAACCAGGCCATTCCGCCCTCGAGGAATCCACAGGGCGGACAAGCCTGAGCTCAGAAGCCAGAGCACCGGGTTCGAATCCTGACTCACCCTTCGCCCGGGTCTAGAGCAGGGCTCCTCCACCTCCACCACAGACACGAGGACCATTCTCCGTGGGGGGCGTGCTGTACCCTGGGAGGACGCAAGGCAGCAGCCCTGGCCTCCAGCCACGAGCACCTCACCCCCAGCTGAGACAACCAAAAACATCTTTGGATACTGTCCTGTGTCCCCCGGGGGCAGAATCACCCCCCACTGAGAACCTCTGGGCTAGAAACTTTAACATCCCGTACCACAGTCTCTCCATTTATAAAATGGGGACGTACAGGTGCCAGGAGGATTGGGGTAACAGTGTAGAATCATCTGGAACAGTACAGCACACTAAGTGCCCAATAAGTACAATTTGCAGGTCGCTGCTGTCCTGAGGGTCCTGGAAGTAAGTGGATCACACCCAAAATGAGAGCAGAGCAACCCACGCATAAACAAGGCACCGAGGAAGTTTCCCAGAAGATCCACGGTCACTGTCCAAGGAAGTTGGGAAAACTTCCAGAACCTTCCGACAGCAGGGACAGCGCTGGGCTGGGTCCTGAGGTAGGCAAGGACAGGGGGACGGCAGGTGTGGGGCTGGGGAGATGGGAGGAACGGGCTACGTCCTTGCGGAGCTTAACCAAAAGCAAAGCCAAAACCAAAGCTACGCTGTTCACAGGCTGGAAGACAGAGGGGCCGGAACCGAGGAACCCGGCGCGCGTGCTTGTCACACATGACAGTCGCTGAGCTGCGCCTCGATGCCTCCAGTCCTTCTGTCCCCGCTCCCGTCGGAGTGGGGTCCCCTGCAGACCCCCGCCAGGCCCCCATGCAGAGCCGTGAGAAGGGGAGACGCCTTCTCCCTACAAGGACGGGCAGTCCTCTTCCCTGGGGCCTCGGAGCTTCCCTGAGGCCAAAGTGGGCCGAAGAAACACAGGGGAGCTGTCGGGGTATTTTTCCAGCGTCAAATTCATGAGCTTTTCCTGAAATTAACTGATACCTTCCTTCACCCAGCTCATCTCCCGTAGGCAACACAGGAAGCCAGGGTCCTCCGGAGGCCTTGGGCCCCTTCCAGCTTCCCGCCCGCCAGGCCCGAGCTCGGCTTACCAGGGGGCAAGTAATAAAACCCTGGCGACGACAGCACGGCTTTCACCGCGAATAAATGGGCTCAATTACCTGCACCAAGAGAGCAGGGCTTCAAAGGAAGAAAGGAAGAAAGAGAGGAAGGGGGACGGAGTAAAAATAATCAGTCTGAATCAGTCTTATCTCGGAGGGAAATACATATGATAATTCAGTACCAAAGACATTCAAATTAGTCCCCTGCCAATCAAGACATTTCAGTGGTGATGACACAGGGGCTCATTCCCAGGCATAATTTCTCTAGAAATGACTCTGGCGATGAAAACAAAATTTGAGAACTCTGGAAGTCCTTTCCACCCAATGGGTTGACGCCTCTTTAGAGGGGATCCAGGGTCCACGGGTCCCTTGCGGCCTCTACTTATCCTGCCCAGACATGGCCCCAAGCTCACACCCGGGACTTCCGGAAGCCAGGACTGCTGCTGCAGCCACGAGACAAGCTGGTGTCCTCGACCGAGGTGGACCCCACCCTTCAGACCCATCGTCAAGATGAAATCACCAGATTCTGGGGGTGCTTAGGGGTGTCCCCCACCAGGTCCCCACCACTAAATGTCTCCACCAGGGAGAGGGCCGGTCACCTTGGGTGGCCCACCCGATCGGGCAGGGGTAGGTCTGCTGCGTGCACTGGCCGGGCATACAGCAGGCACTCAACTAATACTCCCGGAGCAAGTGAATGCCTGCTCACTGGCTGACTCCCTGGAGGGCACCAGGCTCTTTCCCGGGGCCCGGGGCCCGGGGCTACAGCTTCCCCACTTGAAGCAGGAGTCATCCGCAGAAGCACTCCCCATCCAGGCCACGTGGCAGGGAGGGGGACAGGGACACCAGCCCCGGGGCGGGGGGACGACGCTTCTCCACTGCGAGGGAGGCTGACTGTGCTGCGGCTGGCACACCTGGTCAGGCGCCTCAGAAGAGGCCGAGATGCCACCTCAACGCCGTGGAGGGGGAAGGGGAGGAGGGGGAGGACCCCCACCTGCGTGGCACGGCTCCTCGGCACAACCAGAGCCCCCTGATAACTCAGGCGTGGGCTTGGGGGCTGGAGTCTCCTTTGCCTTCCTTCCCCGCTCACCACCAAGCTCCAGCGTAGCCAGGAATTTAGGGTTAACGCTTGAGAGACCGCGGGGAAGAGATCTCCAGGGCCGGACAGGATGGATGGACAGGCAGACAGACACAGACGGGCGAGGGGAGGGGAGACACAGGCAGGCGATCAAGCCTTTCTCGCCGCAGCGGTGCCAGCAGATTATAACCAGGCTGGCGCTCAGACGCGGCAAGTCGGGGCGCACACCCATCTCCCCAGGCTGCCCAACGCCCCCTCTTCTGGCCGGGGCTCCTCCTCTTCAGAAGCGAAGCACCGCACGGCCGCCTTCCTCTCTCTGTGCTCCCACCCAGGCTTACTCCCTTCCTGCCCGACGAATACCTGTTAATACTGTAAGCCCCGTCCTAAGCTCCATCAGTTGCGCCGCGTCCCACGCGCACAGAAACCACTTCTCCACTGTTTACACCAAACACGTCAACCGAGGACACAGTCCCGGAAGGCTCTCAAAACCACCGCCGGGACGAATCAGGTCCCACTCAACCTCCGAGAACTTTCCAAAGAGACAGACGGTCACCATCTGCCCCGGTACGCTTGTTTGTCAAGTGGGCCGTCCTTCTGCGTAACAGGCCATCGAAGACCAAAGCACGAGCATGTGCTTCCGTACTGCTCTCGGCGGGTTTTTTATTCTTAAAAACCACCGTCGGCCGCCTTGAGAGCAAAATCCATCTTTGCGGCACATCGGGACGTCTCGAGGTAAGGGTATCTTCGAGGCGGAGAAGATGAGTAATTTCTACAGTGACAATGAGGCATGAGACAACCAACAGTCTTTCCAGACCCAAGCGATCAGTGGCTCACAACTGCTATCCTAGTTATTACACTGTTTCCCAGTAACCAATTAAACTCCAAGTCCGGAACGAACTGCTTTAAATCTGAAGCCACATAAAAAAAGCGCATGTCGTTACCTACACGCAGATTTTTGAGGCGGCTCTGGCACTATCCTCCCCCTCCTACCGTCCTTATAAAGAGGGTGGCTTAAGCGGCACGGGGTCAGTAGAGACCTCGGGGCTGTGCTCGGCAAGCAGAGCCAACGCCCAGGCCCGCGGTCCACCCTTTGACCCCGTCCCCGAGGAGGGAAGTGGACAGAGGAAACCACCTGACACCCTCCGACCTGCGGACCGGGAGCCTCGTGTGAAGCGGAGGCGACCCGGGGCCTCCCCGCCGCCTGCGCCACCCCGGGCCCCGCGAGGGGTGACGCGTACCTGTGAAGTCCTCCTGACACTCGCAGGTGTAGCCGCCCTCCCGGCTGCGACACCGGCCGTGGACGCCGCAGGGGCCGGAGTAGCACAGGTCGATCTCGGTCTCGCAGTAGTCGCCGGTGAAGCCGGGGGGGCAGCGGCAGCGCAGCCCGTTGACGGGGTGGATGGGCCGGAAGAGCACGGTGGGGGAGCTGACGAAGGGGGCCGAGCTGTCGAACCTGAGCACTGACACGCACTTCATGTAGTTCTCGCACGGCTCCCGCAGGCAGATGTTGTCATCGAAGGGCAGGACGCGCTGGGCGGACACGGCCGTCAGCAGCGTCCGGTTCAGGTAGATCTGCTCCTGTAGGTCCTCCGACGGGAAGAACTTGTCCCGGACGCCTCCGGGGAGCAAGGCCGAGAAGGTCACGTTCAGGATGTTGGAGCTGACGTCCGTGTCGTTCTGGATGTTGAAGACGAAGACGGCGTCCTTGGTGGTGGACAGCACCGTGGCCACCCCTTCCACGAAGCGGGACAGCAGCGGGGACAGGAACTTCTCCTGCGACATGTTCTCCAGGCGCACGGTGATGCTGTTGGTCAGCATGTCATCCGTGATGACGGTGACCCGCAGGGTGCAGAGCGCCGCCACGCTGTGGACGCCGTCTGCGGGACACAAGGGGGGTCACTCGGAGGCCACCCCGGCCCGACCGCCCCCCCGAGCCCCAGGCCCTGCCCCGCCCCACCCACCACCACCCCCACCACCACCTTCACCCCACGGCCCAGACCCCCCTCCC
>NC_041219.1:49235742-49261649 GCF_002837175.3 Physeter macrocephalus | reverse complement strand
GGGGGGAGGGATGAACTGGGAGATTGGGATTGACATCTATACACTAATATGTATATAATAATAACTAATAAGAACCTGCTATATCAAAAAAGTAAATTAAATAAAATTCAAAACCAAAGAAAACAAAGAGCCAGTGGCTGGAATAAGTAATGAGGAAGAGAAATTAAGGCAAAAGATGGCACAGCCCATACGGCACGAAGCCTCAGAGATGGCACCACCCTCCTTCCCTCCCCCACAGGCCGGCTACACCCAGGCAACAGGGCACGTTCATTCAGACTGTGGCCACAGCAGTCGTCCTAAAACATCGGGATGCCCTAAAACGTCCTGAAACACTGTGGCCACAGCACTCATCCTAAAACATCACACCACTCCCTTGGGGCCCCCAATGGCACCCAGGATAAAACCCATACTGCCCATACCCCACTTTATGGTCCTATGTGGTCCGTCCCTGTCACCCTCCCTTATCTTAGAGACACCTCCCTACCTCAGGGCCTTGCACACTTCATCTTCCGCCTGGAACACGGCCCTCCTTGTCGCCGGTGGCTGCTCCCGGGGCCACCCGGGTCTCAGCTGCATGTCCCTCATCAGAGGGGCCCTCCGCATCCCCCATGCTCTGCCACCTCCTCACTTTAACTCCCTCACAGGAGCGGCCGCAAGCTGCTTTTATTTGTTCATATCTGTCTCTCCCTGCAGTGAACCCATGAGGACCAAGAACTTGTAGGTCTTGTTCCTGCTGTGCCCGTCACTTCTAGAACAGTCCCTGGCACTCAGAAGCTCCTGGATAAACATTCAGGGAAGGGAGGGAGGGAGGGAGGGGAGAGTCCCCCTTCCAGTGGCATCTCTTTAACCCACTGGCACAAACAGCATCAGAGATTCCATTTTTCCATCTAAGCTATTTTTCTGTGGGTGTTTCTTTTCTCTTTTTTTTTTTTTGCAAAGGCCCATTACAATAATATACAATATAGGATATTGGTGGCAGTTGTTATGAAACATCTTTTTAATCTTAAACCACACACAAATTTGTTCTGGTCCAAGATTCGAGGGTCATGCTGATTTTAAGCTCAAAGTTCAGGCTGTCTGGGCATGCTCCAAGCTATTCTGCCCTCTCCCTCCCCGGGGATGGGCAGGGAGCCCAGGAACAAGGAGCCACGTCATGACCAGAAAATAGCATTAAATATTAACTCACGTCAAACGTGCTGGAAAATAAAATACGCACCTTACTGTTAATTTTACTATTAATTTCTTTCAAGACCAAGGACCGTCCTGGACTACCAGGTCCTGGAGACAATGAATACGCTCTGCGCTTAACTCATCTGGGTTGGACTTCTGAGTCGCCACAAGCACAAACGCAACTGCCCATCAACAGGGAGCCACTGAAATAAAGGACGGCTGTTCTCCCCCCGTAGCTCGGCTCAGCGAAACCCACTAGGTGACACTCGCCTCCACTGGTGTCAGGGCAGATCCAGACAACAGGATGGTAAAAGGGAAAAGTCAGTCACTTTTCACAAGAAACAAAGAAATATGTTTGCGCTCCAATCCAGAGAGGCGTCGGCAGGGACAGCAAAAACCTCAGTGCTGACAGGGATTCTATCTGGGTCGCTGGCCTTGCTTTTAAATAAACTTTTTATTTTGGAGCAGTTCTAGATTAACAGAAAAACGGCGAAGACAGTGCGGAGAGGTCCCGTATACCCAGCACCCAGGTTCCCCTGCAAATAATACTACTGTGACGTCAGCGTGGGGTATTTGTTAGAATGAATGAAGCAGTACAGACACATTATTAACTGAAGTCCATATACTCCACTCATATTTCCCTGGTTTTACCTACTGTCCTTTCTCCGTCCCAGGACCCCGCATGACATGAGTTGTCCTGTCTCCTTGCTCCTCCGGCTGTGACGGACTTTCCCAGGCTCTCCTTGTTTCTGACGACCCTGACCGTTTGGAGAAGTACCGGTCAGGAATGTTGCTGACATTTAGGTGATTTTTCGCTTTTTCCCCTACACTTTCTTTTCTTTTTTTTTTTTTTTTTTTTTTTGCAGTCCGCGGGTCTGAGCAAAATCCATCTTTGCGGCACATCGGGACGTCTCGAGGTAAGGGTATCTTCGAGGCGGAGAAGATGAGTAATTTCTACAGTGACAATGAGGCATGAGACAACCAACAGTCTTTCCAGACCCAAGCGATCAGTGGCTCACAACTGCTATCCTAGTTATTACACTGTTTCCCAGTAACCAATTAAACTCCAAGTCCGGAACGAACTGCTTTAAATCTGAAGCCACATAAAAAAAGCGCATGTCGTTACCTACACGCAGATTTTTGAGGCGGCTCTGGCACTATCCTCCCCCTCCTACCGTCCTTATAAAGAGGGTGGCTTAAGCGGCACGGGGTCAGTAGAGACCTCGGGGCTGTGCTCGGCAAGCAGAGCCAACGCCCAGGCCCGCGGTCCACCCTTTGACCCCGTCCCCGAGGAGGGAAGTGGACAGAGGAAACCACCTGACACCCTCCGACCTGCGGACCGGGAGCCTCGTGTGAAGCGGAGGCGACCCGGGGCCTCCCCGCCGCCTGCGCCACCCCGGGCCCCGCGAGGGGTGACGCGTACCTGTGAAGTCCTCCTGACACTCGCAGGTGTAGCCGCCCTCCCGGCTGCGACACCGGCCGTGGACGCCGCAGGGGCCGGAGTAGCACAGGTCGATCTCGGTCTCGCAGTAGTCGCCGGTGAAGCCGGGGGGGCAGCGGCAGCGCAGCCCGTTGACGGGGTGGATGGGCCGGAAGAGCACGGTGGGGGAGCTGACGAAGGGGGCCGAGCTGTCGAACCTGAGCACTGACACGCACTTCATGTAGTTCTCGCACGGCTCCCGCAGGCAGATGTTGTCATCGAAGGGCAGGACGCGCTGGGCGGACACGGCCGTCAGCAGCGTCCGGTTCAGGTAGATCTGCTCCTGTAGGTCCTCCGACGGGAAGAACTTGTCCCGGACGCCTCCGGGGAGCAAGGCCGAGAAGGTCACGTTCAGGATGTTGGAGCTGACGTCCGTGTCGTTCTGGATGTTGAAGACGAAGACGGCGTCCTTGGTGGTGGACAGCACCGTGGCCACCCCTTCCACGAAGCGGGACAGCAGCGGGGACAGGAACTTCTCCTGCGACATGTTCTCCAGGCGCACGGTGATGCTGTTGGTCAGCATGTCATCCGTGATGACGGTGACCCGCAGGGTGCAGAGCGCCGCCACGCTGTGGACGCCGTCTGCGGGACACAAGGGGGGTCACTCGGAGGCCACCCCGGCCCGACCGCCCCCCCGAGCCCCAGGCCCTGCCCCGCCCCACCCACCACCACCACCACCACCTTCACCCCACGGCCCAGACCCCCCTCCCCTCCTCCCACACTCGGCTCCCATCATGCCCGTCAAGCTCAGAAGCCCCCAGTGGAACCCCCCAACTGCCCGTCAGGGCGTCTCACCAACCACCACGATGCAGCCCCCCAGCCTCACACGCTTTGCTCCAGACACGCGGGGACGCAGAGCCCCTGTTTTACCTCCTCTGCACCTGTTCCAGCCACCAGGTGACCCTGCCCAGCCCCCAGCCCAGTTCAGACCCCACCGTGTCCAGCACGGTCCAGCCCGGGTACGGCCTTGTCCTGTGCAACATGCTGGCGGCTTCTCTGCTCCTAGCTGTGACCTACTCATCTCCAGGCGCCCAGCACACGGGACAGGACAGCATCATCACCTCCAGGGCAGCCCTGACAGATGCAGCCACGCTGCCCAGAGGGCCTTCACCTGCCTCCTAGTGCCCGGCCCCCAAATGTGCTCTCGGACCCGAGAAAAACCTGGCAGAGTTCACATCCTTCTGGCTCAGCTCAGATCCGTGTCCCTGCAGCCCTGATGGATCCCCCCGTGAGCACACCCACCCCAGTTTCCATGAGGCATCTGGGCAAGCCTGTGAGCCCCCGGCGGGTCCCACCCCTCTCCAAGCTGAAGCCTGGCGGTGCCCACCCGAAAGGCAGGCTTCCTTCCGGCTTATTTCCGCGAAGCTGCAGGAAAGTCTTAGGACCACTGAGAGGATGCAGTCAGGGGACAAAACCTGGAGGCCATCTCGTCACTCTGGACCCAGCACAGTCCCCACCAAGGCACAAGCTTGCAGGGAGCCCTTAGCACAACGGGGAACAGAAGCGCAGAAGCTTCTGCGCCTGGGACTGTCTGCCTCACATACTCAGAAGCCATAAGCCGCTTTTGGCGGGGGACACCGCGCGCCACAAAACTTGTCCAGACAACGGAGAAGCATAACTGCCCCACAAGTCACAACGCGTTCAGGGGCAAACCTGAGATTCCGAGAGATTCTGAGAGAATCAGCATCACCCCATTTGACAGGTGACAAAAACTGAGACCCTGGGAAGTCAAGTTTCACACCCACGAACGCATGCTTGGTGGAGGGGGGCCCTGGCTTCCGCCAGGTAAAAACGACCGTCGCCCAGTAGGTCAGGCACCGAGCACACTCCATCACCGCTCCATCTGGTCCTCACGATAACCTGGCAAGGCCATATTTTTTTTTTTTTTTTTTTTGGCTGCATGGCTCGCAGGATCTTAGTTCCCCGACCAGGGATTGAACCCAGGCCCCCGGCAGTGAAAGCACAGAGTCCTAACCACTAGACCGCCAGGGAATTCCCTGGAAGGACCAAATCTGAAAGAGGAAATAATATTTGTATGACCTCGTTGTGGGGAGGGCACCCCAAAGGCTGGTGTAAAACCCGAAGGCCGGCGAGGTAAGGGCTCAGCTCTGTGTGCAGCTTCCGCAAAGCAGAAGGTAGATGCTGAGACCGTATCTGCTGCTCATATACAAAGGGCCGTTACTCAGCCATAAAAGGGAACGAAACTGGGTCATCTGTAGAGACGTGGATGGACCTAGAGGCTGTCACACAGAGTGAAGTAAGTCAGGAAGAGAAAAACAAATAACGTATATTAACGCATATACGTGGAATCTAGAAAAATGGTACAGATGAACCGGTTTGCGGGGCAGAAATAGAGACACAGACGTAGAGCACAAACGTATGGACACCAAGGGGGGAAAGCGGGGGGCAGGGTGGGGGGAGGGATGAACTGGGAGATTGGGATTGACATCTATACACTAATATGTATATAATAATAACTAATAAGAACCTGCTATATCAAAAAAGTAAATTAAATAAAATTCAAAACCAAAGAAAACAAAGAGCCAGTGGCTGGAATAAGTAATGAGGAAGAGAAATTAAGGCAAAAGATGGCACAGCCCATACGGCACGAAGCCTCAGAGATGGCACCACCCTCCTTCCCTCCCCCACAGGCCGGCTACACCCAGGCAACAGGGCACGTTCATTCAGACTGTGGCCACAGCAGTCGTCCTAAAACATCGGGATGCCCTAAAACGTCCTGAAACACTGTGGCCACAGCACTCATCCTAAAACATCACACCACTCCCTTGGGGCCCCCAATGGCACCCAGGATAAAACCCATACTGCCCATACCCCACTTTATGGTCCTATGTGGTCCGTCCCTGTCACCCTCCCTTATCTTAGAGACACCTCCCTACCTCAGGGCCTTGCACACTTCATCTTCCGCCTGGAACACGGCCCTCCTTGTCGCCGGTGGCTGCTCCCGGGGCCACCCGGGTCTCAGCTGCATGTCCCTCATCAGAGGGGCCCTCCGCATCCCCCATGCTCTGCCACCTCCTCACTTTAACTCCCTCACAGGAGCGGCCGCAAGCTGCTTTTATTTGTTCATATCTGTCTCTCCCTGCAGTGAACCCATGAGGACCAAGAACTTGTAGGTCTTGTTCCTGCTGTGCCCGTCACTTCTAGAACAGTCCCTGGCACTCAGAAGCTCCTGGATAAACATTCAGGGAAGGGAGGGAGGGAGGGAGGGGAGAGTCCCCCTTCCAGTGGCATCTCTTTAACCCACTGGCACAAACAGCATCAGAGATTCCATTTTTCCATCTAAGCTATTTTTCTGTGGGTGTTTCTTTTCTCTTTTTTTAAGACAGAATAAGAAGGCAGAAGGACCTTTGTTCTCCTCCCCATCACCGTCCCCCAGTGGCAACCAGACCCTGACCCCATAAATTAGCTTCCCTGCTGCTGAGCTTTACACAAACAGACTCACACACACACTGTGCTCTGTGCCTGGCACATTCAACTCAACTGTTCTTCCATGCTGTTGCTCGTAATGATAGTTTGCTCATTCTCCTCCCGGTACAGTATCTGATCTATCCTTTCCATTAAAAAGATGATCTGGATCTACTTTCACGCGGTCCACTCTAGGAAATAGTTACAATTTTCAAAGTAACTTCTTCTCAAAGCTGAAAATCAAACAAGATAACAGAGAGCGGGGGTGGGGGGTGGGTGACACAAATGTGTCTTTCCTTGAAATGTGAGTGATGATACTCCTGTCCTGTTGCTTTGATGGGATTAGAATAAACATCAAACATGACTGCTTCTGAGCACTGAAAAGCACTGAGAAACAGTATTTTCAAAAGTCACCATAACTTTTTGTGTACAACACGTTCAAATCCTGTATATTTTCTTCCATTTCTGAAACCCACCCTGAGATTTGGTGGAACCGTTTCAAGGAGGTGCTAATTGATTCTTTTTTTTTTTTTTTTTCAGTCTAGGAGGTCTAAAATGATTTTTGAAAGGAAAAAATAACACATTGCCAGCATGCATATTTTCAAATATATGACCGGTCGGAAGAGGCAGAAGTCCCATGCCTCTGTACCAGGAGCATATTTTCAGAAGCGTCCCCATTTTTATTACTGCTGGGGCAGCACTGGACCATCTGCAGAAGCCCTAGAGCAAACACATTATCTTGAGAGCCTGCAACATCTTACCCACCGCACAGCCCTGCTTTCAGATTGCTTCCTGGGAAACGCTTCCACACACCTCCACATGTCATCCAGATGAGAGCTGAACGTGCTCACCGCGTCCTTCAAATGCACGATCTTCTCAAGCTCATTTCCGTGAAGAAAAATGCAAGCTCTGCCTCTAAAGGCAGATATAGACCAAGGCTTAAAAGTCAAAATTAATTCTATTTTTTACAGTCTGCTGCATTGACTAACGAATCAAACCTAGATGATCTTTTCTTTTGAAAAGTTTTAGGAGTTTTGACATCTGAGGAGAAAGAAACCAGGTAAAGCTTTTGTCTTATGTTTACTCCAAAAGATTGAAAAAGTAGTTCAGAATGTTCAAAAATTAGAAGTATGTCTTTTTTTGTTTTGTTTTGTTTTGCGGTCCGCGGGTCTCTCACCGCTGTGGCCTCTCCCGTTGCGGAGCACGGGCTCCGGACGCGCAGGCTCAGCGGCCACGGCTCACGGGCCCAGCCGCTCCGCGGCACGTGGGATCCTCCCGGACCGGGGCGCGAACCCGCGTCCCCTGCATCGGCAGGCGGACCCTCAAACACTGCGCCACCAGGGAAGCCCTCCCCTACGCTTTCTTGTATCGTTTTATCCTCCTGCCCGAGCATCCATTAGGTTTATCACTTAGAAGGCTGTTTTCATTTTGGAAAACAACGGAGCTCACCCAGGGCTCCCCGCAACCTGTGCTGTAGGCACTTCGTCCGTGGCTGGAAACAACAGCGCTGGAACCAGCGCCTCCAAACCGGGCCAGCACAGTTTCCATGGCTTTCCCTAGGAAAGCTGAGTCACCTCATTGTCCCTAAGTCACAGCCCGAAAGAGACAGAACAGATGGCAGAGCGGGGCTGTGGGGTGACCACGGGCAGGTGCTTCCCGCAAAACCCCCGACGGTGCAGGTGAGGGGGGCTTCACAGGTCTTCACGGAGGGGGGGGCCCATCCATGTGTCCAGCTCAGGTCAGAGGACAGCCGTCGTCTACAATCTCATCCCTGTGGCCCGCTCAGCCCTGGGGGTCTCAGTGCCCAAGGAGCCGGTGGCCCACAAGGGGGCAGGGGACAGAGCCGAGTTTGCAAGAGGCAAGACAGGAGGACCCCAGGAGGCAGCGGGGAGGGCAGGGTCCACGGAGGAATGGACATTGTCACACAGTGGAGTGCAACCATCTTCCCAGCACAAAATGCGAAAAAGCAGCAAGGCCTGGCCCGTCGGTGGCGGGAGGCTGTGTCAGTCCTGGGGCTGCACCACAGCCTGAGGCTCACAAAACTGATCCTCTCGCAGCCTGGAGGCCAGAAGTCCAAGATCAAGTGTCAGCGGGGTTGGCTCCACATGGGGGTTCGGAGGGAGAATCCGTCCCGTGGCTCTGGCCCAGCGTCCAGTGGCTGCTGGCAGACCTCGGTATCCCCAGCCGGCAGACGCCTCACTCCCGTCTCTGCCTCATCGTCACGTGGCCTCTCCCCACGTGAGTCTGTGTCCAGATTCCCTTCTGAAAAGGTCACCAGTCGCTGGATCAGGATCCACCCGAATCCAGGAGGTGCCGACGCTTAGCTTGATCACATCCGCTCAGATCCAACCTCCAAAGAACACCTATGCTGAGGTTCCAGGGGGCCGTGAACTTGGGGGGACGCTACTCCACCCCGGACAGATGGGCATGTGGGTTGGGGGAGACAAGGCCACGGGGGCGGGGGAAGGTCCTCGGACGCTGCCGCCTCTTGGACCCTTGGCGTAGGGCAGTGGGGGATGGACGCGGGGGAGACGTCCATGCTGTAGACCTCGCTGACCCGGACGGTGCCCCGCCACCGCCCGCAGCGGCTCCGCGCCGACACCTTCCGCAGCGCCGCCCCTCCGGTCCTCGTCACAGCCCGCAAGGGACACCCTGCTGGTCCTGCACAGATGAGGACACCAAGGCACGAGGAAGCTGACCAGCAGGCCCGGCCGAGGTCACTCGGGCAGCAAGTGGCAGGCCCAGACCGACTGAGCCTGAGCCCCTCCAACGGTGGGCAGAGGGTCCAGAGGACTATGGTCCTGGCTCAGAGGGTCCACGTGGAAAGAGGCCGGTTTCTGACCCGTTATACACCTGAAGCCGTGGGGACAACGCGGGGAGGCAGGGCCACCAGCAGCTGGAGACGCAGCGGTGCCGGGAGGGACCAGCGCCACTCGCCAGCGTCTTGGTCACCCCACTCCACACGCACCGCGGTCTCAGCTGGGGGGCGTCTCCGTCTCCTACCGCCAACGCCCTGCCAGGCCTGGCTGGCACAGCCCGTGACGCCGCAGTAGGCCGGCTGCGGCCACATCCACTGGGCACTGTTTGCCGTCCAGCCGGTCTGACACAGAGGCTGCCCTCCTGCCCCCTCCCAGGCCTCACCAGGGGCAGGGAGTGCCTGCCGGCGGGGGGTAGTGGGGGGACTTTGAAGCGGTTTCCTTTGGGGGCAGCAAAAGCTGAACCCAGAACCTGTGACTCAGGACAGGGGCTCCCTTCCCGGGAACAGGGTGATGGGGGTTCGGGGCGCCGTGGGGCAAATGCTGGTGTCTGGCCTGGCGGGCACGCTGGCCTGAGATGACGTTGCTTGTCCTGCCCCCTCCAGGGAGGAGGGGCCTCGGGTCTGCAGGGGAGGGGGGGCCCCGTTCAAGCACCAGCATCTCGGGCACATCAGACGAGGCGCTTGCTCTCGACGCGTCTACGCTCCCTCCTTCCCTGTCCCCACGCGTGCCGGGGACCTCGATGACAGTGGCAGCCCACGCCTTGGGTTTCTCCTCCTTTGGAACCCATGTCCTCACCCTGTCATTTCTACCGTCGTCTCCCCTCAAGTTGCTGGAGGCGGGGTCCTCACGGCCCCTCCCCTGCAGGCCCCAGGCAGCCCCCCAAAGCCCACCCGCACCCAGGAGCCTGGGCCCGCCGCACCACGCCCTCCACCTTAACATCTGAGTCGCTTGGCCACCCTTCCGTCACCTGAAATGACCTCGAGCCCCCCACCCCGACTCCTCCAGCTGTGCCCCACCTTTGCATCCACACCCCCCTCAGAGGAGGAGCCAGGCCTGGGATCCAGGCGTCGGGGGGGACCCCAACCTGCCTTGCAGGGGGGCACCTGGGCCAGTCCCCTCAACCTGGCACCCGCTGGTCAACCAAGACAGCTCGCGGGGGGCACTTCCCTGGCGGTCCCGTGGTTAAGACTCCGCGTTTCCAAAGCAGGTGGCGCGGGTTGAATGCCTGGTCGGGGAGCTAAGATCCCGCCTGCCGTGCAGCGCGGCCAGAAAAAAAAAAAGAGAAAGACAGCTCAGGGGGCTCAGGATCAGGCAGCACTTACAACCCACCTCTCCGGGGTCCCGGGCCTCGCCACCAGTCTACTCACTGCACACAATGCATCTAGTTTACATGTGAAAACAAACGCCCCAGACCATCCCAGGAGCTCTGAGGCACACACATGGCTCTTTCAAACACCAAACGCGGGCTCCCTGCTGGAAGGGCGATGTCGCTCACCGGGGTGTCCCGTCCAGGACCCTCGTCTCCGCTGCCCCTCCTGAGAATCCCAGTGGCGGCAACAGTGCCTTCCACCCTGCGGCCCCAGCGTCCAGCCGCGCGGGTCCTCCTTCCGCTGTGACATCAAGAGGATGAAGCGGGAGGCTGGGCCCACGTCCCCACACCCACAGACGCACCCACGCGCAGCAGCTTCAGGTAAGCTGTGTGCAGGACACCCAGGCCCCCCGGCTGCGCTCGACAGACGATCCGACACACCACGTCAGGGGATCCGAGTGCCAGAAACATCTTCGGGAAGGATGAGAATGACGCGTTACGTATATTTCTGTGACGGGGCCGTGTCACGACCCCTCCCCAGTCCTGACCTCGTGCCCGGTCTCGCCCTTAACTTGGTCAGGGGCTCCTAGGAGCAAGCCCTGCTCGGCCCATCTGTAAGGGGGGCGGCGGCAAAGGCACCCCCGACGAGGATGCCAGGAAAACCCCCAAGACACTGGGCAGAAGCAGCCGGCAAGCGCCCTCAAGCACTCGGAAAGCACTCAATCAACTCTCCACGTGGCTACCACTCTTAGTAACCACCCCAAATAAAATATAACCAGGTGCCAGGAACTTGCCATAGCCGTAAGGAGCCAGGAGGGAAAGGACAGACCCCCCTCTGAACGTGGGCCCAAGCCAGGCTGCAGGGTCCCCTCAAGCCATCCCAAAGCCGGGACATCACTGCTCCAATCAAATGGCAACGTGCACACGGGCACCAGGAAGCCCACGCATGGGTAAAGGATGAGCAATTTGATGCTCGGCTTTAAAATATCTACACAGTCATTGAAATTAAATATGTGATTTGATCTTGCCACATTATTCTGTTTCCAAGCACGCTTAAGGACCCAGCATGCTTCCTCCCCTCCAAAATTATACAATTCTAGCAATGACAAGAAATTACTCTCTCCCAAGATACGGAGAGAGGAGAAGAAGCTACATCTCCAGACCATCAGGATCAAGTGAGTCAAATACGCACGAGACACACTGGGAGATGCCTGGCCTCAGGAAGCACGAGGGCTGGGGAGACCTTACAAAGGAGGGGGATCCTGGCACCGGCTACGAGGCGGATGAACCTCAGGACAGTGTGCTGAGCCAGAGAGGCCAGTCACAGAAAGACAGATACCGTGTGATCCCACGGAGATGGGGTGTCCAGAGTGGCCAGCTTCAGAGACAGAGAGCAGACAGTGGGGGCCAGGGGCCGGGGGAGGGATATCGGGGGTTAGTGCTTAATGGGGACAGAGTCTCAGTTCTGCAAGATGAACAAGTCCAGGAGACGGACGGTGGTGATGGTCACACAACAGTGTGAACGGACTTAACGCCACGGACCTGTGCACCTAAAAACGGTTAAATGGCAACTCTGATGTTCTGTAAATTTTACGACAATTATAAATAAATAAAAACATGAGTCCATAAATAAACATAAAGGGAGAATGAAGAAATCAGAAAACAAGCAGCCAAGATCCCTAAAGCTTCCTTCTCTTGTCACTCCCACTCTTATTATTTACTCTAAAATTGCCTGATAGAGGATAACATTGATTCAGCAATGCGCTCTCCTAATGCCATGTATGAAATAAAGCTCCTATCCCAAGGCCGAAGTCAGTATCTAATGCAGCATTCCACACCATTAAATTGTTCCATGAGAAGGGGCTCGTCATGTCCGTGCTGGATGGAACCTTCTGGAAGGCTGAAGTTGCACCAGGCCCCACTCCCAGCCGAGTGCTGGGAGCAGGACGGCCTTTGCCTTCAGAGCCGGGCGCCACCTTCTGACCCGCGATGATGGTGAAAACGCTGAGTTACTGCTTAGGGGGAGCGAGAGCCACCACCAGCTGTTTACACCCTCAACTAAACACTGCGAAAGAAACCAGCACATGCCCGCAGTGAAAACACACCGGCCGCCGCCGGCTCCGATGGGATCACACCGAGAGTTTCGTCAGGGACCCTTGTCGTTCCTGGTTTTTGTTTTATTTCAAGGACTGGCTGAACAATACGTAGGCATCGTTGGCCGAACAGGAACCCAGAAGTCTGATCTCACCACACTCCTTGCTGGGGACTCGCGGTGATCACCAGGCCTGACCCAGAGGCTGTGTTAGGACTCGGAGGAGAAAAGCGGTGATGCAGGGGCTCTGGCATCAGGGCGGGGCACGGTGTGGACACTCAGGGGCTGGCGGGGGATAACGTGAGGCCTGGGGCCGGCCCAGGCACTAGAGGATGCCAAGCAGCACCCCCATGCCAGTCAGTCACCCGTCCCCATCTCCAGCTGTCACAACCACAAACGTCTCCAGACATTGTCAGACGTCCGCCGGGGACACAATCGCATCCAGGTGACAGCCCTCCTCTAGGAAACAACACAAAGGTTTCTGGACTCGTCCTCCGGCTTGAGACTCTTGGGGAAGAACCAGGAGCCCAGGCAGCAGCTGGGCTCGGGGTTCCGCACCCCGTGGCTGCCAGGCCGGCCCGGGGGCTCCACGCCTCCTGCAGTGCGGCTGGGGCTTCCCTCCGCCGTCGGGGCCAACAGGGAGCCCGTCCAGCCTCACTTTTCCCTGCCAGGGCCAGAAAGGCCACCCTTCTACTCTGTCCTAGGAAAATGGGCAAAGTTCCCCGAGGCAAAGACTTAAGCCCAAAGTGGATTTAAAAGAACTAGCGACGGCCTGCCCTGCCGGCACGATCACATGCCCCAGGTACCTGCCGAGGGACACTCACACGTCCTCCGGCCCCGGGCAGGTCCAGGAGCGGCTGTCAGCCCAAGAGAGCTGTGGGCGGTAAAGACACGATTTTTAACAAATGCACCAACTCAACCCAGCCTGCGGGCCGCTGAGCCCAGGGGCCCTACTGG
Organism: Physeter macrocephalus; assembly: GCF_002837175.3. NCBI lineage: Eukaryota > Metazoa > Chordata > Mammalia > Artiodactyla > Physeteridae > Physeter > Physeter macrocephalus. The sequence continues at coordinate 49,248,456 of NC_041219.1, read as the reverse complement.
GTCCCCCAGGCCTCTTCAGTCACTGCAGGCAGCCCACAGCCAGCCCAGGGACACAGGAGGGCCAAGCACCAGTCTGGAACATTCCAGGCTCCGGCTCCAAAAGTGCCATCTGCCACCCAGCTGGGCAGAGGCCACCAAGCTCCTGCAGCCGCTTGGATGGTCGGAGCGGCAGGTGACCCGGGCAGCCCTGGTACGTGACCTTGGGTAAGGTGGTAAGTACACTCATGTGCCATTTCTCCTCCTTCTCTCCTCGGGTGGCGGGGGTGGGGGGTTCTGCACATGCGCACCTGCAGGCACTGGTTCAAGAACGCTCCCTGGGCTTCCTTCAGGACTGGAAGTTTCCAATTCTCCAACACTGCAAATGGACTCTTGTTTGGCCTTGACCTCACGCTCGCCGACAGCGTCTCTGAAATCCTGACTATCTCCAGGAACCACTGGTGACAGATGCCCCCCCCCCGCCCCCCACACAGTTCCTCTAGAACAGCGGCTGCTGGAGAAAACCCGCAACCTGGGCCTGGAAGTGTCGCCCGTCACCCGGCGGGGCAGACGCCATAGTGGCTCCTCAAGCAGAGGAGGCCCCGCCTTTGGGGAAACGCTTCCTCTGATGGCAGAGAAGAGAGTGAGAGAAAGAGGGGTGACGACGGACACCAGGTCACAGAGATGCCACGCTGCCAGCTGTGAAGGCGGGGGAAGGGGCCCCGAGCCGGGGGAGGAGGTGCCTCTAGCTGCCGGAGAAGCCCGGAAGCAGGGTCCCCCCGAGCCTCCAGAAAGGAGCGCAGCCCTGCCACAGCCTGCTTGCATGCCGGTGAGACCGTGTTGGGCTTCCAACCTAGTGAACGGTGAGAGTAAATCTGGGTTGTCTCAAGCCACTGTGCTTGTGGCAACCTGTTACAGCAGCAACGGAAGACCTCATTCTATGAGGTTACCATAACCTTGATACCAAAATCACACAAGGAAGAAAAAGTACAGGCCACATCACTCCTGAACATAAAGGCAACAATTCTTTAAAAAGGAAAACGAAAACTACATCTAATAATGTATAAAAAAAGACAATGTATCAAGACCAAATTGGATTTATCTCACAAATTTAACATTTGAAAATGTATTAACATAACACCACCTTTAAAAAAAAACACATATTTGAACTTCAATAAATAGAGGAAGAGATTCAATAAAATTCCTCAATCACTCATAATAAAGATGCTTGGCAAACAATGTAGAGACAGGTCCTTCCTTAAAATGATGAAGGCATCTCTCAAAGTCCAACAGCTAACATCACACTGAACAGTGGTGCCCACTGTGTCCTTTTCCAAGTTGTACTGAAGGCCTAATCAGTGCAATGGGAACGAATGAATGGAAAAAGATATCATATCATTATTCATAGATCATATGACCAACAACATAGAAAACTCCACAGGCTCTACAGGCAATTTGTCAGAATGCATCACAGTGTTTAACAAGGTGGCTAAAAATCAAGACAGAAAAATCAAAACACATTTCCTATACCAGTCTCATAAAATGTAATTTTATTTTATTTATTTTATTTTATTTTATTTTTTCAGTACGCAGGCTTCTCACTGTAGTCTCATAAAATGTAATTTTATTTTATTTATTTTATTTTATTTTATTTTATTTTATTTTATTTTTTCGGTACGCAGGCCTCTCACTGTTGTGACCTCTCCCACTGCGGAGCACAGGCTCCGGACGCGCAGGCTCAGCGGCCACGGCTCACGGGCCCACCCGCTCGGCGGCACGTGGGATCTTCCCGGACCGCTCACGGCCCAGCCGCTCCGCGGCACGCGGGATCCTCCCGGACCGGGGCACGAACCCGTGTCGCCTGCATCGGCAGGCGGACTCCCAACCACTGCGCCACCAGGGAAGCCCAAAACGTAATTTTAAAAATCTCATTTACGGTAGAACAAAAATATGCTGCGCTTAAGCACAAATCTAATAAAGACACAGAGCCCTTTATAAATAAAAAGATTAAATTTAAAAAACTATTATTGGCAGTAATGAAGACAATCCATCCATATTCGTTGATAGGAAGATCCAGTATGGAAAGAGTAGCAGTTCTCCTCAATCTGACTTAAAGATTCACTGCCATTCTTATCAAGATCCCTACAGCGTCCTTCATAGAACCGGCAAGATAGTCTCTAATCCACATGGAAGACAGGCCAGGCCAGGAAAAGGCAGGCACGGCCGAAAAACAGGGAAGCGGGACAGCTTGTAGGAGATGTGACTGCTCGTATGAGTCTACAGAAACAAGAGGGGATTGACACGGAGCAACCTACAGACCCAAGGGCAGGAGAGAGCCCAGAAACAGACCCACGTGTACGTGAAAATGTGACACGTCACAGAGCTGGCTGCTGGGAGAGAGGAATATTCCACAAATGGGCCCGAGACCATCCGAACGGAGGACAAAATGACATTGGATCCCTACCTCACACTGAACACAAAACGCAATTCCAGGGAATTAAGGACGTAAATGTGAAAAGGCAAAACCTATTTTAGAAGAGACTGTACAGAACTACTGTTTATGATCTGAGGCAGGTAAGGATTTCTTAAGACATAAGACATGATCTTAAAGGAAAAAAAGGTATAATTTTGACATTAACTAGAAGAACTTTACAAAGGACCTGATTTTACAAATTAATGACAAGACAAGCCACAAACTGGAACATATTTGGTCCTAAAACAAATAAAAAGATGCTCAACATCATTAGCAATCTGAGAAATGCAAATCGAAACCACAATGAGATACCAATTTACACCCACCAGATTGGCAAAAGTTAAGAAACCAGACACCAGCAAGTGATGGCAAGCACGAGATAGGAATGGTTGTTCGTTGCTGGTGGAAAGGTGAACTGGTCCAATCGCTCGGCAAAACCCTGGAGTCCCCTAACCCTCCCGTGCCTGACAGGCAGCAACTCCCAGGGGAATCACCCCAGGGGAAGCCATGCCCTCGTGGGCCAGGAGGTGCACACAGGATATCCAAGCAGCAGAAGAGATCAAGAGTGGAACGTTCACTGGGTGAAATACCACGCGGCAGTGAGAATGAACCAACTACAGCGTAGCTCGCCAATGTGGGCGCTGAGTGGAAGGGGCAGGCCGTCAAGGAAGACACACAGCCTGGTGCCCGGTATCCAGACTCCAGACACAGACACAGCCTAAGGAGACAGGTCCAGATCCTTTATCCGAAACCCTTAGGACCAGGCGGTTCTGGAATTCAGAATTTTTTGAATGTGGAAAGTCATAAACAGTGCGTACTCTATCTTACGTAACAGCAGACTCCACCATCAAATGCATAATCCTCCTGCAGTACCGCGTGTGAATATCCACACGAACCAGGATAAAAACTGTCAACAATCTGGGACTTCCCTGGTGGTCCGGTGGTTAAAACTCTGCGCTTCCACTGCAAGGGGCGCGGGTCCGATCCCTGGTTGGGGAGCTACGATGCCACGCGCTGTGCAGCGCAGCCAAAAAAAAAAAAAATGTCAACAATTTCACGTTGGTGTGGGTTACGTTTTGCTGCCAAGTGAATTTTTACAAAATTGACTTTGGTTTTCAGAGCTTCTGGATTTTGGAAAAGCAGCTGAAGGCTACAGACCGACGTACGGACATCTAGGACCACACGCCATGGAGTCAAAACGAAAAGCGAGGCAGGAGAGGGAGGTGACACACAGAGGGCTTCGGGGACACGGAAGGGTCTACCACACACGTGTTTGTTACTGTCCTTTATTATTTCATACGTTTGAACTGTTTCAAAACAATAATAAAAATTCTGTAAGGGAAATGGGAGTGGGAGAGGGGGTGATGGAAAGGGGGAAAGAGGCAGGCCCGAGGTTTCTGGCTTGAATGGGGATTATGTTCCCAGACGGGAAACTCAGGAGGAAGGTGAGGTTTTCTCTCTGTCTGGGGCGTGATGGGATTGAAGGACGTGTGGTTTAAAAAATGGCCAGGGCTTCCCCGGTGGCGCAGTGGTTAGGAATCCGCCTGTCAATGCCGGGGACGCGGATTCGAGCCCTGGTCCGGGAAGATCCCACATGCCGCGGAGCAACTAAGCCCGTGCGCCACAACTACTGAGCCTGCGCTCCAGAGCCCGCGAGCCACAACTACTGAAGCCCGCGCACCGCAAGGAAGAGTAGCCCCCGCTCATCACAACTAGAGAAAGCCCGCGTGCAGCAACGAAGACCCAATGCAGCCAAAAGTAAATAAATAAATAAATAATTTTTTTTAAATGGCGACAAATGCGCTGACATCCTCCCACCCCCAGGTGAGACCGGTGTCCCTTTCCTCTGGAATCTGGGTGGGCCTGGGACGGCTTCAACCAATAGAAGAGGGAGGAATGTCACTGAGGGACCCCTGGGTCACAAAAAGCCCCACGTTCCACGCTGCCGAGACAATCCCCCTCTGTCACCCACCGCCGCTGTGACCCTGCGAAAGCTCCTCGGTTTCCTCACCGGTAAAGCCAAGAGGGCGGGCTCTCCTGCCCCAAGAGGCCCATGAGGACTGTGGAGACGCACAAGCCTTTGTTCTCATGACCGATGATGTCCTTTGCTTCTCCCACGGCTCAGATTCTGCTACCCCAGTGACAAGGGACGTGGGACCCAGGGAGGCCCAGGACACCCAGCCTTCGGGGAAGAAGCCAGGCAGCCTCCGGTCGTCTCTGCTGTTCTACACGAATGCTTTCCAGGGAGAAAATAATTATTAACTGCAGAGGCTGAATGAGGAGAGGGAGCTGCGAGGATCTCTAATACCAATAATTTGTAGCTATTTAAGAGCAAATCTGCTACAACAAAGGCGGCTGCAAGCAACAGCATCAGACTGTTTCCTTTGCCTCCAGGTAAGAAAGCACAGCTGAGCACAGGGTGCGTGAAGCCAGACAAAAAGCAGGAGTTTTCCCACACCTGTGGCCCCCAGACCCGGCCTGGCTGAGTGGACATACCTGGGTCCCCCAGACCCGGCCTGGCTTCCTGACACACCTGTGGCCCCCAGACCCGGCCTGGCTGAGCGGACATACCTGGGGCCCCCAGACCCGGCCTGGCTTCCTGACACACCTGTGGCCCCCAGACCCGGCCTGGCTGAGCGGACATACCTGGGGCCCCCAGACCCAGCCCGGCTCTGACACACCTGTAGAGAGGGCCCTCGGCCCAGAAACCCAGGGGAATAAGGCAAGAGAGAGGGAGCTGCAGTGACGCGGAGCTGGGCAGGGTGCGGGGCCATCCACACGGCCGGGCTGCTGGGCCCCTGCAGGGGGAAGGGCCGTCCCTCCAGCCCAGCCCACGGTAGCAGCTGCCGCCGGCTTAGCCTTCCTCAAGACACGGAGGGCAGAGCGTGGATGGGGGCTAGAGGGGTCACCCTCCTGGCCCCTACTGTCACCCCACTCAGGGACCCTGAAGTCCCCTGCAGAACAATTTCAGTGAAACCTCTTTGGAAACACAAACACCGCTGGAGGTTATAGTAAGGCTCTGGCCCCTTGGTGGCTTAGCTCCTCATATGCCAGAGGGCCCCGGGCGGCCCGGACTCCCCAGGGCAGGAGGCAGCTGCCCTCACACTCTGTGGCCGACGGAGATACTGGAGTGACACTCACTGTGACCTCACCCACGTGCTACCGGGGGGCAGCAAACACCCGGCCTGGCCCCCCATCAGTGGGGTCAACCGTCCACCGACAGCGACAGATCATCTTTGCTACTTCCTGGGACCCTTCCCTCCAATTGAGTGAAGACCCCACAAATCGTCTTCTTTTTGGGAAGAGATCAAATATTGGCCCAGACGTCCATTAATTTACAACTTACATGGCACGCAACCGCTGAGAACAGAAAAGCAGGGTTTGTTTTTTTTTTCCTGGTTAAATATTTGCTAAGAAAATTCCAATCCTAAATTTCAAGAGACTGATTTAGCATGACATTAGAAGGGTAAGACATGGTCGTTTAGATTATTAACCAGAAACTCTTGTGGGAGAAGCACGAGAGAAAACTCAGTCCTCCCGGTGAAAACATATCTTTTAGCAAACAGAAAATGTCTACTTCAGCATCCTTTCTTCTCTTGTCTTTATTACATCTTAAATGTCTTTCTGGTGCTGAGTCTTGTAATTTATTTTACTTTCAGGCCTCTTTCCTCTCCAATCAGAGGGTGAAATCAGTTTCCAGTATTCAAAGGGTGGAACCAAATCTCTGCCTGCCTTCCTCATATTTGCTGTGTGGTTCTCCTTCTGCGGCCTTTGTTTGCGGCCGCCTTACTGCCTCTCCCGGAAATTAATGAGCTGAGGGCCTATTCTGAAATCAGAGGCAAGAAGATTCGAAACTCAAAACTGCCCTAGGATGGGACGGCCCGTGTGCGGCTCCGCACAGACACAGGGATGCAACTTCTGTCTGGGCGCTTGTCAGGGAGCCTGGGAGGAGGGATGTGTCCAGTGAGGCTGAAAGTGACATCTGGCTGCTGACACCTCCCCGTTCACCACACACCCAGTGTCTGAGTGTCTCCCAGCCGCCGGGCAGGGAAGCTGCAGCTCCCGGCCCCTTCCACCCAGGTGTGTGCTGTCTGTGTGGAATCTGGTCAGGGACACCCTGGCCCACAGTCCGGGGAATGGGCTGGAGCCCGAGGGTTTGGGGGCCGCTCACGGACAGATGGGGAATGTGGAAGGTGTTCTGCTCTTGGGAGCCCTGGTGGGTTTGACCGTCGTGATGATGCACTCCGTGGCCCACTCTGTTTTGCTCGTAGGATGCTCTCATGTTGCAGGTACTTTTTAAAGTCATACATCAGGAATGTTCCCCAAGAGGTGTCCTGAACCCACGTCCCCCCCACCCACCTGTCAGCCCCTGTTCCCTGAAGGCAGGGGTCTCGCCGCTGTTCCCCAGCCCTGCAGGCCACCTCCCTCCCAGGAGCAGCTCTCGATGGAGCACCTACTGTGCACCTGGCCAGGGCCTCCTGCCCCTGCCCCTCCTCCACATAAGGCCACACACACACACACACACACACACACACACAATTCCGAGGTTCCTCATACATCAGGAATGTTCCCCAAGAGGTGTCCTGAACCCACGTCCCCCCCACCCACCTGTCAGCCCCTGTTCCCTGAAGGCAGGGGTCTCGCCGCTGTTCCCCAGCCCTGCAGGCCACCTCCCTCCCAGGAGCAGCTCTCGATGGAGCACCTACTGTGCACCTGGCCAGGGCCTCCTGCCCCTGCCCCTCCTCCACATAAGGCCACACACACACACACACACACACACACACACACACAATTCCGAGGTTCCGAAGGAGAATGCCAGCCCAAGTTCTTCCAGTGGCGCCTTCCCCGTGGGTCTAAACAGATGGAAGTGATTAATCTACTACCAGATATCCTGTAATTGATTGAGATGGCTTGAAAGTAATAGATTGGATTTCCCTCTTACATGACCCAAGGGTCCTGGAGAGGACATATAAAGTTTGCTCAGGAATCACCACAACTGAGTACAGTTACAATTCATTTATCATTTAAAATTATTTGGTATAATAAACCTTTTTTCTTTTTGTTTTTTTTTTTTTGTGGTACGCGGGCCTCTCACCGTTGTGGCCTCTCCCGTTGCGGAGCACAGGCTCCGGACGCGCAGGCTCAGCGGCCGTGGCCCACGGGCCCAGCCGCTCCGCGGCATGTGGGATCCTCCCGGACCGGGGCACGAACCCGTGTCCCCTGCATCGGCAGGCGGACTCTCAACCACTGCGCCACCAGGGAAGCCCAATAAACTTTTTTAACGACCCTAACCTACAACCTAAACTCAAAGAAACTAATTAAAATTGTCACCACTCATTCATTCAACCAATATTCGCAGACCTCCATGTTCCAGGCCCAGATCTCAGGCTGCCAAGAGGAAAACCCACAGGGTTGCCCTCAAGGCATCCTCAGCCTGGTGGGGGTGACAGATGTGGCCCCAGACAACTGCAGCCTGGGAAGTGCCATGGGGGGCGTCCAGGGTGCAGATGGGGGGGTGTGGGGTGGGAGAGGGCACCCAGGGTGCGAACGGGGGCGTGGGGGAGGGGCACCCAGGGTGCGAACGGGGGCGTGGGGGAGGGGCACCCAGGGTGAGAACGGGGGCGTGGGGGAGGGGCACCCAGGGTGAGAACGGGGGCGTGGGGGAGGACCCCGCAGGAGGAAGGGCACTGCTGGCAGGAGCAGCTGGGTGAAGGTCTGTGGTCAGCGCAAGCTCACAGCTGGTATCCGTCCCTGTTATGTCACTGCACCTGGTGACAATGGGAACTGCTCCTTTGCACCGATGGTACTCTTTTTAGCATGTGGCATTTGGGGTCTCTGTGGCAGGAAGGGATAAATCAGCTCAGACGCCCAGAAGGGCCCACACCCCGCAGCCAGGGCCTGCCTCTTTCCTGCCGGTTATACACTGGCCTAAAAAACAACTGCCAGAAATTTAGTTCTCCCAAAGTGAATCATTGCTTTCAGTTTGCAGCCAGGCAGGGATGCCTAAGCGGTTTTTCTTCGTTCGAAACTGTTAACCAACAAATTGCTACTGTCTCCAATTCCTCTGGTTGTCACAACCCAAAGGGCCAACCAGTGATGACCCTGAGGCAACACTGCCTGGCTCAGCAGCAGGGGCGGGCTGGATGCCTCTCTGTCGAGGGCACTTTTATCTATTAACCCGAGGCCAGGCTTTCCCACTGACCGTGATTTATGACCACTGTGAAGGCTTTAATGACCATGGGAAGGAGGAGGGCCGAGCCTGGGTGCCCAGGCCTCTGCAGGTGCCGAGTGGCCATCCCGCCCCTTAACCAGAGGGACAGCCGCTGCTTAGATTCCGAGGGACCCTGGCCCGGGCCCAGGTCCCCAAGAGCAGCGTTCAGTCTGTCCAGGAAAGTGCCCGTGTTTCCTACACCCTGTGGCCTGGGGCTTCCCAGGACAAGTTCTCAGGTCCGGAGTGCAGACCCAGACCTCGGCTGGCTCCCCACCTGGTGGGTGTGAGAGCTGGCCCTTCCCCTGGCCGGTCTCAGCTTCCTCACCCCTGCAGTGGTGACATGGCCAAATGGGACACCTTCCGAGGACCGGCTTGCAGAAGTGCAAAGAGTTCCAGAGTCACGCCTGGGCACGTCCACTTGAAGCACCCGCAGTAGGGTCCTGGTCTCCTCCAGCTGGAAGAGACCCCAAGATGCAGGGGGTCCTGCCCCCTGATGTGCATCTGATGAGGCAGAGGCGGAGAAGGGCTCCTATGCAGGGTCACCTGGAGAGGTTCTAGCCAACCTGGGCTCCTGAAACACGCAGAGGCCTACGGCCTCCATTTAAATGTTCCTGTCCTCGGTCTAAACATTTTACGTCACAATAAGAGACAAATAAAAAAGACACTCACCCCTGCACTCTAGGGCCACAATCATTTTACTCAAAAAATACCTTTGAAATACGAGCTGGGGTGAAATGCACGGAGCACAGGTAACCCCAGGCAGCCCTCCACCACCACTTCACACGGCATGTGCTGCAGCCTGCAGATGAGGGGGGCTGGGGTTCACTTTCAGAACAAGAGAATCCAACCCCTGCAGCCAATGCATTTGCCAGTCCTTGGGCACAAACGAGGTCTCATCATCAATCGACCAGGCGCCCAGCGCCCAGCCTGGCCTGGCTCTGGGAACTTCATCCAAATTCTCCCCACAATCCTGCCAGGCAGCTTTCATTTTCCTTGTTTTACAGACCAGGCCTCAGAGGGGCAGGAGGTTAAGTGACTTGCCCAGGATCACCTGGCTGGTTAATGATGTACCAAAATTCAAGCCCATGTCTGGCCGGGGGCTCCAGGATGCCCCCACGCCCCACTGCCTCTTGAACATAGGAGGGAGTCAGGACACCCCACCCCCCAGCACAGGAAGCAGCTCTGCTGAAGTCCACAGCCCGTACATCTAAAGACGGAGCTTCTCCACCCCAGGACCGTGGACGTTTGGGTTGGCTCCTTCTCTGCCACGTGGCACTGCCCCCCCCGCACTGGGAGACACTCAGAAGCATCCCTGGCCTCTGCCCACCAGATGCCAGTAGCAGCCACCATATAGTGACCCTGGTCTGTGTACTCGCACTCGCCAAAGGAGTGGCTCCTCTATCTAGAAAGTTTATTGGGCCCCAGTGCCTCCAGGGACAAAGCAATAAACTGGGTGAGGAGGTGATGTGACATCTGAGCGCCCAGGGGTCTGGGGGAACCATGCATGACCACTGTGCGGGACCCCTGCCTGTGAGCAAGGGACCTGCCAATTCAGATGGAACAGATTAGACCCAGCTGATAAGAAAGTTAGTACATCTTAAGACAGATCAAAAGAGGATATTCAGAATGAAGCACATTCAGGAAAAAAAAAAAAAAAAAAAAGGCAGGCACAGAATCCATCTTCATGGAGAATAACTCGGCTCTTCTGATTTCTCAATTTATTCTTTGTTACTTGATCAACTATACTTTTAAATGAGCAGAGTCTGCTTCCTGGGCTCTCTAGTCAATTCCACTAGTCTACCTGGCTATCCCTGGCTACTGGCGGACCCTCTTAATTACAATGGCTTTTTTTTTTAGTCGACTTTATGCTTTAGAACATTTTAAAATTTACAGAAAAATTGAGAGGATAGTACAGACAGTTCTCATATACCTCGTACCCATTTCCCCTGTTACTAACATATTACATTAGGGTGGTACATTTGTTATAATTAATGAACCAATGCCTTTTTAATAAGCCTGACACGTAACAGACCAAGTCCTCCCTCCTTGTTCTTCAAGATTCCCTTGGCTCTTCTTGGCCAATTTTATTTACATATGAAATTTACATATAATTTTATTTACATATAAGTTTATATGTAAATTAATGTGTAATGTATACATGTAAATTTGCATGTATTTACACGTAGGTTTTATATGCATTTACATATAAGTTTTATATGTCAACTTGTCCATTTTTTCAATTTCCCCTAAAAATCCTGTGGGTTTTGGTTAGTATTGCTCTGAATCTATGCAACAGTCAGGGGAGAAATGACATCTTTACAATATTGAGTCTTCTAATCCACGAACATGGTTAATCCTCCCTGAATTTCTCACAGTAACGTTTTATAGTTTTCTGCCCATCTTTTATTAGATTTATTTCTGGTTATCTGATCTTTCATGCTATTGAAAATAAAACAGCTCATTTCATTTACCATTTACTGCCAGCACACAGGAACACATTTTATTTCACATATTACCCAAGTATCCAGCAATCCTGCTGAAGTCCCTTACTATTAATCATTTGCTTCAAGATTCTTTTGGATTTTCTTCGTATGTAATCACATCATCTGTGAATAATAGCAACGTTATTATTTATAGATTTTATTTTTCATAATAATAACAGTGTTATGTTTACAGGTTTTTTTTTCTTATCTTATTGCACTGGTTGACTTCCAGTACAATGTTGCATACCCAGCATCTAAAACAAAGGTCTGGCCTGTAGTAGAAACCAAATGAATACTGACTGGGTGACATGAGCTAAGTCATTCGCAACAACTAGTGTCACCATGAGTCTCAAGTCAAGATTTGGCTCTTGAACTTCACGCCAGGAGATCCTAATCCAGTTTGTCAGCAAATGAGCAGGGGCCACACAGGGTCTGAGAGGGTAAAAACCACGTGACCACAAAATAAGAAAGTAAGAAAGGGAGAGAGGAAATAACTGAAAGAAAGGAACAAAACCTTTGCTGTTCTGAGTCAGTATGACAGCTCTCCTAGAGAACTGGTTGAGGAATTATTTTAATTAATAAGAGAGCTTGAGAAGGTGGCTGGGTGCAAAATCACCCGACAAAAATTCATTACTTTACCACGCCCAGCAGGAGCCAGTTAGAAAATGTAATAGAAAACAACAACAGAGTCCTTATCACGACAGCAACAAAACCCATAAAATCCCTAGAAATGATCTATATGTGGAGAACATAACTGATTTTACCATAGCACTTAAAAGATGACATTAAGAAATGAAAAAACATGCCGTGTTTCTAAACAGGAAAACAACAGCGTAAAGATATCACTTTGTCCCAAAGTGTATTAGTTTCTTGGACCTGCCGTGTAACAAACTGCCACAAAGTGGGTGGTGTCAACACAATGGAAAATTATTCCCTCACACTTGTGGAGGGAGGCCAGAGGTCTGGAATCAAGGTGTTGGCTGGAGGAACTGATTCCTTCAGAGGCTCTGAAATAGAATCTACCCTGCCTCTTCCCAGCTTTTGGTGATGCCGGCGACCCTGGGCCCCAGTCTCTGTGCCTCCACGTGGCCTTCTCTCTGTGTCTTCGGCTCTGCTCTGCTCTCCTCGGCACCTGTCGTTGGATTTAGGGTCCACCCTAGTTCAAGATCATCTCATCTTGAGATCCTTAACTATATCTGCAAGGACCCTTTTTCCAAAAAAGGTCACCCCTACGGGTTCCAAGTAGATGTATCTTTGGGGGGCCCACTTTTTAAGCCATGACACAAGGTAATCCATACATACAATGTAATTCTCACCGAAATTCCTACAGGTTTGTTTGTTTGTTTGTTTTAATTCAATAGAGCTTTACAAGGTAGTTTTACACTCACACAGAAGAGAAAATCCGTAAGAATAGCCCAAGAAAATTATGATAAAGAACAATGGGAGGAACTATGCGTCGCACCGCTGGCTCTCAGAAGCCGCTACAGTGCACCAGTTATTAAAACAGTGTAGGGCTTCCCTGGTGGCGCAGTGGTTGGGAGTCCGCCTGCCGATGCAGGGGATACGGGTTC
>NC_041219.1:49190640-49235642 GCF_002837175.3 Physeter macrocephalus | reverse complement strand
CCCACGTGCCGCGGAGCGGCTGGGCCCGTGAGCCATGGCCGCTGGGCCTGCGCGTCCGGAGCCTGTGCTCCGCAACGGGAGAGGCCGCAGCAGTGAGAGGCCCGTGTACCGCAAAGCAAAAAAACCACGGAAAACAAAAAACAGTGTAGTGCGCAGGGTGACGACAAAGAGGCACAGGGGAAAGTGAGAAACAGTCCCCCTTACTTGGCTGTGGGCATGCAGTTTGTGATAAAAGTGGCATTTCAAGGAGCAGGGGATGGACTCTGCATATAAAAGGTATTGAGACAATTGGTAAAACTGAAGCTTGACTTCATCCCGTTACCCCAAAATTAACTCAACAAATTAAAGAGCCATACATGATAGGAAGATTTTTTTTTTTAATTAAAATAAAACACGGGGTATTTTCGTAATCCTGGGGCTGGGAATGCTAATAAACCCCAAACCAGAAACCACTGGGGAAAGACAGCCAGGGGACTGGCAGGCCCCAGAAGAAATGCAAATGGCTGATAAACATTTGAAAAGAAGCCTCCACCTCAAAGGAACCAGAGAAAGGCGAAAATTCAACAGAGGGCTATTTTTTACCCATCAGATTGGCAAAGGTTTTAGACAATGATAACATCAAGCTTGGGGAAAACACAGATTAACAAGCTTCTGAGCCAGTGGCAAGCATGTCAACTAGTGATGCATTTTTAGAAGACAATTTGGTAATTCGATCAAAATGTAAACACCCTATATCTATGAAGCAGCAAATCCACTTCTATACATCTATTTTCAAGGAGCCTTGGAATACACACCCAAAGACTTTTGTCCCAAGGACAGTCACCGTTTTGTTGTAACACCAAGAAACGGGACACGACGCAACCTCCATCAATCTCCGACCACGACCAGGGGATTCTGCAAGGACTTTTGAGGCTGTGCCCCGTCATCTTGCCCTGTGACCCTGGCCCCTCCATTCTTGATCCTCATCTCCCAGCATCCTCTGCTTTCGCCTCTCAGAACCCCAAGCCGCCAGATGCCTACGGCTCCGCCAGCTCCCTTCTGGATCTTTCCGACCTGTAGGCTTGAAACCCCTCCACTGTCTGCACATTTCCTCCCCAAAGCCAAAACCCTGCCCCCTCCTCTCCTCTGAACACACCAGGCCCCCAGGAGTGACGGTCACCCCAAGGACGGCTTCTGTTGGTCCCGTCTCTCCTGCTGTAACTCCATCCCAGCCCCTCGCCTAGAGCGCTGGTCTAACAGGAGAGCTGAGCTCACAACCCCCGAGGGACAGAAGGAAAGCTCGCAGTAACACACGGCAGCAAAGCCTGGTGCAGGGTTTCAACTGCCTGCTGGAGACGCTCTTTCTATGGAGCTGCTCCAGCCCCTCCCCCAGGGCTCCGGGATCACATTCACGGCGGCGGCGGTAACCATGGAAACGGGCAGCCCCGCGCAGGCAGGCGGGCGGGCGGTTGATGTGTAACCTCGGGACAATGACAGCGGCGGCTCTGTGCTTATTCAGATGACGGGGCGGGCTGAATGGGAGCCCAGCACAAAGGCCACTAGCAAAATGACGCGAGACAGGCTTCCACAGGGGGCGTGAATGGCCCCATAACTGCCACAAAAGAACAGAGGCCGGGCCACACCTGCGCTTTTTGATCTTTGGGGGAATTCACAGCAATGACTCTGCGGGTCCTTGGTCAGAGGTCATTATTTCTGAAGGGGACTTTATCACCACTATCCGGCCTAAGTTCTCAGCAACTAGTGGGCTTCAACTGCAGTCTCAGAATGGAACTCACCGTCGTGACTGCCTGGTGTTGGAACACGACTGGCGTGTCACCGAGAGGCACGGATGGCTCGCAACCTCCTGTTACGTGGCAGAGCTGGCCGTGTGCACGCCGGGGCTGGCCATGGCCTGTCAGAGCTGAAAACCAGTCTGTTCAAATGACACACACTTGACATCATGGTTGTAAGACCCGCCCACAAAGGCAGAATGGTTTTTTTTGTTGTTTTTTTGTTTTTTGTTTTTTTGCAGTGCGCGGGCCTCTCACTGCTGCGGCCTCTCCCGTTGCGGAGCACAGGCTCCGGACGCGCAGGCCCAGCGGCCACGGCTCACGGGCCCAGCCGCTCCGCGGCCTGTAGGATCCTCCCGGACCGGGGCACGAACCCGTGTCCCCTGCATTGGCAGGCGGACCCCCAACCACTGCGCCACCAGGGAAGCCCCCAGAATGTTATTTTTGGTAAATCATATATCACCCTTTGACATTTGAACATCTCCCATCAGACAGGACTGAATGCGTCTTTCCATTAACTTGGAGTAACCCCCTGAGAAGAGAATTTCGGGACATTGTGTAATCCCCTCTGGCATAGTCGTGGACTCCCTGACCTGAAGAGAAAGGAACAAGGTGATTTTAAAGGATGCCCAAGAGCCCACGTGAGGCAGTACAAGGATGACCGACTGAGCTACTTCCCGTGGAGAGGGAGCTGCAAAGGTGTACCCCTGGGAGCCGCTGGACCTCCCCCTTTGGTCAGCATCTGCAGGATCGAGCTGGACACGCCCACTCCAAAGGCACCTCTCCCACATTCCCCCTTCTCTGTCCTCACCCCCTCCGGAGGCTTTGCTGCCGCAGAGGCTCTTCCTGGTGAGCCTCTTTCCTGGTGACGTAAGTGTTCTGGGATGTACAAGGTTCAGCGAGCTCTACCACAGGGTCCCTGGCGCTCTTAGGGACAGGACCTAAGAACCCAGCAGGCTCAGAGCCTGCACCCCTGGGAATGGCGTCCTACACCCAGGAATCCAACCTGCTGGTGATCCAGTGGTGTTCAATCAACCACCAGACGCCTTCTGCTGCCTAATTCCCGGCAGGAGGTCAGCTGGAGCCTGTGCTAGAAGATCTAGCATCTGTACCCAGGGGCCCTGAGCGGACACCGCGCCTACAGGCCGGGGGCTGTGGATGTGCTGGTGTCTGCTTCCTATTGGCTGTCGGCCTGGGTCGGGGCCCGGCCTGGGGATCCCTTTCTCTCCATCACCCCACGGTGGTGGGGCTGCCGGTGAGCACTGCCGGAGAGAAATGAGTGACATTGACCTCAACCTGCGTGGTCAGTTCCCAGCAAGGGGTAGCCATGGGGCCAGAGGCGGGGCGGAGTGCTGACCGCTACCTCTCACTCCTTCATTTAACTGTCAAACAACCCTATGAGGTTGGCAGTACTGTGCCCATTTTCAAGAGTAGAAACTGGAAAAAATAAAAATAAAATCAAATAAAGGGCAGAAACTGGAACTCAGAGACTGAGCACATTGTCCCAGGGCACAGAGAAGGCAGGAACAAAAACAGCCACGCTTCCATTTCAGAAACATTTATGACTCACACCATCGAGTTCCAAAGATACCGTCGAGTTAAGAGAAAATTCAACATGACAAAAAAAGTGTGCAAGACATAAAAGATTGTTATCTCTAAGGATATCATAAATATACAAAGAGCTAATGTAAATCAATAAAAGATGAGCAATCTAACGGAAAAACGAGACTGGCAATTCACAGAAGAAATAGCAATGGATGATAAACAGATGAAAGCTGTTCCCCTTCCCTAAAGGTAGATGTGCACGTCAGAAAAGGAGGACATTTATTTTTATCTATAGGATCAGAAAGGATGAAAAGACCGATCTTTCCAATGATGGTGTAAATACGGAGGACTTTCGTACACTGCTCACTCTAGGATAAATTAGTCCAAATCTCCCAAAGGCAATTTGACCAAGGTTATCAGAATATAAAGTGGGCAGAACTTTGGCACCAATAATTTCACTTCTAGGAATTTATTACTCAGAATCACTTTCTACTCAGAATAACTCGAAAGTTAAACACACACACACACCCAGCATTAATGTTCATTGCAACACTATGAAAAAACATCTGGAAACGAACATACAGTAAGAGGGAACTGGCTGAATACGTCACGTTACACCCAGACAGTGGCAAATGAACAAGGGTTAGAAGGGCAAGGTTGACCTTCATGTGCTGGAATGGAAGGTCCAGGTGATCCACTTGAAGCAGCACTTGGGGGCCTATGGGGAAATGAAGAAAGAAATCCCACGCATGTTTACATCCACAGAAAAATGCGTGGACGGATTCACAGAAAGTGCTGATTTTCTACTTTGCGCACTTTTGAATTTCTACAAGGTTGTTTTACTCTTTTGATTAACAAGATACTTAAGAATTTTTTAAAAAATAAAATAAATCTATTCCACCCATCCTCCCCCTTTCCTTGAAAAGGCTGGCTCTGGAAGGGTTTGTAGAGCACAGTGGACAAACACCCAGGGCGGCGCTCTGCGCGAGGCGCACCTGCCTGACGCCGGGTGAGCAGTAGCCCTGCTGGCTGGCGGACGGGGGCCGGGGGTGGGGGGGTGCCGCGGAGGGAGGAGGCCCCTCCTTCCTCCTCAGACTGTCTTTACTCTGTCCTCAGACCAGGCCCCTTTTGCAGATCAGAAACCACAAAGGGTCCAGCTAACCAGGGGCCCCCTGGCTCCCACCTAAGTCCCAGAAGTCCAGAAAGGCGTCTCACCTCTTGGAATTCTCACCCATCTCCAAGACCACTTCCTTCAGGGGATGCTTCCAGAACATCCAACATCTCAGTTCTGGTCCCCAGTGAAACAAAGCAGCTGAGACAAGCTGACAAGTGTACAGACAAGTGAGCTCAAGTCAGGAGTCGTGTTCTGATTTTCAGACGTCTAGCCCATCATCCACATGCGAACAGATGCCAAGATCTCCCTGCAGAGACGCGCGGTAACGGGGGACAGAGGCCTGAGGGCATCCCAAAGATGCTAAAACAGACACCGACGGAGTCCGTCAGGGCAGCAGCCAGGCGCCCACAATTGGGGGTCTCTGTCCAGCCCCCCCGCAACGCCTGCCACAGTCTGAGGGGAGTCTGGGGAACCACTGGCCCCCTTCAGTGGGCAAATGCACAATTCTCTGGGGTGGCCGGGGGGTCCCTATGCTGAGATCCCCACCCAACACTGGCTCTGGCGGCCACTGGCACCCCACGTTCACCAGCCTCCCGCACTGCCCCGCCAACAGCTGCAGTGGGCATGCAGACGCCACCCGGTCGCTCCACCCCCGGCCCCCTTGCCAGGCTGCACTCTCAGCCTCTCAGCCCAGCTGACCTGTCCCTGACCCTCTCCCTCCACCCAGGCCTCCGAGGCTGCTCTCTGGGGCCCTCCCTGACCCCAGACTGGCTGGCTGTGCCGCCTGGCACCCCACCCTGGCCTGGAGTGTTGGGGAGCCCCTGCCCAGCTGGGCGGGGGTCCCCGCTACCGGGTGAGCGCTGTGAGGGCGTGTGCTGCCTGCTTCCTTCTCTGCCATGTACCCAGAACCGATCACAGCCCGGCATTCAGCAGAAGCCCGACGGGGACGCGCTGGCTGACTCGATGGGGCACCCTCCTCCCCGCAGACCACTGTCCAGTTCCCTGTCCATCTGTCTGCTGTCCCGGGTGCTGGGCTCCTTGATGGGATGACCATGCTGGGGGCGGCTCAGTGCCTGGCCAGCCTGGCCCTCCACAAGCGCCCACCGGCCTGGGGACCCTCTGAGACCCAGCCCGTCGGGGGTGGGTGCCGCCCGTGGGGCTCTAGAGCCTCCTGCACGTCGCCCAAATCACGCCTGATCCTGCCTGCCCACTGTCCCAGCCACCTCGGTGGCCCTGCGAGATGCCAGCAGGGCGCTGGGGACACGCGGTGCATATAACCAGGCCCCTGGCCGGGGGTGGGAGGGTGCACCGAGACGAGGGTCGGGGAGCCTGGGCCAAACAGCAGCAGCTCGAGGTCCCGCCCGCCGGCCGCCCCCTCTGTCGGGAAGCCCTGCTTGTGTGCTACTCTCCACCTCCCCCAGGAGAGGCCACGCGGGTCAGATCCGGCCTGCGCTGCCCCGACGTCCTGGGCACCAGGAGGGGGGCACCTGCCGGGAATGCGGGGGTCAGACTAGCCAGTGGCTCTGCTTGCTCTCTGCCATCTGGTCATCTGCTCGGTCACCCGCCCCCCGCTGGGCCCCGTGGCCCCTCCACGTCCTCCCACAAGAGCCCTTTGTTGTGTGGCATTTCGCGCACTCACGGCCCCTCCCCTCCCTGGAGGACCTCGCTTCCTCGCCAAATTCCGAGGGTGTCTGATGCCCCTGGCGGTGCCCCTCCCCCCGCCCCAGGCAGTGATGCCGGGACCCCACCAGCTGCCGCCCGCGGCCTCCCCACCCCGCCCAGTTCTGAGAGCTCGTCTCCCCTCCAAGGATCGTGCGATTCCAGGTTTGGCTGAAATTTAGAAATGCCAGATTTCTAGTAATGAATATGTTAAACAGTTATAAATAGCACATTCCCATGGGTAATGTGTTCCCATGGGAACACACTGCAGTTTGTGAAAGTGCCGGGAAGGCTGGGGGGCGTGCGTGTCGGGGAGCCTGGGACACCGAGGTGACCACAGGGACCCGGCCGGGCCTCAGCGCCCGCGCCGGCCGCTAGGACGAGACTCGCAACCTGCGTGTTGGGGACGCCCCGGAACACGTTGCACCCGCCCAGGGTCCTCTCCCGTCACGCCTGCCACCAGGGCTCCCGACCAGGGAGGACCACACGGTGACTAGCTGTGTTCTCCGCCCCGTCTTAACGGCACTGGCATAAAGCCAAGTGGCTCTACGGGTCCTGTCCCTGTGCCTGGTGGCCCCCCCAGGCCAGGTCAGCCACCAGCGTCCCCAGGGCCTGCTCTGGGTGAGGGGCTGGAGGTCGGAGGATGCAGGCACCTTGCTGGGCGGCAGAGCCCCGGGACAGGCTCGGAGGGCCAGGGGTCTGGGGGGACCCACACTGGGGGTTCCAATCTCCATGACATCTGCCTCATCACCCTTACGTGACACTGGGGCTCAGGGGGGGTGAAGGGCACCCCACATCACACGGCTGGGCGGGGTTGGCCTGCGCCAGCCTCGTCTCCACCCGGGACCCAGCTGCACACCCCTCTGGGTGAACACATCACTCTGCAGTGTCTTCATGTAACCAGCCCCGAGCCGACCTTACCAGACCAACGTGCCGTGACCCCTGAAGCTTTCCCAAGGGCTTCCTGGGTGCCGGGGCTGTGCCTGGCACTGCGGAATCAAAGGCGAACCCGACAGATTAGAGGCTGGTCCCCCTGGAGGGGACGCCCAGCGCTAGGGCGGTCGCGTCAACGGGGGGCCCAGGGCACACGTGCTGATGTCCAGAGACATCTTTGCTTGTCACGACTTGCGGGGGAGGGGGAACTCCTGGCACACAGCGGGTGGGGACCAGGGATGCTGTCCGACATAGAATGACCAGGCCTCAAATCTCAACAGTGCCGAGGGGGAGGAGCCTGCTCTGGGGGCCGACAGGTGGCAACCGTGGGAGTGCGACAAAGGTGACAGCCTTTGGGGGTCCTCAGGAGGGACTGGCCTCGGGGAAAGCCCTCCCAGGAAGGAACACCTGGGGAGGAACTAACAAGGGGCCAGCTGGCGGAGGCAGAGCACGGGGGCCAGCGACCCCCTGGAGGCAGGGACATGCCCCTGTGACCCGGCAGCCAGCAGGCTGTTTGTAGAGTACGATACCCGGCCTCATGGAGCCGGCGGGCCCTCCCCTCCTCTATTCAGCCTGACGCGCCTCATGGGGCACAGGTGACAATGCTGGAGCTTTACAGCTCCTCCGGTGAGGCCACCCCTCATGTCCAGCACATGGGCTGCAGGCCAAGAGGGACCGTGTGCTTCCCAGGGCAGCTGGTGACAGATGCACATAACATTGGCTCTAAATGTGGCACACTAGTTCCGCACACAGCAGACAAGGACAGGCCTCCAGGTGGCTACCCTTGGAGTCCATCTCTGGCCCATTGCGGTGAAGTCATAAAAGCTAAGGCCTCTGGTGTGAAATACCTACGTTATTTTTTAAAGCGAGGGATCCAAGCGTAAGCATTTCAGGAAAGGAGCAGCTCATTCCAAGTAGATGGGGACGCCCTCTTCCCAGGGGCTCCCCTTGAAGGTAATTAAAGTGAGCCGGACACACAAACAGTCCTTCAGGGCCCCATTGTCCCTGGACAAAGGGACGGCTCTTCAGTGCAAGGGCCCCAGAGGTACCTCCCGAAAGCTCCGGAGCTCCATCGCCATGACAACCCTGCCCCACCAGGGCGGAGGGAAGGGGGGCTGCCGACACCGGGATAAGCCACACGGGGAAGCCGCCCTCCCGCCACAGACACACAGCCCAGAGAAAAGTCGGACAGAGCAGCCGAAGAAAAACTGACTTAAGCCACAAGGGCAACAGGGGCTGTGTCTGGGCTTGGGGTCTGGGGCGATTTCCTGCTTCCTCTAGTGCTTTTCGACATTGGGAGAATTTTCTGAGTGCTTTTCGAACAGACCAAAAACACTGTTGATTCTGAAAAGCAATTTCTATTAATAGCCCACAATAAAGGTTTAAAAAACTAAAAACTGAAAACACACAGTGTTGCCTTCACCGCGGCCTGTCTGCTCAGCAGTTTTTCTGGTTTTATTTTTACCTAGGCCCGAAGATGGGATTTAAATCATGATTAATATGGGAAAAAGCACAGGCAACTAGCACAGCCGGTGCTCCCTGCAGACCATGGGGCCAGCTTGGCAGTTCCACACGGCCGGCCGGTCAGAACCAACCAGCTCCCACCCAGGATCCTGACAATCCCCCTGGTCAAGGCTCTTAAATCCCAACTGGGACACCGTCTGTCACAATGTCACAGCTCTCCCAGGCACTGCATGACATGGAGCAAAGCTTCCCTTTTGTACTATTTTACAACACAATATTAACCATGCTAAGTTTCTTTGGCACGCGACCACTTATTCACTCAACAAACACTGGCCATGCCTTCACCTTGAGCTGGGCACCCAGGGCACAGAGAGCCATGAGATCTCAGGGCAGTGAGGCTGACACTCCGCAGTGTCACGTTCCCCTGGGGGCCCCCAAGGCATAATGGGGCACCCCAGGGTGACACTGAAGGCAGAAGCAGAGGGGGCAGGGCGAGCAGCCGGGCAGACCAAGGGTCGGGGGCCAGCGAGGGCACCTCCCAGGCATGGGGCAGCACCAGGACGAGTTGCCCTTCCTGCCAAGCTGCAGGCACCCTCGGGGACACCCTGCAGCCCCCAGGCCCTGCCACCCTGCGAGCGCCTCCTGATAATTAGACACAATCGCCCTCCTCTCTTCTCACTGCTCAGCCCAGGCGCTGAGTAGGGCGTCCTCTTGCCCGGCCACATAACCGTGGAGTGACGGACTCCTCTAGTTTTCCCCCCACGTCAGCGATTTCAATTCTGCCAGGACACACTTGGGCTCCCCACTGCCTCCAGGGAAGCACAAGTCATTTCCGTCCTGAGGCACAAGCCTGGCCCCATCCCAGCCCGGAGCCCGACGGCCCCCAGGCTGCCAGGAGGGAGGCCCTCGGCGAACGAACGGCCGTGTCTCACTGCTGACTTTATTCTCTGTACATCTGACAACACAGGGAAGGCAGCGCCCATGATGACTATGGGTAAAACAATCTATAAGTCTGCAAGGAGATAAAAATCCACGTTCAAAAACAGTCCCCATGGGGACTTCCCTGGAGGTCCAGTGGTTAGGACTCCTCACTTCCACTGAAGGGGGCACAGGTTTGATCCCTGGTCAGGGAACTAAGATTCCCATATGCCGCGTGGCACAGCCAAAACATTTAAAAAATTAAAAAATTTAAAAAAACAGTCCCGGGACTTCCCTGGTGGCACAGTGGTTAAGAATCCGCCTGCCAATGCAGGGGACACGGGTTCGAGCCCTGGTCCGGGAAGATCCCACATGCCGGGGAGCAACTAAGCCCGTGTGCCACAACTACTGAGCTTATGCTCTAAAGCCTGTGAGCCACAACTACTGAGCCCACGCGTCACAACTACTGAAGCTCGCAGACCTAGAGCCCATGCTCTGCAACAAGAGAAGCCACCGCAACGAGAAGTCCGTGCACTGCGATGAAGAGTAGCCCCCGCTCGCCCCAACTAGAGAAAGCCCGCGTGCAGCAGTGAAGACCCAACACCGCTAAAAATAAATTTAAAAAATTAAAAATTAAATTAAAAAAAAAAAACCAGTCCCCCTGGAGAGTCCTGAGTAAGGTTTTCAGGATGCCTGGGTCAGCCTGCATCCTCGTCCACACCAGGAAGTCCGATGCATCACACACAACATCCGCATAAAAATGGAGGTGATCCAACACACTCCAGCCACGTCCTCTACCGTGAAACTTGAGGAGCACAGAGCAAGCTAGGGCGATTTACAGTCCCCACAGGAGATGCTGCCTGTGGGGTCCACCCCCAGGCCCAGCTCTCAGCTGTACGTGCTCGTTGGAATGTGAGCCCAGAAGCTAAAAGCCAGAGGCAAATGTTCACACATCCTCAGAGTGACAAAGCCCCTGGAAAGGTCTTGTTTACAGCTTGTGCCAGCTCTGTACCGGGCATGTCCACCTTTCCCTCCCCTCCCAGCTCCCAGCGGGAACAGGCCCTTGAGAATGGAACTGCCTCTAACCTTCACTGAGGGTCTTCCCCACCCTCACTGCCAAGGTGAGACCGCGGACGACGGGGTCAAGGTTCCTAAACTGTACCACCTGAGTCACTCCTGCATGGCTAACCTGTGTGATGCAGAAGCCCCGACGTCTAAACAGGCCCCAGATATCCCATCCACCAAGGCCCGTTCACGTTCTGATTCCCAGAGGCCCCGGCTGCCAGCGAGGCAGACCAGACCTGGGGGGACATGCCCCGGGGACCCCACCCCGCCAGATACCAGCTGGGAGGCAGCGACCACGGTCACTCTCCCTGCCGCTCCCTCACTCCATGGTCCCCCGCTTAGTGTCAAGAGCAGCAAACCACAAGGAAAAGTCCGTCCGCCAAGGAAGCCAGGGCTGCAGCCAGGAGCTTCAGCTGTGCAGAAACAGGAGCCTTGGGCCCGGGCACCCGCTCTCTGCGTCATCCTCACCCCCTCAACAAGAGCGAGTCACTGCAGGAAAAGCCCTGGAGCCCCACTCCACACCCGGGGACGCCTGCCTGCACCCGCCGGCCCTCCAGCCCTTCAGCCCGGCGGGCGAGTGCCCCAAGCCGCGCTGGGTTGCCGGAGTCCACTCCAAACTCCGCACCCCAAGCCCGTGCTGCCTTCAGAACTCAGGGCCAGGGCTTCCTTCCCTGGTGGCGCAGTGGTTAAGAATCCACCTGCCAAGGCAGGGGACACGGGTTCGAGCCCTGGTCCGGGAAGATCCCACATGCCGTGGGGCAACTAAGCCCGTGCGCCACAACTACTGAGCCTGCGCTCTAGAGCCCGCAAGCCACAACTACTGAGCCCATGTGCCACAACTACTGAAGCCCACCACCTAGAGCCCGTGCTCTGCAACAAGAGAAACCACTGCAATGAGAAGCCCACGCACCACAACGAAGAGTAGCCCCCACTCTCCACAACTAGAGAAAGCCCACGCGCAGCAACAAAGACCCAACGCAGCCAAAAGTAAATAAGTAAAATAAATTAAAAAAAAAAAAAAAAGAGCTCAGGGGCTTCCCTGGTGGCGCAGTGGTTGAGGGTCCGCCTGCCGATGCAGGGGACGCGGGTTCGTGCCCCGGTCCGGGAAGATCCCACATGCCGCGGAGCGGCTGGGCCCGTGAGCCGTGGCCGCTGAGCCTGCGCGTCCGGAGCCTGTGCTCCGCAACGGGAGAGGCCACGACAGTGAGAGGCCCGCGTACCGCCAAAAAAAAAAAAAAAAAAAAAAAAGAGCTCAGGGACACTGTCACACACCCACCCAATGGGTGGGGACCCTCCACACTGTGGTTTCACCCGGGGCATCACCTCAGTGGCCAAGTCGCTCACGTGATGCCCGGGGGGACCCCTTCCCCCAGCGCCCCCAGGGGGCACCCAGTTGGAATGGGCTCATCTTATAGCCCGTGATTTCCTGTGAGGAGCTCTGCTGCTGAAGGAATGTCGTAAGTCACTGACCTGGTCCAACCCCTGGGTGGCATGGACAGCCCAGAGAAGGTGACCACGGGCCTTCACGGAGCAGAGGCAGAGACTGAGGGGTGGGGGAACAGACAACCCGGTTTTGCCTCCAGCCCCAATTCCCTGCGTCAAATTCCTTTCTGCTTGAAATACCTAGGGTGGCTTCTGTTTCCCCAAGTGGACGCTGACCTGCTCATCCAGTGAATAAAATTAGCTTTTTAAAAAGCAGGAAAGTCTAGAGAATACCTGGGAGAGTCAGATCTTCTGTGTAAGGTACTAACCGTCATGTCTCCAGAAGCACATTACCCAGCCTAGCCTCACCAGCACCCAGAGGGCACAGCTTCTATGAGCAGGCCGGTGGGCGTACCTGCCAAGCCCAGGATGCTGATGGGCCGATGGCGGGGGGTGGGGGGGCACAGTTTCACAGGAAGGACACCTCCCTGAGAGCCAGGCCGCTGGGAGGGACGAGGCCTCGACCCCAAGGGGTGACTGGCACGGCAGGAGGAGCAGGGCACACACGAGATGCTCGGGAGACCGTGGGGGCAGCCGGGGCCACACAATGAGCTCAGTTCTCCCTCCTGGCGTCGTCCCATGAGCAAGTGCCCCAAGGGAGGGGTTCCGGGGGGCCCTTGGTCTGAGGACTCGCTGGGTAGCCATCCCGGGGCCAGGCCAGGTCTCCAGGAGCGGAGGCTGAGGCTCTGGCAGGTGGGACACTGGGGTGGGGTATGGGAGGCAGAATTCCACTTAGGGACAAGGTATGAGGGGTGAGGAAGCCTCAGGCCCAGACACACCTGCTCAGTCCAGGTGGAAGCGCAGGGGGTGGGGAAGGGGGCGGAGGCATAGGCATCGGTTTAAGCCCCGGGCAGGTAGGTTATTGCAGGTTACCGGGTGGGAAGGCCTCAGGCCAACACGTGGGAGGGGCGGAGACTAGCAAACTCTAGAAGACACATCTGACAGAGGGCAGGCTGTGGGCACAGTGGACTAGGTCTGGGGCTCGGGATGGGGCCTGGTCGGCACCGGCTGGGGGCACCCTGGATGGACCACAGGCCTGAATGTGACTGATGTGGCCCGCGGACTCAGATGGAGTCCAGGGCGTCGTGCAAGAGGGACTGTCAGGCTAGGGGACAGCAACGTGACAGTCCGGCCTGCTCTGCCCAGGACCTGCTCAGTTTTAGCACTGAAGTCCTATACGGTGAACCTCCCCGGGTCCCACAGTGACTCCAATGTCGGCCGGGGCATGGGGGCAGGCAAAAGATCACGGCTGAGACCCAAAGCTGTGTCTCTGGCTCTTCGGGCGGAAGCTCCAGGCTCGGCCCCCGCAGACAAGCCCCACAAGGATGAGGGTGGACACCTACCTCCCTTCCCACCAGACAGTCAACCACCACTCCGCTAAAAGCAACCAATCGCAATCATGGGCACTGACAGGCTAGTGATTTAAGAGTACCTTTTCAAATATCAATAAAGTAAACCAAAAAGTACACCAGTTGAAAATATTCCCAAGCCAGACAGGAGTGATGGTTGGCACGGCACTGAGAATGTCCCAAATGTCATTGGACTGTCCACTTCGTGACGGCTATAGGTTGCTGGGTTTTATGTTCAGTAAATTGTCCTGCGGGCACGCATACACGGTAAACAAGACGGTGCTCAGAAATGACAAGCTCAGGTTTAACTCGTGTTATTAGCTGGCAGCAATAAAGGCTTCCTCCCTAAAAGGATCTGTTAAGCCAACCCCAAGAACATTATCAGACAGCACCCACCGACAGGGATAATGCACGTGTGACCTTGTAAAACAAAACAACGGCAAAGGACACACCAAGAAGCTCCCCTCGCCGCCATGGCTCCTCCTGGCACTTTCCATGGCCCCGTGCCCTTCAGCTCCGTTCTCTCCACCTCTCGCCAGTTTGCACAATGTTTGAAAACAACTCTCAGGACAGGGGCCACACCCCAGGGCTGCGACAGGAAGCTGTGGCCCTAGCTACGCGTCACAGTGCCTCCCTACTGCCCCAAAGCACCTGCCGCCGACCCAGCGAATCCTACTCAAACCCGTGTCCCGGCTGGGTGAGCCAGGAGACGCCCTTTTTGGTTTTTAAGCGGGGGTTAGAAGGGAAAGACCCCGAGGCTGGGGTCATCAGCTCCAGAGAACGCAGACGCAGAGACCCACTGGTTCCGGGGAAGCAGGATGGAGGGCGTCCTGACGGAGGGGTCACTACAGAGAGGGAAAAAGACCCCCCACCCCCGGGCTCCCCAGCTACAGAGAAAGGAGCTGCCACACACCAGTTTGGCCCCTGAAGGAGCTTGGTCAGCTCCCACACTGTCCCAAATTCACTTTTGGTTCAAAAAATGCCAGACTGATGAGAGACAGAAACAAAGGGAGGGAAAGCAGGGTTCCTGCAAAAAACACAATGGCTTTCCCAGGCCAGACCGGGGGCCTGGACAGCTGTCCCGACCCTGAAGCCCTCAGCTTCCTGCCTTCGGGGTCACCTCCGCCTGGTTTTCCCCCAAAACTGACTTCACGTAGCACTTGTCATTTTCTACTTAGCAGCAAGTGGCGCTGTCTGGGTCCAGAACCGCTGGCCCCCAATCCCGCTTCCTTGGGCAAATCTGTCCCACAGTGAGGTGCCCTTGCACACACGCTGTAACTCTCCGCGCCCGCGTACACACACACACACACACACACACACACACACACACAGGCGCACACGCACACACCCCTGACCTCCGATGGCCACGTGCCGGATGCACAGGAAATCTCTCAGAACAATAAACCTTAATATTTTCCATTCTCTCTTCTTTGAAGATTTGGGGGAACTTTCAATTACACATTAGAGAATTTTCCACGCTTAGAAGAGAGGATGAATCGAAAAGGCGACTCTTACAGTCGGGTCCCAGGGCAACAAATCACAAAAGGCAAAGCAGGGTGAGCTCTCATCTTAAAAACATGCTTACCTGCCCTCACACCGACCTTCTGTTCACTACACATCTGGAGGCACGCGCACATCCACTAAGCGCAAAGGCCGTTATGATTTCCTAAGTGAGTAGAGAGTTAGGAACCTGTGTGATCACAACTGACAGGAAACCTCATCTGGCGTGACAGTCAGTCTAATTAGAGGAGCCTGAGGGTAAGACAGAAAAGGAGAGGATCCCGATGGGTCGGTACATTAAGGGAGACCCTGCTGTGTTCCAGGTGTTCAGGTGGGCAAACCGTGGGTTCCACTGGGAAAGCAGAACTCCGTCACCCGATTTAACAGAAAGAAATCAGTTATGTGCCCGAGCATGCAGGCAGCTGCTATAGTGGGTTGAAGCGTGTCCCCCCAAAAGATACATCCAAGTCCCAAACCCCGGTACCTGTGAACGTGACCTGATTTGGAAGTAGGGTCTCTGCGGATGTGATAAAGATATAAATTAAGATGACGTCGTAGAGGAGTGGAACGGGCCCTAAACTCAATAGGACTGGAGGGACTTCCCTGGCGGTCCAGTGGTCGGGACCCTGCGCTGCCGCTACCGGGGGGCTCGGGTTTGAGCCCTGGTCGGGGAACTAAGATCCAGCATGCCACACAGCGTGGCCAGAAAACAAAACTCAGTAGGACTGGAGTTCTTACGAGTGAGGAGAAGATGCAGAGACACACAGGGAGGGGGCCAGGTGATAACGGAGGCAAGCAGACCAGGGTGATGCAGCTGCAGGCTGAGGATCCTGGCAACCCCCGGAAGAGACAGGAAGCCCTACAGCTTCAGAGCAAGCACCTGCCGATACCTTGATTTCTCGGATCGGTGGCCTCCAGACCGGGAGAGAATAAATGTCCGTTGTTTGAAGGCACCAGTTACAGCAGCCCCCCGAAGCTGACACAGCAGGTCTGTAACCTTGAAGGACTGGTCCTAACAGGATCGGCCGACCCTCTCACTCAGTCTAACATCCAGCCGATCACAAGTCCCTTGGCTTCTTAGGAGGCTTGATCTGAGCCCAGGATGCAGCCTGTAAAAGTCTGTAAGTGAAGCAGAACTTTACAGAAGGTGCAGAGAGAGGGCTGGGCGGGCTAAGGAACCCACACCTCAGATCCTCTGTGCGCAGCCCAGGCAAAGCTCCAGAGGGAACCAAGAGGCAGCAGAAGTGCCCGGTGGGGAATCTCGCACAGGATGGCCCAAAACAACCCCAAGACGCCGCCAGAATCTCTGCCCCGGCCAGACCTTGGCGGGGCAAGGGCTTTGGCTGACCCTTGACCACACGACTGGGCTCCCCAGGGGCTGGGGGGCGAGGGGAGGAGGAGTGACCATAATGGGTATGGGGTTTCCTCTGGAGGTGACAAAAACCGTTTAGAAAGAGACAGGTGGTGGCTGCACATCACTGTGGATGTACCAAATGCCACTGAATCGTCCACTTTGAAATGGTTTATGTTATGTGAATGTCAACTCAATAAAAATGCAAAAGGAAAGATCACACCCAATTGCTTACATGTGTCAAAATGCCAACAAAAATACGCCTGGACCGGCACATGTGCCAAGTTGTACTGAACCCGAGACTTGGTCCTGATGGGGGGAGGCGCCACATGACAGGGTGAGGCTGGGGACAGCAGAACCCGCCTCGCACGCGGGACGGGCAGCAGTGACCCCGCCCCTCCGCTGGCCTCCTCCCATGCAGCCGTGGGACCAGCTGGAGGCACTGGCCTCTGGTCTGGATCCCCAACCCCGAGCCAACCTCCTTCCCCAGGCTGGGCTGCAAGGCCCTGGGGACAGCCGGGCACCCAGGGATCCGAGGACCCTTCTTCTCACCCTGGGCCTTAAAGGCAAGGTACATGTTCATCTTTGCGGCTTCTAATACACAGTGAAACACCAAAGAGATTTTACTCACGTACCAGACGCCAAATTTATATTAACGTATCTGCCCCTTTTGCTGTGAACGATGTCAAACCACAGGCTGAGCTCAGAAACACAAAGAATGAGACACCCGGGCTCTGCAGAAGGGGCCTGGATGCCATCACAACCCAGGACAAGACAAAAGGGATCAGGGCGCAGGTCTCGGGGTGGGGGTGGCGGGGGGGATCCACAAGGCAAAGGCACCTGCTTCCACTTGTCCAGCGCCTGAGTGGCCGGAACAGTTTTGCTTTGTTGGCATTTTTTTTAACTGTGGTAAAATGTACGTAAAGTTTAACACTGTAGTCATTTTTAAGTGTACAGCTCAGTGGCATTAAATACATTACCGTGCAACCATCACCACCATCCATCTCCAGGGCTCTTTTCATCTAGCAAAACTGCAACTTTATACCCATCAAACAACCCACCCCCCTTCCCTCGTCCCCAGCCCTGGTAACGTCCATTCTACTTTTCATCTCTATGAATTTGACTACCCTAGCAACCTCAAATAATCCTACAATATTCGTCCTTTTCTGTCTGGCTTATTTCAATGAGCGCAATGCTCTCAAGGTCCATCCACGTGGAAGCCTGTGTCAGAATTCCCTTCCTTCTTAAGGCTGAATAACATTCTGTGGTATGTGGAGACCACTTTTGCTTATCCGTTCATCCATCAATGGACACTTGGGTTGCTTCCACCTTTGGCTATATTGTGAATCGTGCTGCTATGAACATGGGTGTGCAGATATCTGGGGTTTTTTGTTTGTTTGTGGTTTTTGCGGTACGCGGGCCTCTCACCGTTGCGGCCTCTCCCGTCGCGGAGCACAGGCCCCGGACGCGCAGGCTCAGCGGCCACGGCTCACGGGCCCAGACGCTCCGCGGCACGTGGGATCCTCCCGGACCGGGGCACGAACCCGCGTCCCCTGCATCGGCAGGCGGACTCTCAACCACTGCGCCACCAGGGAAGCCCCAAATATCTGTTTAAGTCCCTGCTTTTACTTCTTTTGGGTGTATGTTCAGAAGTGGAATTCCTGGATCCTATGGCAATTCTATGTTTAACTTTTTGAGGAACCACCACACTGTTCTCCACAGCAGCTGCACCATTTTACATTCCCAGTAGGGCACAAGGGCTTGGATTTCTCCACACCCTTGCCCACACTTGCTATTTTCTGCTTTGTTTTGTTTTCATAATGGCCGTCCTAAAGGTCTGAGGTGGCGTCCCACTGTGGCTCTGATTTGCATTTTCCTAATGATCAGTGGTGTTGACCATCTTTTGCCTGTTGACCATCTGGCTCCCTTCTTAGGAGGAATGTCTATCATGTCCTTTGCCCATTGTTTAATCTGGTTGTTTGTTTCTCTGCTGTTGGGTTGCAGGAGTTCTTTACATGTTCTGGATGGTATTCCCTTATCAGATACTGGATATGAAAGTATTTCGTAACAGCTTTTAAACGTGATCATTTCTCAGCACCTGCACGGTGCATGGCAAGAAAAAGGTTTCCCAAGTCATAGCCCAGGCTGGACCCTTCACTTACAGAATGATACAGGGTAGGAGTCGAGAGGAGGGTCCTGGGCAATGACTCCACCCCCACCCCCATTTCAATGGGGGCACCAAGGCCCAGAGAGGGCCACCCGGACCGGTGTCAGCAATCAGCACGAGGGCATGCCACCCGGGCTTCCTCACCAGTCAAACCTCCCTCACGCTCCCCCCAATACTAGAGCTAGGTCACAACACAGGACAGCTGCTGGGATGGTGGCCACACTTGGCCTTTTCCAACGCAGGGCTGCACAGCAGCTGAACTACTTCACTCTATGGAAATGGTCCTGCAACAGTCAACTCACAGGGACGTCCCTGGTGGTCCAGTGGTTAGGACTCTGCGCTTCCACCACAAGGGGCAAGGGTTTAATACCTGGTCAGGGAACTAAGATCCCGCAAGCCACAAGGAGCGGCCAAAAAAAAAAAAAAAACTCACTGATAAAAGTGTATTGCCTGGCAAGAAAGCTCTTATCTCCAAATGCTTAAAGAGCATATGACTTTATTTACACTACTTGCTGTTAGTTTACCTTAATGAAGTATAATTTAGAGTATTTTAAAAATCCTAAAAAGATAAGAAAGCTACAGAACCAGCAGTAAAAACAGATTATAAGAAATGAGAGAAAATTCCTGATTCACAGATGGAGGGAGAGAGGGAAGGAAAGAGGGAAGGCTGGCAGGAGGCTCCCTGGCCAGCAGAATCTGTGCTCTTGGAGCCGGAAGGCCCCCCGGGGGCACAGCTGCTCTGTGTGGGCTCCTCCTCGGTGTCCACCTCCCCTGCCTGTGGCTCTGACCCCTGCACTGGCTCTGGTTCCTCCCTGCACCTGGTGCACACCGGTCCTGCACTCCACACTTTCCTATGACACAGCTCCACCACAGAAGACCCCCCCAGAGACTCGGGCACAGCTCCCCAGTACCCCCTGCTCCCCCACCCTGCTCATCCGAGGGAGGGGGGAAGGGCCGAGTGCTCCCGTGGAATCAGGCCTGATGCACACATGACCCTCAGCCCTCCTGTTCTGGGCAACGTGGTCACTCGCACCGAGCTTCCATCCTCAGAACCCCCAAACCTGGGCTCCCCCTTCCAGGGCTCAGCCATTGGCCGAAGGTGGGGATTGAAGGGGTGGTCACCACAGTAGTTAGAGCACTCAGACACCAGGGTCTGGGCCTGGCCCTCCCCACCACCAGCTCGCCGGCCTCAGTCTCTCCGCTGCGAAGTGAGGATTCTCTGAGATGCCAGTGAGATGACGCAGGCAGAGCCCAGGCACACAAGCCAGAACAGCACGGTGACCGTGCTCTCATGTGACCAGCCCAGATGCTGGTCTCCGTCCGGCTCTGAGGCCAGCCTCCTGCACCGTGGGCCTCCTGGTCCTCGAGGGCCAGGCCCCGACCCCGGACCATGAAGCCACAGCAAAGAGGAGGAGGGGGGCACTGCCAGGGAGAGGAGTGGTTAGGGAGGGGGGCCATAACCCCCCAGCTCCCCAGAGCCAGCACAAGGCATTTGGGGACCCGGAAGCGTCCACCCTTTCAGGAAACATGATGACAGGTGAGGGGCGGGGCAGCCCATCTCAGGTTCCTGCCTAGAAAATGGAGGGACTGTCACCTCGCCCACCAGATTCATGGAGAAAGGACACCAGCTCGCCTGCCCACCTGAAGTTCACCTGCACCGGCAGCTCCAACGGAAAAGCACGTGGAAAGGTGCCCACAAGGCCAATCCCTGCAGCCTCAGCCGCCGACCTCCCCGGCACTGCGGATCTGACACGGTGGTGTCCGCCGGCCAAGGGCTAGCACAGTGCCCCTTCCACGGGGTCCCCCATCCTCCATGCATTCCCAAACCCCTGCACAAGGCCCCCAGCTCCGAGGGACCCCCTGTGTTGGCCCACGTGCCCTCCACCACGACGGCAAAGGTTAAAACCCAGTAGTGCGGTGGGTGGAAGGAAAGCTTATTCTAACATAGTTTGCCTTTAAAGTAGTTGTTTAAACCACATGTGGGTCTGTTCGTGTGTAGACGCGCGTACATGCGTACGTGTTTATATGTGTACGTGTGCGTGTCTGTGTGTTTAAGAAAAAACCATGGCCTTTATCCAGGACATCAAGAGACACTCAACAGAGTGATGAAAATGATAAAGCCTCCTGTTGGGCTTTTCCCAGCTTCGGAATGTTCACGCCCAAAAAGGTGCTTGATTAGCCAGGTAGCCACAAGTTCTTACCTGAAGCAAAAGCAGAATTCAGCCATTGGAGTTTTCCTGAAAACAGCCCATTCCTTCCACCCGGGCCAAGCTCCCAGCCAAGCGTGGAAGGAACTGAGAGTGGCCTGTCCTCTGCACAGGCCCCCTCCCCCCACCCCGCATCTGTCCTCTAAGTGAAAGCAGAAGAGGAGGAGCCGCCCTTGGCCTCGGCACATGGCCCCTCCCCCCGGACCCCTCTGGATCATTCCATAAATAATCCACAGATTTGCTGAGCACCTACTGTGTGCCGAGCCTCAGGCCCACAGGGCAAAGCAGAGGGGAGCCCGGGTCCCCAAGAACGAAAGGCTACTACCCTCTGTCCACTGCAGCCTGGGTCCCTAACCCGAGTTACCCCGGTTACCCTTCCAAAACAAACAATGCAGAAGGAAGAGGGTTATTTACTATCCCTCCTCCACCCAATATCCAAGAAGGGCTTTTATAAGAACCTACGTGTTCAGGTTAGAGTAGAAGAAAAAATCGAAAACTATTTTCCCCCAAGGCTGTGAGTTGAAAAGAATCAAGCCAACCTTCAGAATATTTTCCGCACTCTCTGCCCCACTGATAAAATCTACTTCTGGGCTTCCCTGGTGGCGCAGTGGTTGGGAGTCCGCCTGCCGATGCAGGGGACGCGGGTTCGCGCCCCGGTCCGGGAAGATCCCACATGCCGCGGAGCGGCTGGGCCCGTGAGCCGTGGCCGCTGCGCCTGCGCGTCCGGAGCCTGTGCTCCGCAACGGGAGAGGCCACGACAGCGAGAGGCCCGCGCACCATAAAAAAAAAAAAAAAATCGACTTCTGTCTGCAAGGGCCGCGGCTCCGCGCCCCGGCCCGGGAAGATCCCACATGCCGCGGAGCGGCTGGGCCCGTGAGCCGTGGCCGCTGCGCCTGCGCGTCCGGAGCCTGTGCTCCGCAACGGGAGAGGCCACGACAGCGAGAGGCCCGCGCACCATAAAAAAAAAAAAAAAAATCGACTTCTGTCTGCAACCAAGTGCCGGCGGCCCAGCCAGACTACACGCCCCGGGGGCACAGACTCTGCTACCAGGGCCCCGGCCCCCACCCTCCCACCCACCTGGTTTCTTAACGGGTCTCTGCTCTCAGGTGTCCAAATGGACAGGTGCACGCATCAGCCACACCAAAGTGGACTTTCAGTGGTGACAGCAGGTTCTGGACAGACTTGTGGCGTCACCAACACCAGTCACTTTTCCAGGTGTGATATCAGCGCCCCCCCCTCCTTCCAGAGGGCTCATGGGGCTGCAACTTTTCCCGGATTTAAAAAAAACAGTCTCTCTGTCACCCTCAGTGGTACGTGGGGACAGATGGAGATCTCATGTCACCAGGTAGCCAGTGCTGAGATGGGGAAAGCTGGGTCCTTGCGAGCCCAGGTCACCTGTGGCCTTCAGCCCCCGCCCATCCTCCCCTGCCCTCCTGCTCCCGCATCAGGGGTCCCGTGACTCAAAGAGAAGCAGACGCTGCCGTCCCCGCCCGACTCCTGCAGCCCCACGGACACTCAGCTCGGCCACAGCAGGCCCCTGACTGCCACTGAGGCTTATCCCGCCAGTCCAGCGCCCCCCAAAGGTGCCAGCGCCTGTGACAGACGAACACCTGCGCGAGCAGGCAGCATTGCAGGACGGGCCGGGATGCCTGTGCACGTTAACTGGTCAACCCCTCCTGACTGTCAACTCTGCCTGGGTCCCCATGGCCTCCCACCTTCCCTCTGACCTTCCCCCGTACCCAGCCACCCAGTCCTCTGTTCCTCAAGCCCCCCAACACCGCGGCTCTCGTGGAGACCATCAAGGACCTCCCCTTGGTTAACCCAAGTGACACCTCTGTCCTGAGGCTCCCTGAACACCAAAAGCCATCAGCCACTGGTGACCCCCTTCAGGGCCTCGGACCCTTGGTTTTTTCCTCCTGCAGGGGGTTATTCCAGCTCCAGCTCTCGTGCAGGTCCAGCCTGCCTGGGCCCCCCCAGGCTGCACCTGACCCATGTCCCCACCATAGGGGTCCTCTGCCCGAGTGCCCTCCACCCCTGCTGCCATCATGGCCCTCTCTGTCACCCCGGAGGCCATGCTCACCACCTCTGGCTGTGGCCCCAGCTGGTCTCTCCTGCCCAGACCTGTACATCCAACCGTCTTCACGACAAGGTCAAAGGTGCCCAGCTGCACGGGGTCCAAAGTGGCCTCAGGGTCCTCCCCTGGTGCACACACCTCCTCACCCCATCTTCATCTGCGTGTTCCCAAAAGCACAGCCTGAGAGAACACAGCTTGGGAGCCGCCGTCCCGGGTTCAAATCCCAAAGCTGCCACCACAAGCTGGGCGCCCTGGATGTGGCGTCGAGCCTCTGGGGCCCTGGTTTGCTCCTCGATGAGACAATACCTTCCACTGATGAGGCTGCCGCAGGAGCAGACAGGTAGCACAGGGTCGGGGTGCGGGGGAAGTGGGGGAGGGTCCTAGCACGAGGAGCACGTGGGCCGATCAACCCCACCCTCACCTCCACATCTCACCATCTAACCCCCCTAATCCCCTCCATCCACCACCCCCATCAGCAGCTCAGCTGGGGGGGAGGGGATTCAGCCATGCCCAGCCCCCCGCTGGGAAGGCATATCACACTCACCTTGGCACAGGGGAGTCCCCAGCCCACGCTCCCCTTGAATTCACTTCCCTGTCTATCGACTGTCCCCACCCAACCTCCCTCTCCAGGGCCTGGCACACAGTAGGCCAGGCACATAGTAGGCGCTCGATAAACAAATAAACACTCCCTTGTTTCTGAGCCAGTGTTTCTGAAAGTATATTACCAAGTGACTACCTCCAGATACTGAAGCCCTGAGACAGTTAACTAGCTTCCCAAAGTACTTAACTCTTCCGGGGCAAGTTATGTTACTGGAGAATCCAGTTCGACGACTGACGTGGTTTAAGCTGGTCTGATCCTTTTCCACATGGTAAGATTCAGAAAAGAAACATAACGCTTGCCTCCAGACGCTGCCTGGTACAATGCCCATCTCCCTGTTTCCTTGTTGGCCATCACAGCCCCTACGATATCCTGTATTTAACTCAGCAAACACTTTTTAAAACTTTATCAAGCCTGGACGGCTTTATCCCATCGAGTCCCCACCAGAGTAAACGGATAAAGGTTATTCAATCTTGTTATTTCACGACTTTCAGTATTTTCTGACATGTCTGAATGACTCATGGCCCAATCATTTTTATCCCACAAAATGCTACTTTTCCCACCCCCACTGGCCCACATGCCCACAAGCACGAGGTCATTTTGCACCAAATGCCGCGTTCCATGATGTGCAGCTCACGGCTGGACACCCACAGGGACACACGTGTTCAAGTTGAATTTAAAATGTCCGTGTTACTAAATGACCAACATCTAGAAAAACTACCTAAGGGACTCCACACGTGACAGTCCCGTTGGGTTATTAGCCACGCTGCCTTCTAAAATATGCAAACATGGCTCTTACAAACATTCGGAGTACAAAAGCCCCTACCGTAGAATTTTAAATCTCATTCAAAAACTGTTACATATAGAGACTTCCCTGGTGGTGCAGTGGTTAAGAATCCGCCCGCCAATGCAGGGGACACGGGTTCGAGCCCTAGTCCGGGAAGATCCCACATGCCCCGGAGCAACTAAACCCGTGAGCCACTACTACTGAGCCTGCACTCTAGAGCCTGCAAGCCACAACTACTGAGCCTATGTGCCACAACTACTGAAGCCCGTGCACCTAGAGTCTGTGCTCTGCAACAAGAGAAGCCACCGCAAGGAGGAATCCACGCACCACAACGAAGAGTAGTCCCTGCTCGACACAACTAGAGAAAGCCCGCGC
Source organism: Physeter macrocephalus (assembly GCF_002837175.3). Taxonomy (NCBI): domain Eukaryota; kingdom Metazoa; phylum Chordata; class Mammalia; order Artiodactyla; family Physeteridae; genus Physeter; species Physeter macrocephalus. The sequence continues at coordinate 49,211,285 of NC_041219.1, read as the reverse complement.
GCAGCAACGAAGACCCGATACAACCAAAAATAAATTTTAAAAATTAAAAAAAAAAAACTGTCACATATAAAACAAACACCATGTATCACTGGATGTTATCTAAAAACGGGAGCAATCTGAATGTGACTATACTCCGAATTCAGAAAACTTTCAGTGTTTTGTCCTTGGTGGGCTCCATGAAACCATCCACACTATCTGCTCCCAGTCCAAAGATTGTACTAACACCCCCATCCAGGCAAAAGGAGCTGCCCTCCTCCCAAGCGTGTCCATCTTGGGTACCACATACCCCATCCCCCTCCCCGACCCCCCCCAATCCCCAGAATCCTGTGCACCTTCCCAGCGGCTCCACTTCTGGAGGCACCCAGCCCTTCCTGGCATGGCTTCCACAAAACCTAGTGGACAGCTGGGCTCTTCTTTTTATTTATTTATTTATTTTATTTATTTATTTTTGGTTGTGTCGCGTCTTCGTGTCTTTGTTGCTGCGCGCGGGCTTTCTCTAGTTGAGGCGAGCGGGGGCTACTCTTCGTTGAGGTGCGCGGGCTTCTCATTGCGCTCGCTTCTCTTGTTGAAGAGCACAGGCTCTAGGCACGCGGGTTTCAGTAGTTGTGGCTTGCGGGCTCTAGCGCGCAGGCTCAGTAGTTGTGGTGCACGGGCTTAGTTGCTCTGCGGCATGTGGGATCTTGCTGGACTAGGGCTCGAATCCGTGTCCCCTGCATTAGCAGGAGGATTCTTAACCACTGCGCCACCAGGGAAGACCCATGGGCTCTTCTTTACAGCACCTCAAGGGCGGTAATAATGTGCTAGAGGCCACACGGCATGGCCGTAAACCCGGGGAAGCCAATCACACTTCACTGAAAATAGCTTGTGAGCTTGAAACCACAGCTTTCCCCATTGTTTCTTTTAAAAAACCTAAGAATCCAAGTCTAGTTAATTCAAAGGCTAATCTTTTTGTTTTGTTCTGTTTCCACACACAGCTTTGCTGTTGGGAATTACACATTTTAGAGTTTATAATATTTTTTTCTTTGAAGCATTAAATAGTCGTCAAATGGTCGGAGGGCTGTAGAGGATCCCAAGGTGCCTACTTAAACCAGGGCAAGGATTCGGCCCTGAAACAATTCAGCTTAGCAACTAATTCCTCAAAACTTTTCATTTGGGACTTCTCTGGTGGCGCAGTCGTTAAGAATCTGCCTGCCAATGCAGGGGACACGGGTTCAATCCCTGGCCTGGGAAGATCCCACGTGCCGCAGAGCAATTAAGCCCGTGCACCACAACTACTGAGCCTACAGTGCCACAACTAGTGAAGCCCGCACACCTAGAGCCCGTGCTCCGCAACAAGAGAAGCCACCGCAATGAGAAGCCCGCGCACCGCAACGAAGAGGAGCCCTGCGCGTCCAGAGCCCGTGCTCCGCAACAAGAGAAGCCACCGCAATGAGAAGCCCGCGCACCGCAACGAAGAGGAGCCCCCCTCACCGCAGCTAGAGAAAGCCCGCGTGCAGCAACGAAGACCCAATGCAGCCAAAAATAAATAAATTTATATTTTTTAAAGGTAACTAAAATGAAATACAATTAAACAAGAACAAAACAAAACTTTTCTCTCAGGTAAGAGAGGGGAGTGTGAAGAGCCAGCTTGTTTTGCTTAGATCTGGGTTGGATGCCTGGTGCTCCTGCTCGCCAGCTATGTGACCCTGAGGAAGGGACGTAACAGCTCTGAGCCTCAGTCTCTTCATCTGTATAATGGGCAGCCGCCTACTGCCACTCACTTCCCAGGTACCAGAGGAATAAGTGATGGTGTAGGTAAAAGAGTTTACAAAACTGCTGGATATCCAGGCAGAACCCAGTACAAAGTGATCATCATCTGGGAGGGTTTGTTTTGCTTAGATCTGGGTTGGATGCCTGGTGCTCCTGCTCGCCAGCTATGTGACCCTGAGGAAGGGACGTAACAGCTCTGAGCCTCAGTCTCTTCATCTGTATAATGGGCAGCCGCCTACTGCCACTCACTTCCCAGGTACCAGAGGAATAAGTGATGGTGTAGGTAAAAGAGTTTACAAAACTGCTGGATATCCAGGCAGAACCCAGTACAAAGTGATCATCATCTGGGAGGGTGGACATGAGGCCCCAGTGCCTGACTGACACGAGGGTACGTCACAAGGATTGGAAGCCCAAACGGGATCACTGGGACGATTACAGCACAGCATGGAGCACCCAACCCACCTTCAACTGTGGTCCTGGCTGTGGTTCCACCAGGTAGGCAAGACGGCCCTCAGTAACTAACTTCTTTTGAACAAAATCCATCTTAAACCCTTTATCCAGCCATGATGGGGGGGCCACATTCCTGATGCTTCAGACACACAAAACATCCCTGCTCCCGGCGTGCACCCGTTCCCACTAAAGCACCGTATCCCCTGTAAATTCAAAACCCTATGATGTTGCCAAGTCATTTTTTTTTTTTTTGGCTGCGTTAGGTCTTTGTTGCTGCGCGCAGGCTTTCTCTAGTTGAGGCAAGCGGGGGCTACTCTTGTTGCAAAGCATGGGCTCTAGGCGCTTGGGCTCAGTAGCTGTGGCTCTTGGGCTCAGCAGTAGTGGCTCACGGGCTCTAGAGCGCAGGCTCAGTAGTTGTGGCGCACGGGCTTAGTTGCTCCGCGGCATGTGGGATCTTCCCGGACCAGGGATCGAACCCGTGTCCCCTGCATTGGCAGGCGGATTCTTAACCACTGCACCACCAGGGAAGTCCCCCCAAGTCATTTTTATATGGGCTACATTTTCCATCCACTCTGCTTTATCTAGCAGGTAAAGTAGTACAGGGGGATAAAGAAAGAGAAAATGCAAATGGAAATTTGTGAAAGAGGCTTTTTTTTAAATTGTTGCTGTTTGGAAAATCCATAATCCTGGTTGACAGTTCTCCTTAAAGGCCTATTCCGTATTCTCTACGCACATTCACAACTTCCCAAAACCCACAATGTTCAGCTACAGACAGACTAGGCCGACAACATCAATGTCGCGGTATCGCGTCGCCTCAAAACTGGACCTGTAAGTTCCGGATTTTATAAGCAAACAACTGGAAACTGTTTCCTACCCAATCCTTAGTGTATAAAGAATTACAGCCAAATGCAGAAACAAAATGAATCCGAAAATTAACTTTTTAATTCTTCCAGGGCTCCCGTGGGTATGCTGTATCGTAATAATTTATTGTTTAAACAATTCACCTGAAACATTGACTCAACCCACAGATCCTAGCCTTTCTTTTTTGTTTTTTTTTTTTTTTTTTTTTTGCGGTACGCAGGCCTCCCTCCGTTGTGGCCTCTCCCGTCGCGGAGCGCAGGCTCCGGACACGCGGGCTCAGCGGCCATGGCTCACGGGCCCAGCCGCTCCGCGGCATGTGGGATCCTCCCGGACCGGGGCGTGAACCCGGTTCCCCTGCATCGGCAGGCGGACGCGCAACCACTGCGCCACCAGGGAAGCCCATCCTAGCCTTTCTTGATGATAGTCTGGTCTCCTAATTAAGGTCACCTGCCCGCAGCAGCCACTGAGGGTCTCTTTACTGTTCCCCAATCCAGCCCCTGGCCCGGCCAAATCCTTCTCTCTCTCTTCTGTGTCCTCCTGTTTGCTCCCCTCTCTGGCCCCGCAGCTCCACCTGACACAGGGAGGTCAGCAGCACGGAGGACCCACCCCTGACTGCCTGGGTCTGGCTGGCTGAGCTGAGACATCCTCTCTCCAGCCCAGAGCGGGCAAGCAGGGTTCCCACACTGGCTCCACCACCAACCCAGGCGGGCCTCTAAGTAACATCCAAATTACAAGTCCATGTCCAGGAGCTGAAGCCAAGATCAAACGAGGCTGCGCTTTCAAAGAGCTCCCACACAGGTGAGCACACATAAGCCCGACTGTTATTACCTGGAGGAGACAGAAAAGAGACACGAAAGGAACGAACTCCAGCTGTCTCGCAGGGTGACTCAAGGACCCATCCGGCAATTTCCAACGGTCCCACCCAAGAACTAATTGGCACGTGGGCGCACAGTGACCTCTGACCTTTCCAGACAGGCATGTAGCCGACTACACAGCATCACCAAGCAAACCAGACGCTCAGATAACCCCCGAGACCAGGTTTTGATGGCACAACTCGGGAGCCAGACCCTCTGAGCAAAGCCCAGGAAGCCCTGGTCTTGAACTTGAAGAAGCCCAGGCCTGCTCCCAGCAAAAACGCTGAGGGCAGCAGTGCCGTGCCCCCCTCACTCTCTTGGCCTGGCTGAGGGGCACGCCCTGGGCTAGCGGTAACCAACCATCCAACCGGAGGCCACAAATCCCCGGAGCTACCCGGGCCCTGCCTGACTGCGGCCCGGCAAGCCGGGCGGGCTCGGGGCAGGTCCCCGCAGCTCTCCAGGCGGCCCCGCGGAGCCCCCAGGGCCACTCACCAGAAACAGACACCTCCATGAGCGCCTCCAGCGGCCGGTTGTTGTTCAGGTCGTGGCTGAGCTGCAGCTCGCCCGTGGCGGGGTCCAGGAGCAGCAGCCGGAGCTCGTTGCCCTGCAGGAAGGTGTAGTTGAGGCTGTCCGAGAGGTCAGGGTCACGGGCCGGGATGCGGCCAATCACGCCCGTGGGGAAGCTATTGGACTTATTGGTGACATAGTTGTTGAAGAGGATCTGGAAGTCCGGCAGCACCGGCGGGTTGTCGTTCTGGTCCAGGAGGCGGATGTGCACGGTGGCCCGGCTCACCAGGGGGGCTGACGTGGCCTGCACCACAAGCACATAGTCCCGCCGGACCTCGAAGTCCAGCTCGGCCAGGGCACGCAGGTCCCCACTCAGCAGGTCAAGCTGGAAGACCTCAGGCACGTTGCCTTCCACGATCTGGTACATGATCTGGGCGTTGGGGCCTTCGTCGGGGTCACTGGCCCGGATCCTCGCCACCACGGAGCCCACCGGGCTGTTCTCCTCCACAAACAGCTCCAGCTCGTCCCTCTCGAACACCGGAGGGTTGTCGTTAATGTCCAGGACGGCCACCTGGACCTCCACGGAGGCGCCGAGGGGCACCGGGCTGCCGCGGTCCACGGCCAGGGCACGAAGACTGTACACGGCCACGTTCTCCCGGTCCAGCCGGCGCTGCGTGCGGATCACGCCAGACGTGGGCTCAATGTAGAAGTCGCCGTCGCCATCGTCCCCGCCCTGGAAGGTGTACAGCAGGCGGCCATTGGGGCCTGAGTCCCGATCCGTGGCCGAGACCTGGAGGACGCTGGTTGACGGGGGAGCGTCCTCGAAGACGGAGCCCTGGTAAAAATCCCGCAGGAACCGCGGTGCGTTGTCATTGGCGTCCAGGACCAGGATCTCCAGGGAGGTGGTGTCGGACTTCTGAGGGATACCGTTGTCCCGAGCGGTGACGGCCAGCGTGTAGGCGGCCTGGTCCTCGTGGTCCAGCTCCGTCGTGGTGTAGATGGTGCCGGTGTCGGGGTCGATTCGGAACTGCGGCACAGGATCCTCCAGCACGTAGGTGATGCGGGCGTTCTCGCCGGTGTCCTCGTCAGTGGCGCTGATGGTGGCGATGGAGGTGCCCACGGGCCGGTCCTCGCTGACGCTCACGGTGTAGTGCGAGCTCTGGAAGACCGGCCGGTGGGTGTTGGCGTCGGTGACGTTGATGAAGACCTGCGCGGTGTGCGCGCGCATGCCGTCGGACGCGGTTACCGCCAGCACGTACTGCCGCTCCTGCTTGTAGTCCAGCGGCAGCGCCAGCGTGATGAGGCCGCCGCCGCTCTGGCTGCTGAGCGCGAAGCGGTTCCGCGTGTTGCCGCCGGTGAGCTGGTAGGTGATCACGCTGTTAGCATCCCGGTCGAGGGCCCGCAGGGTCAGCACGCTGCTCCCGACGGCTGCGTCCTCGTTCAAACGCAGCTCGTACACGGGCTGCGTGAACATGGGGTCGTTGTCATTTACGTCTAGCACCGTGATGGACACGCTGGCGGAGGAGCTCATGGGCGGCGAACCGTGGTCCACCGCCTCCACCCCGAAGCTGTAGTACTCCACCTCCTCGCGGTCCAGCTCCGCGCACACGGTGATCCAGCCCGAGCTGTTGTGGATGTGGAAAGGGAAGTCCGCGGCCGAAGCCGGGTCTTGGGGCCCGGCACCGCCACTGCCCACGGACGCCGAGGCGGTGTCCACCAGGCGGTAGCGCAGACGCGCGTTCTCACCCGCGTCTGCGTCCACCGCCTGGATGTGCAGAACCGAGTGGCCCAGAGGCACGTTCTCCAGCACGGCTGCCTGAAAGGGGCTGCTCACAAAGATGGGGGCGTTGTCGTTCACGTCCAGCACCTGCACCGAGACCAGCCCGGAGGAGTTGATGAGCGGAGGCCGGCCCCCGTCCTGGGCCTTGATGCGCAGCGTGTACTCCCGGATGGCCTCGAAGTCCAGCGGGTTGATCACATCCAGGCTGCCGCTCAGCGAATGCAGGTAGAACTGCCCCTTCAGGTTCCCGCTGATGATGCTGTAGTGTATGGCCGCGTTCTGGCCCTGGTCGCGGTCTGTGGCCCGCACTCGCAGCACGGGCGTGTTGACCGCCACGTCCTCGGGCACCTGGACCACATAGCGCTTCTCGCCGAACTGGGGGTAGTTGTCGTTCTCGTCCTCCACCACGATGTGCACGGTGGCAGTGGCACTGAGCGGGCCCGGGTTGCGGCCCTGGTCGTTGGCCTCCACCAGCAGCTGGTAGGAGGCCTCTTCCTCCCGGTCCACCACCGCCCGGGTGCGCACCACGCCCGAGCGCTCGTCGATCTCGAAGACGCCACCCGCGCCCTCCAGCAGCCGGTAGCGCATATTGGCGTTGGAGGGCGCGTCGCCGTCGGTGGCGCGGATGGTCAGAACCTCGTAGCCCACCTCCAGGTTCTCGCGCACTCGCTCGCGGTACTCGGACTGCTCGAAGACCGGACTGTGGTCGTTGGTGTCGCTGACTGTGACGGTGAGGTAGGTGGCGGCCGAGCGCCGAGGCGAGCCGTGGTCCACAGCGCTCACTTTGAGCACGTGCGTGTCCTTGGTCTCGCGGTCCAGCGCGCGGGCGGTGCTCACCAAGCCCGTGTCGGAGTCGATGAGGAAGTAGCCATTGGAGCGCTCATCGAACAGCGCCTCCATCTGGTAGCTCAGGCGCCCCGCCTCGCCCTCGTCCGGGTCGTGCGCGCGCAGCTCGAGGACCGTGGTGCCCGCCGGCTCGTTCTCGGGCACCGACACCTGGTAGCTGGGCAGCTGGAACTGCGGGGTAGTGCTGCCGCCAGCGCCCCGCCGGGCCCGCCGCGCCGCCCCCGCCCCGACCTGAGGCAGGCTTGGCGGCGACAGCGATGGGGAGGGTGTCCCCGAGGCCGCCTCCAGCGCCAGCTCCACCCGGATGGTGCCGGCCGCGCGCCGCAGGGCACAGAGCAGGCGCAGGCGGGCCGAGCCACCAGGCGGCAGGCAGACAGGGCGGCGTGGACAACGGGCCCCGGCGCGCGGCGGGCAGCTGCAGACGGGGAAAGTGGTCAGGGCCTCGAGCGCCGAGTGCAGCGTGGCCCCGCCGCCGCCCCCGGGGCCCGGGAAGCAGAGCACCGCGCCGGGGCCAGGCACCGTGAGCACAGCCCGCGCGCGCAGCTCCGCGCCGAGAGCCCGTCCGCGCCGGGGCCCGGCGCTGCAACCGGGCCCGTGCGCGCGTGCCCGCAGGCGGAGGCTCAGCGCCGTCTGGGCGCTACGGGCAGCCAGGCGGACATGCAGCGGCAGCGGGCGTACCCCCAGGCGAGCGCAGCCCCGGAGCCCCGCGCCCGGCCCGCGCCGCCGCCCCGCCAGCCGCCCGTCGCGGCTCACGTCCAGCAGCTCCCGCAGCGCCCGGGGCGTGCGCGCCGCGTCCAGCGCATAGGTCCAGCCGGGCCCGAGGGCGAAGGCGCGGGCCCCGCCGGGCACTCGCAGCTCCCAGGCGGCCGCTCGAAGCCCCAGCACCGGTAGGGCGGCGACCGCAGCCAGGAGCAGCAGTGCGGGCAGCACGGGCGGCGGCGGCGGCGGCGCCATGGCCCGGAGCCCGAGCCCGAGCCGGGCGCCCGAGCACAATCCATGCACCCGGCGCGGCTCCGCATCCACCCGGCGCGGCCGGGGGGCGGCTCCCGCGCGGCCTGTGCCGGGCCCTCGGGGCGGCTCCCGCCCCGCCTCCCCGGGGGCCCTGGCGGGGACACCGGGGCCCGGGCTCCCGGTCTCCGCCGCAGCTTCCACTTCGAGAGCACTTTGCGAAAGTTTGCGAAGTTGGTTTCAAGATGGCTCCTCCGCGCGTCCCGGGAGGGCGCGGCGCATCAACCTGCGGCGGCGGCGGCGGCGGCTCTAGGTGGCTCCAGGTGGCTCCCGCGCTGGCTCGGCAGGGCGGCGTGGGAAGCAGGGCGGGCCCGGCGCGGGGCGAGGGCTGCGCTCCCGGAGCGGGCAGGGCCGCACCGCGCTGCTCAGGCCCCGGCGGCCGGCTGCTGCCTGGGCGGTGCGCTCGGCCCGCGCCCCCAGCGCCCGCGCTCTCCCCGCCCCCGGCCAGGCCCGGCCCCGCCCCCGGCCCCGCCGCGTATTGTTCAAAGCGGGGGGCCTGGGGGCCGGCCCGGAGGTGCGCGCCGGGAGAATCGCTATGGAGACGCGGGGGCGCAGCGGTGACGGGGGCGAGGGGCCGGGTTCACTCCCGGGCGGCCTCCCCACCCTGCCTCCCTGGTGGGCGGGGCCGAGGGAGCCGGCCCGGGAAAGGCGGGCTGGGGGGACCTGGTGCGGCTACTACCAGTGGGGCGGTGGCTCCACTCGTCGGGTGCTGGGCGCGGCCAAAGCCCCCCACCCCAGCCCGGCAACGCTGGTCCGCGGAGACCGCCGCCCCGGCCTACGCGCGGGTTGGACCCGGGAGGGGAGAGGGAAGGGTGCGGGGGTTCCGGGGAGAGGGTCGGGTCTCCCCGCGGCGGCTGCTGGGGGGCGCTTACAGAGTTACAGCAAAATGCCGGAGGCCAAAGTGCTCTACCCGACAAAACTTCCCTGGACTTTGAAATTCTATAGGCAGCTAACCGGATTCGGGTCCCACTGGGTTTAAAACGAAACTTTTAATCGAAAAGAAAAACAGTCCGGGTTGACACTTGGGGTTGGAGCTGGGGATGGCGGAGTTGGTTGGGGGCGGCGGAGGCGAGCTCGTCTCCCGCGCGTGCGACCAGCCTGAGCGCTCCGTTCGGGGTCGCGCGGTCCAGCCCCGGGGCCCCTCGGCTACTGCCGCAGCGCGGCGGCCGGGAGCGCGGGCCCGGGAGGCGGCGTGGGGCGGGGAACCGAGGGGAGGGGGAACTTAGAACTCCGAGACAGCACGCCGACTCCTGCGGGGAACAGCCCGGGAAGGGAGTTTTAGAACTGAGACGCACACCAAAGCCTCCTGCGGGGCGCAGATTGGGGGTGGGGTGGGTGGCGCTTTAGAACTAAACGGTACCTGCCCCACCTCTTGCGGGGTGCAGCCTGGGGGCGGGGGATTCGTACTGTGAGACACCCCTCCTCCTCCTCCGGCGGGGCTTTAGGACTGTGCCAACGCCGGGTGGGGAGATGCACTTGTCGTCCGTAGAGCTCTGGATGCCAGAACCCACTCTAGACCCTCGGCCTCCCAGCGGTCGGGGGCGGTGGGGAGCGGGGCGGAGTCTCTGCTTCGACAAGGCCCCTCCCGGTCCCAGCAGCGCTCGGGGTGGGAGATGTCGCGCACTCGTCTCCAGAGCAGGTTTTTCTGACCTGGGGGCGGCCGCCGCCTTCCCGAGCTGAGTGCAGATAGGTGTGGAGCTGGGGCACAAAATAATAAATCAGTAAGTAAACTCGACCAGTATTGTTGAAAGTTGCTGAATACAGTGTTTGGGGGTTGAAGCCAAATATAAACATTCTCTTCCCATGAGCAAAGATTTGAAGACGTTACTGTTGACCTAAAAGGTAGATTTGCTTTGGACCCTTTTAATCTGGGAGTTTCCACTGGCAAGCCCAGTAGGGAAATTGGCGGGGAGGGGCAAGTCCATCCCTTAAAATGTGGCTGTCCAGGACCTCCCCGGACTGCCCTTCGTCTTCCTGGGGAGGGTCAGAGGGCAGGAGTTTTAGGGTCAGGAAGGCAGGGAGGACCCTCCCCATCCCGGCCTCACCGTGGAAAGCTCCCAGCTGGAGTGAAGGGGAGGCGGCGGCGTGGGGGTGGGGGCCGGAGGGGACCCCGGGACCCCCGCTGGAGAACCCCTAGAGTGCTTATTTCGCAACAGGGACTTTGAATAGCGTGGTTGGGTTTAAATCAACAAAAGGTTCTGTTGCACTGCTCTTGCTGGTTTTTCAAAATTCAAACGCAGGGAATGAGTTTGGGTGTGGGCTTGCCTTCCTGGAATAAGACACCTGCCCGCTGCAAGGGAATCGCAGGGACCCACTTCCCGGTCCCAGGGCCTGGGAGAGGAACTCAGGCACAGACCTTGGTAACGGGCTGTCCAGCAAAAGACTGAGAGGCAGATGATGGTTCCATTCAGATACAGGTCAGAAGCAGGCCCGCTCCACCACACTGTTTAGAAGGCATGCAGCCAGGCAAAAGGTTAAGAAAAGCAAGGACATGATGTGAGTGTGGTCACAGGAGGAGGGCTGGGGAGCAGGGCGTGGCCACTTCTACGCCTGAGGCTTGGCCAAGTGTTGGCTTTGCGATCTTACATTGAACTCTACATGCATGCTTTATGTGCTTTTCTGTATGCATGCTGCGGTCCAGAATTTTCGAGGGGGCGTAGGAGAAAGGAATTAAAAACAGGCTGCAGCTTGTGATGTGACTTCAGGGCGATCCAGTTGCTTCAGCAGGACAGAAATCACGAATCTGAAATGGCTGGCGTCTTAGCGTGGTCGAGTTCCAATTCTGCCGCTATCTAGGTGCGTAAGCTTCGCCAGGGCCTAACTCCTCATCTAACTGGGGATAACAAGAGTCTAGAGTCCTAACATTGTTGGAGGATTAACGCGATCTTTTGCATAAAGAGGCTGGCCTAGGCCCGGCTCAGGTGCAGACCTACTGTGGGTAACCTTTACTGGTGTGTCACTGTCAAGGAGCACGTGATCACAGGGCTTCATCACTGCCTCCACGGATGTGATTGAAATTGTGAATTAAATGGTGTGTGCACCATCCGTGCCTGTGGAGAGGTAGGGGCTGTAGCTTTCATCCTGTTTCCGGGGAGGTCTGTGCTTGGCTCCTGAACCTGTCCACCCAGACTGTTCGTAGAAAGTGATCCCAGGGCTTCCCTGGTGGTGCAGAGGTTGGGAGTCCGCCTGCCGGGTCCGGGAGGATCCCACGTGCTGCGGAGTGGCTGGGCCCATGAGCCATGGCCGCTGAGCCTGCGCGTCCAGAGCCTGTGCTCCGCAGCGGGAGAGGCCACAGCAGTGAGAGACCCGCGTACCGCAAAAAAAAAGAAAGAAAGAAAGAAAGTGATCCCAGGCCCAGGAGGGGAAGGCACGTGCCGGGGCTACAGGAAGGGGTGCGACACGGCGGTGGCCTGTCCAGCACCACCTGAGGGGCTGAGTCCTGTTCACCTGCCCTTCTCCCTTGGGGGTGGATGGACGCAGCGGTCTCTCCTGTGTCCCCCTGAGAGCCGCTGGCAAAAAGAGGCCGCACCTCTCCCACTGTTTGTGTGTCTGGAGTGGCTGCCACCCCTCCTCGGGCTCAGTGAATCGTAATTGGTGTTTAGATTTTGCATGCACCCCTGAGGTGTTTCACGTGAACTGAATGCTTTTAAAAAATAAAAATAGAAATTTTTTTATAAAGGCAGAAGTTGGGCTTCCCTGGTGGTGCAGCAGTTAAGAATCCGCCTGCCAACGCAGGGGACACGGGTTCGAGCCCTGGTCCGGGAAGATCCCACATGCCACGGAGCAACTAAGCCCGTGCACCATAACTACTGAGCCTGTGCTCTAGAGCCCATGAGCCGCAACTACTGAGCCCGCATGCCACAACTACTGAAGCCCACGTGCCTAGAGCCCGTGCTCCGCAACAAGAAAAGCCACGACAATGAGAAGCCCGCGCACCGCAACAAAGAGTAGCCCCCGCTCGCCACAACTAGAGAAAGCCTGCACACAGCAATGAAGATCCAACACAGCCAAAAAAATTAAAAAAAAAAAAAGGCAGAAGTTATGGGTTTCTAGTGTTGTACATGTTCTAAAAAGGAGCTCAAAACGCTTTTTGCCAGGGGCTTGAACCAGAGCCCGCATGAATTCTGCAATCTGTTCCTTACACAATAAATTCCTGGGCCAATCTTTAAACAGCGAGGAAGGAGCTAAAAGAAACACCCTATTGGTGAAAGTGGAAAAGCAAGTCCAGGCCTGGGCCCCACTTTGCCCTTTTTTTTAGAATTCAGAGGGAAAACCCTTTTGGGAGCAGTGTTCATCACTCCCCCTCCTCTCCGTGCCCCTCACCTTTGGTGGGGTTTGACTTGTGGAAAATTGTGAAAGTTAAAACATGGAACAAAAGCAGGACCTTGACTTAATTAGAGGTTAATGGAAGCAAGGGGATGGGGGGAATTTAGATCCTCACAAAGCACATTGTACGTACTCTTGCTTCCCTGAAAGACCCAGATAACGTTAGGACAAAAAAAGAGAATTGCTTTTTCTGCTTGGAAGTTGCAGAGCCTCTAAATACAAATGCTGGGGTTTCTTTTGGGCCCCCAGGCCCTTAGCCGGGGCTGTGTGGCCTCAGGGGACCTTGGGTGAAGGCCCCTCCAGGGAGCCCATCTCCTGCAGTGCTCCCTGAAAAGCCAGCACCTGACCAGCCCGTGCCCGGTCCATCCCCAACAGGCCTCAGCTCTGAGAAGGTTCTGGAAGGTTCTGGAAGCTGGCATGGGCAGGGCTTGGAGTCCCAATCTCCAGACTGACTGGAAGCGCTGTGAGCATGGAGGTGATGGGCACAGGTCTCATGTCCAAGCGCCGGGGAGGGTGGCACGGCGGGAGACAAGGTGCCTCGCCTCTACCCTGGCCCCCCACACACACTGAGCCAGTCCGAGGCAGGCCCACGCAGGCCCACCTCAGGCTGCACTGGCCTCTAGTGGCCAAGCACAGTCTCTGTCTTACCTAGCACAGATGCCACCAAGCTGGCAGATGGCAACAGGCCCAAGCTCTGGGCGGCGCGTGCACGCGTAGGCGCAGCAGGCCCGACAGTGTGCAGGCCCTGCGGACCCTGAGTAGGCCGGGCACAGTGCCCGGTGCTCCTGGGACTCTGCAGGGTGAGGGGGCCCAGCTGTAGGACGCTTGGCAAACTGAGGCACAGAGCACACGGCATGGGGTGGGCGTTGCTGGAACACAAACTCCATCTTCTCGTCCCCGGGTCCGGTCACCGGCCTCCAGAGAATGACCTGAGCTGGCAGACAAGGAAGGTCCGCTCAGTACCTGAGCACCTGGAAGGCACAGGTGCTGCATCTGGGGGAGGCGGCTGGTCCGAAGAGGTCTCCCAAGGACCCAGGGAGGCCACGAATGGCAGGAACACAGCCAAGTGGGAGACCGCTTCGTGCGCCGATGGGAAAGGGGGATGAGGACACCACCTGAAGATTCAGCATTTCAGCAGAGCCCACGGTGGCAGGTATCCTTGTTCTGTTATCATTATTACGGACATCATCATTGTTGTTGTTTCCTGCCCCCCTCCCCACACAAACATTATCACGAAGCCAATTCTGGGAAGCACTATTGTCTTACCTTGATTATTTTTCTCCTTCACGTTCCTCTTTTTTTTTTTTTAAGAGATATATTTTACAAATTCCCTCTTTTCAAAATGTACAACTCAGTGCTTTTTAGCATATTCACAAAGTTGCGCAACCATCACCACTGACAAATTCCAGAACATTTTCATCACCCTAGGAAGAATTCCATATGCATTAGCTGTCACTCCTTCTCCCCTTGGCCCTGGCCCCGGCAACCACGAATCCACTTTCTGTCTCTATGGATCTGCCTGTTCCAGACATTTCATATCAATGGACTCACACAATACGTGGCCTTTTGTATCTGGCTCCATCCCCATAGCATAATGATTTCAAGGATCGCCTGGGTTGTAGCCTGTGTCAGTGCTTCATTCCTTTTCATGGTTGAGTAATATTCCTTTGTATGAATAGACCATGGTTTGTTTATCCATTCATCACCTGATGGATATTCGGGTTGTTTCCACTTTGGGACTATTTTGAATAACCTTTCCTTTTGAGCGGAGAAATAAAAGACAAGGCACTTCTCTCTGCAAAATTGCACACAAAATCGTTTTTGAAATTTTTCTTTATTTTTATGTTTGGACAATGTGACCACAACCATGCTGTCATCAATGGCTCGCAAGGGACTTTCCTTGGGGGCTTTCCTCGGTTCCTGATGGGTACAGGAAAGGGCACTAAAGGTGCCCTGGGCGGGATTGGGGTGAGGCCGGGAAGCTGGTGGCCTCTTGCCCCCTCCCCAATGCCATCACCCTCCTCCTCATCGACCAGCAGTCAATGGCAGGGGATCCTCCAGCTGCCCGGTACCCTGCCCCGGGCTTCCCCTTCCCTTCATTCATTTGTTCGTTCATTCATTCAATGTCCGCTCAATACCGTGGTGAATACAACAGACAACACCCTGACCTCATGGAGAATTATCCTCGTGGGAGAATATAGACAGTAAATATAAGGAAATATTCCTCTCCAGGTGAAAGAAATACAGTAGAATAATGGAGACAGATGGGAGGGCTATCTGGGGGAGGTGATCTGGAAGGGCCTCCTGGCCAGGTGACAAAGGGGCAGAGACTGAAGGGGTGAGAACCTGGCCTTGGGAACTTCGGTGGGAAGCACACTCAAGGCAGGGAAGGCAGCAAGTGCAAAGGCCCTGAGGCAGGAGGGTGTGTGCTGGGGCGTTTGAGGCTGGTGTGGGTGGAGGACAGGGAGTGGCAGGGGTCCTGGGCTGCCAGGGCTTTGGTTTTCCTGAGCGTCTGACAGAAAGGCATCAGGCAGCTGAGAGCAGGAGAGAGCAGTGCGGTGACGTATGCTTTCAAACCATCACGCTGGCTGATTGGAGGTGGTTGGAGAGGATCTGGGAGGCCACACCACAGGCATCCTGAGCAGGACTGATGGGGGAGGTGGAGGAGGGAGAAGTGGTCGGAGGTGGGCTGGGGTTTGGAGGTTTGGAGGGGACTCAGCAGGACTTGCCCATGGAGTGGAAGTGGCACGTGAAAGAAATAGAGACACCAAGGCTCCCCCGGAGGCTGGCCTCAGCAACGGGCAGTGGGTGATCCACGTCCCCGCCCCCATCCCCACCTCCACGCCGTCCTCCCCTGACGCGCCGTGGGCATCACACAGCGGTGCTTCTTCCACCGAACCTTTTGGTCTCCAGTAAAGGGCCACAGTGCGGGGCTTCCCTGGTGGCGCAGTGGTTGCGCGTCCGCCTGCCGATGCAGGGGAACCGGGTTCGCGCCCCGGTCCGGGAGGATCCCACATGCCGCGGAGCGGCTGGGCCCGTGAGCCGTGGCCGCTGAGCCTGCGCGTCCGGAGCCTATGCTCCGCAACGGGAGAGGTCACAACAGAGGGAGGCCCGCATACCCCAAAAAAAAAAAAAAAAAAAAAGGGCCACAGTGCGTCAGCTCAAACACTCAGGTGGGAAAGTGTCTGGTGAGACCCACCGTGAGCGGCGCCCCTCGGGGGCTGCAGGGAGGCAGCGATGGAAAAGGCCCCGTGTCTCCCTCGGGAAGCTTACACCTACCCACGTCCCTCTTGAGGGAAGAGGGGGGCCAGGAGGCACCCCCTCCTTGTGCATTTCTCTCCCTCAATTTGCAAAACTTTTCCGGGGTAGGGGGAGATGGGCACGTGTTGGTAGGCAAGATGATTCCATTAATGATGCTGCCGGAATGGCGGAGACCCAGAGGAGGTAAAGACAGTTCCCCAATCCTAATTATATCTTCTTAAAACATAGAAAAATACACAGAAAGCTCTCCCTCGCAGGGTCACAAAGCCTGGGAGCCAACCCTGTCTGTCTGCCCCTCCTCTGCCTGAGTCCCTTTCCCCAGGGCCTCGGAGACAAAAGCAGGACACAGGGAGGGGAATGACACCACAGGGAGGGGAGTGACACCGGTGAAGGCCCCGGCTCCAGGGAGCAGTGGCTGAAAGATTGCCGCTATTTTTGCTATTTTCCAACGACGGAATGTCCGCTCGCCCCAGCCCCTTAGCGGCGGCACTCGGGACCAGAGCCCAGCCATCCGCTACATGGACGTGTTAGAAACACAGCACAGGCCTCCAGGCTCTGGTCACCCAGAGCCAGTGGAAAGGGCAACCGCCAAGGAAGGGGAGGAAGCTGCCCCTCGGGGATGCCGGGGCAGGACACGGAGCAGAGGGCTCCCCTGGCCAAGCAGGAAGGAAGGGGCCAGCTCTGTGCTTCCCCCAGGGTTTGGGGACGGAAGGCCACCCCAATTCCAGGGAGCATGGGGACTTTGGCCATCTGGAGACTGGGGGATGGGGCAAGGGAAGGGCATGACTGAGACCCATGTGGTCTTCCGGGCAAGAGGTGCCAGCCTTGGGGAGCCACCAGTCTTGCCAGAAAGAAAAGACAAGCTAAGGAAACCCTCTTTTCATAGAGGCCTCTTCCTTGCAGGGTCAGCCAAGATCCTCAGGGGAGAAGCTGGCCTGAGGTCACGGGGGCTCGGGGACACAGGGGGGCGCTGGATCTGAGCTGGGCAGCAGGCGAGCCCTGGGGCCCCCAGCCCTGCTGGCAGAGGAAGGCCCTCACCGAGGCCCGGGCGACGAAGAGTCATGACCCGCTGGAACCCGGCAAGCGTGCTGTGATCTGCAGCTCCTCAAAGTGAGCAAACCCCTGCCCAGATCAAAAGGAAAGAAGATGGATGAGGACACTATAAATAGGCCAGGGCCACCGGGTGGCCTCCAGGATGCAGGGGGTGTGACTGGCACCTCTTTTCTCTGTGCCCACGAAGCTGAGAAACTCCAGACCCAGTGGACATCAGTGGCACGCTGCCACCTGCTTCAGGGGGACGGGGGTGGGGGGATGAGGAGGGACTGCTGGCAGAGCGTTGGGTTCCTTGCAAGTTTCAACTTCTGTCAAAATTGGTTAATTGGTTGCTTTGCACGAATCAAGGTTCACGTGCTTCTCTCTCCACAAATTCTCTCGTTCATGGGGCACCCAGAAAAATGGGTTTGGCTGGCTTTTCCCGGCCTCTCACCTCTGCAGAATCGACCATGGGGGTTCGCTGGGGGCTGTGTCCTTGTCGTCGGAAGAGAGCAGGCAGGACAAGGAGCACCGGGCGATGAGCTGGGAGGCCTGGCGGCGCGCGGGCTGTGGGCTTGGGCAGGTCCCTTCTCCCCTGTGGGCTTCAGTCTCTTCCTCCGTGAAATGGGGGGGTACCCATTTCCTGTGGATGATGTAACAACATCCCACAAATTTAGTGGCTTAAAACAGCACACATTTATTATCCCACAGTCTGGGGGTCAGGGGTCCACAGTGGGTTTCACAGGGCTGTAGTCTAAGTGTCAGCAGCGCTGCATCTTTCCAGAGGTTCCAGGAGAGAATCCGCTTCCTGCCTTTCCCTCCTTCTTGAAACCGCCCGCATTCCTTGGTTCATGGTCCCTCCCTCCGCTTCGAAGCCAGCAGCGGCCTTCCTCGTGTCGCATCCCCGACAGCACTGATTCGCCTGCGCACCCCCGTTCCACTTTGAAGGGTCCCTCTGATGACATTGGCGCCGCCCAGATAATCCAGGATCATCTCCCATCTCAGCCGCTGATTAGCCACCTGGATCCATCTGCCACCTTAATTCCTGTTGTCATGTGACCACGTGGTTTCAGGTTTGGGAGAGTAGGACGTGGGCGTCCAGAATTGGGCGCTGTTCTGGCTGCCCCGGGGACTGGAGCCCGGGGCTCCTGCGGGGAACCCTCTGCTCGCACAGCCCGCCGAAGTGTAGAACCTGGAGCTGCTGTGGGTAGAAGCTGAAGCATCGTGTCATCAGCAGCCTCTCCTGCCCAGGGTGTCCTTGGGAGGAGAAGGGGCCTCTGCTCCAGGGTGGAGGCTGGGAGCATTCCCAAAGGAGTCCACTGTGACCCCCCCCAGATCCACACCACGATTCTAGAGAGACGTTTCCTGGAGCCAAGACTTGGGGGAGGGTGCTTCATCTCATCCGGACCACACGCCACTGCTGAGGGCCTGCCCTATGCCCAGCCCTGTGCTGGATGGGGGGGGCCCACTTAAACAGATGTGTTGGCCTGCCCTGGCTGAGTTCTACTGGACGGAGGGACGTGCCCACTTACTAGTTAAAACCCTGTGAGATAAAACTGAGGGACAGGGTCACTCCAAAGAGAAAGTGTCATCACCCTCTTATGAAGAGAAAAGGTCTGAGAAAAAGGGTAGCTGGGTTTTGAAGTGTGAATAGGAGTTCACCAGGTAAATGGGAATGTGGAATTCCAGCCAGAGGGAACAACTTGAAAAGGCATAAAAGAGGAAGAGAACATTGTGTATGTTGGGGGGAGGGAAGAGAATGTAAGCAAGTTGGTACCACTGAGGGGTGAGACGGGGTCAGGGGTTGGAGATGAGGCCAGAGGTGAGCAGGGACTAGATTAAGGCGTTTGGCCTTTCGCTGCAGGCAGTAGGGGTTTTAAGCTATGGAGGGACACGGTCAGGCGTGCATCTCAGAACAGGGGTGGATGTGAGAGTAGCAAGATCAACTGACAAAACGCGATGCCCCCTGTGGAGTGGAGGCCAGAGAGCACAGGGGCAGTTACTACTCCCCACCCTGAAAGGTGTGTGCCCGCAATGACACATGGGGCACCAGGCTGGGGCAGGTGACAGATGGGTCATCCCAAGGCCCCAGCCATGAGTTTCCCTGGGTCGGGGAGGAGGCTACCTGCCCCAGGGCAGCCAGTCCCCCAGAGCTCTGCTCTCTTGTCTGTTTCGTAGACAGAAATTCCAACATTTGAGAGTCACTCCTTTGACTAGCATCTTGCTCATTGGCCCACTGTGAAAGGTAGCTCCTCAGGAGGCCAGCTTGGCGTTGACGGATAGAGAGCCAGACTTGCCTGAAGCAGCCTGGAGGGTTCCACTCCTGCCACCCTCCAGCCCTGCGCCCAGGAAGAGCGTGATCTCTGTTCTACCTCTGTAAAGGGGGCGCGAGATGGCATCTAATTTGGCTTTTGCCCACCTCACTGAGAGTCTGCCGCTGCCCGGCTCCCTGACTGTAACGGTACTGCCTGGTGGGAAGCCTCACACGTGCAGAAAGGGGCTCAGAGAGGCTGGGTGGCTTTTGCCAAAGGTCACACAGCTGGAACTGGCTCCAAGCCCCTCTCTGCCCCCTTCACCTCGGGCCAATCCGGAGCCCACGACCCCCTCAGAGAGCTTCGCACACGGTCTTTGGGGTGAGATGCCCCACCCACTGCTCAGCCCCCGCGGGGTCTGCGCGAGCCAGGCCCCTGTGTCTCCAGCTGGGTTTCACTCTGGTTTCCCACAGGAAGGTGGGCCAGCTGCCATCTGGGGAAAACCAACCGCAGCCTGAGGCCCCCCTCCCCCACCCCAGGGAGATGAAGATGAGCGTGTCCTTCGGTACAGGGGGAAGCTGAGCGTCCGGTCTGTACATGGTGAGGACCAGCGTCAGGAATGAGGGAGCCAGGACCCGCCCAGGCCCTCAGGCCGCCTTCCTTTCACCCGCCGGTACCTTGCCCTGTGACGGGTCTCTCCCGAGCTCCTGCGGCCCCGAGCCGGCGAGATGTGGGCATGCGCGGGGGGGCGGGGACAGAGGGAGGGCCAGCTCCGGCACACAGCACAGAGGGCTGCAGTGTGCGCAGAGGGAGGGCACGCGATCACTGACCCCTCCCTTCGTGAGCACGCGGATACCCACGCTCAGCCCTCCACGCACAGCCGCGCGCAGTTACCCGCACACACACACACACACACACAGAAATGCACACACACACACGTGCACACACACACGCTCAGCCATCCACGAATACCCACGCTCAGCCCTCCACGCACAGCCGCGCGCAGTTACCCGCACACACACACACACACACATACAGAAGTGCACACACACACACGTGCACACACACACGCTCAGCCATCCACGAATACCCACGCTCAGCCCTCCACGCACAGCCGCGCGCAGTTACCCGCACACACACACACACACACATACAGAAGTGCACACACACACACGTGCACACACACACGCTCAGCCATCCACGAATACCCACGCTCAGCCCTCCACGCACAGCCGCGCGCAGTTACCCGCACACACACACACGGATACACACGCTCAGCCCTCCACGCACAGCCGCGCGCAGTTACCCGCACACACACACACACACACACACACACATACAGAAGTGCACACACACAGACGTTCACACACACACGCTCAGCCATCCACAAATACCCACGCACAGTTACCCGCACACACACACACACGCACACACATACAGAAGTGCACACACACACAGACGTGCACACACACAGCCATCCACAAATACACACGCACAATTACCCAAACACAAATACACACACACACACAAATACACACACATACAGAAGCACACACACACACATACACACTCCACTTGCCACCAGGCCCCAGGCCCCTGCTGACTTCAGCTCCTCTACTATTCCAAGGATGGAGTTAAGAAGTTCATGAACCAGGGCTTCCCTGGCGGCACAGTGGTTGAGAGTCCGCCTGCCGATGCAGGGGACACGGGTTCGTGCCC
>NC_041219.1:49189993-49190624 GCF_002837175.3 Physeter macrocephalus | reverse complement strand
ACGTGCACACACACACGCTCAGCCATCCACGAATACCCACGCTCAGCCCTCCACGCACAGCCGCGCGCTGTTACCCGCACACACACACACACACACATACAGAAGTGCACACACACAGACGTGCACACACACACGCTCAGCCATCCACGAATACCCACGCTCAGCCCTCCACGCACAGCCGCGCGCTGTTACCCGCACACACACACACACACACATACAGAAGTGCACACACACACACGTGCACACACACACGCTCAGCCATCCACGAATACCCACGCTCAGCCCTCCACGCACAGCCGCGCGCAGTTACCCGCACACACACACACACACATACAGAAGTGCACACACACAGACGTGCACACACACATGCTCAGCCATCCACGAATACCCATGCTCAGCCCTCCACGCACAGCCACGCGCAGTTACCCGCACACACACACACGGATACACACGCTCAGCCCTCCACGCACAGCCGCGCGCAGTTACCCGCACACACACACACACACATACAGAAGCACACACACACAGACGTGCACACACACAGCCATCCACAAATACACACGCACAATTACCCAAACACAAATACACACACACACACAAATACACACACATACAGAAGCACACACACACA
>NC_041219.1:49178815-49188841 GCF_002837175.3 Physeter macrocephalus | reverse complement strand
GCTGGGCCTGCGCGTCCGGAGCCTGTGCTCCGCGACGGGAGAGGCCACGGCAGTGAGAGGCCCGCGTACCGCAAAAAGAAAAAAAAAAAGGGGAGGGGTGCACAGTGAGCCTGTGTGACCTCCTCCTTGCCCTCTGGTCCAGTGTGCCCTGGAGGACCCTGTGCCCGGCTGTCCCGGCTCCCACCAGCGTTGGCAGGTGGGGAGCTGGTTTCCTGCTGTCCCAGCCTGGCCTCAGTTTGCCCCTGAACTTGGGCCCCTCCTTCTCCTTCTCCTGTGTGACTTCCGTTCTCCCTGGCTTGAGCCTTCAGCCTGCTACCGGCCCGAGCCCCTTGCCAGCCCGCCAATCTCCCAGCCACTTCTGGGTCCCAGGAGCGCCCAGCCCCATGGCCTCGCCGTCTCTGACCACCCTGACCAGGTGTACGCAGGCTGGTGCGGAAGTGGATTCTGATCTGGCTCCGAAGATGCTCTGTGGCCCCCCCGCAGCACGGAGCGGGCAGGAGGCGCCGTGGAAGCGTGGCGTGTGAAGTGTGCCTCAGTCCAGAAGAAATGACACTGGAAGGACAGACGTGAGGGGCTGGCAGTCCGCCGGACACCGGACAGCTGCCTGCCTCCCTGTCCTCCCGCTCGGCCTCTCCCCCCGCCTTCGCTCCTCTCTCTCCGGCCTGTTTCCTCTGCTCCTCTGTGTGCCCTGTGTTCCGCCTCAGCCCCTGCACTCAGCTCTCCTCGGGTGAAACCAGCAGCTCATCCCGAACGACAAGAGTCTTATTTCTCATCCCAGCTCCCGAGCTGGCCCAGTTCAGGTGAAGCATCCAGCCTGGTGGAATCGTTAGCGTCAGGCAGGGTCACGAGGGTACCCAAAGGTGTCCGGCCAGGCGGGTGAGCGGTGAGAGCACCCAACGTCACTGAGCTGTGTGTCCTGCACAGGGACCGGGCCCCTCCATCTCACAAAGGTGCAGCAGCAGACAGGTTACACGAGGCGCCCCTTCCTCCACTCTGTGCTCGTGCACCCCTCAGGGTGACTTTGCGCGGTAAATCAACCTCAGGCCTGGTTTTGGCCGATAGAATGTGGCGTAAGCCGCTCCGTGCCAGTCTGAGCCTCTGGGCCTTAAGGGCCCCGTGCACGTCCGCTCCCTCTCAAAGTTCTGCAACCGTGGGAACAAGTCCAGACTGGCCTGTGAGGGGATGAGAGAGCAGGAGTCCACAGAGGAGCCCCGCCGCCCCCCCCCGCCCCCGCCAAAGCCTCAGGGTCCAGCCTGAGGGCAAAGCCACGAAGCAGCGACTGCAGACCTGTGAGTCCAGACGAGCAGAACCAGCCAGGCAGCCCGCAGATTCATGAGAAATAAAGAGTGGTTGTGTTGGGACTTCCCTGGCGGTCCAGTGATTAGGACTCTGTGCTTCCATTGCTGGGGACACGGGTTCGATCCCTGCTTGGGGAGCTAGGATCCTGCAAGCTGTGCAGCCTGGTTGTGTTGGGACTTCCCTGGCGGTCCAGTGATTAGGACTCTGTGCTTCCATTGCTGGGGACACGGGTTCGATCCCTGCTTGGGGAGCTAGGATCCTGCAATCTGTGCAGCCAAAAAAAAAAAAAAAAAAGAAGTGGTTGTGTTTTTACCTACCAAACTTGGGGGGGGGGTTTGTTACACAGCAATAAATAACAGATACAAGCACCATATGGACTGGCTCTGAGTGTCACGTGATAGACATAGGACCACAGGAGCAGTTCTCAGAGAAGCAGCCTCTCTGTGACTCCAGTTGACCCCAAATGTGGCCATGGCCCCGAAAGAGGAGAAGGGTCATAGTGGCTCAGAAATGACTTGGGTGTCTGATACATAGACGTGAGCTTGGATACAGGGTCCACCCCGTGGTAGCCAGTCTCCAAAGGTGGCCCCCAACGCACCACCCCTCCCGGTGTTCCCGCCTTACTTTAGTCTCCCCCCCAGGGTGGATCTGAACTGGCCCTAACTCTCGAATTAACCCACAAAATGCATCAGAAGTGATGCTGTGCCAGACCTGAGCCTTAGGAAGACCTGGAAGCTCTGGCCCTTGCATTCTTGGAAGTCTGCTGCCACCTGAGAGGCCTGAGGACCTGAATGGTCTGACCATCCCTAGGGCTCTTCCTACCACCGACACCCACAGCATCCCCTGGGGACCCCCAACACATACACACCGGCACACTCACCCCTCTTTCTCCCGTGCCTCCCTGCTGGCTGTCCTCCAAAGTGTCCACGGGGCCACCAGGAAGGCAGTCCTGCCGTGGCCTCTGAATCTTGGAAGCAGGCTTTCCTCAGCGTGAGAGCGGAAGGGGAAGCGGGCACAGGACCGAGCACACCCCAGCCACGAAAACGTGCACCTGTTCTCTCTAAATGCCGCCGTCAGATTCTGGATAAGTGTCTACAGACATAACTATATTGCATTGCTGAGCTTGTAAGAAATTCCACCAACCCGCCAAAAAGAAAGAAACCAGCAAGAGAAAGAGCAGTAACCAGGTAGATGATAATAAGCATTTCCCCCTGGTGCTTGTGATGGACAAGGACAGTGGTGTCGCTGCAAGGTGGGTGGTGAGGGGGAGTGACCCTAAGATCCTACATTGAGCTGAGATCCTCAAAGGGGGCGACCCCACTCAGGATAGAGCGGTCCCAACTAAATCTCCCTGCCGGCAAACAGAATGCCTGGGAAATCTCGTTGTCTACGGTAGGGCTCCATGTAGCAAATATTTAATAAGAATAGTAATTTCCCTTGAGAATTGGCAACCATAGGCCTGCTCTCACGCGGTGCTGGAGTTTACATTTATGCCATCCTCATAGACAGGGAAATCCCAGGTAAGAAATTAAATTAAAACAGTCCCGGATTGGGAGTACCCCCTTATGCTGGCAGAAGCAAACAAAAGTAATAAAATTAAATTAAATTAAACAGCTGAAGAGGGGATCAGTGAACTGGAGCACAGAGCTGAAGAAATTTCCCAGGATGTGGCATAGGAAATAAGAAGACAGAAAATATGAAAGAGAGGTAAGGAGGCCAGGATAGAGTGAGACTGCTTATGTGCATTTAATTAGAATTCCAGACCTGCAGGATGAGGAGGTACTAATTGGAGGAGGGAGGGAGGGACCTGGCTGTCCCAGGCAGAGGGAAGAGCACACGCCAAGGTCCCGAGGAACCCACCCAAAGCCAGTGTGCTATAGGCCTTGCTCCATTGCCAGCCTTGTGAAGGGCAACTCTGGGGCACAGATGCTTTGGACACTATCCCCGCCTGAGTACCAGGCAGTCTGGTGGGGAGCCACCTGCAATGAGGCAGAGAGCTGTGCTGCTGCCTGGCTAGCTCCATTTCCCCTTCGACTGCTAACTGCACCCTTTCTCCTCCCCCACTCTCAGGCCACGTGGTCCAGGTAGAGCTAACTTCAGTCCTACATGCTTAAGGAGTGGGTGTATGACCCCAGCCAGGAGAACAATGGCAGAGGAAATCTCTGATTCTGCCAGGATTGCTGACAGGGAACACTTTGGCCTGGGACCCCCATGAGATGGAGCCAACACAAAAAGAAGCAGAGCCCTTTGAGCCCTGGATGCAGCTGTGCCTGAAGGACACCCTGGACTTGGCAGTTAGGTGCACTAATAGATTTCCTTTTCTCCTTGATGGGTCTGAGTCAGTTTTCCTGTCGTGTGTAACTCCTCAGCCATCCATGTCACGGAAGCACCAAAGCTGGAGACCCCATGGATAACCCTGGCCCCAGCTCGGAGGAGGTGACAGCTGGGCTAGGCTTTGATCATAGTCGTAGGCCTTGATCATATGACTTGCGTCACAGTTAGCTGGGGGCAGGGGGCTGTGCCCGGGCAAGCCGGTGCAGGTGTTGGCTGTCTTCCTGGGAGCCAGTGCAGCTCACTGCCTCCTGGGTGTGATCTCTGCCCAGGCAGGCCCCAGGCTCCCAGGTTGGCTCCCCACAGTGATATGATAGCCTTGGGCCTTGGCGAGGGCTGGAGGCCTGAAGAGGGGGTAACACTGCAGAAGCATTGCGTGAGAGTGGGCAGTTTAGGGCCCCCAGAGGTCTTGCCTCTTGGGTCATGCTGGTGTCAGGACTCCCAGCCTCAGGATTCAGCTAAGGTATGTGAGAGGAGACATGTCCAGAGGTCACCAGCCCACACCTGTCCCTCCCTAGCCTCCAGCTTGGCCAGTACGGTGGACGCCCCATGGGGGCAGTGCCAGTCAGGTGCAATGTGCAGGTTACCAAACGAAGTGGGTTTAAGGGTCCACTCTCAGCTCTGCAATGGAGTCATTTCAGATCCTTGGTCCCAGCAGACTTTGCACCCATCGGTGTTCAGACTTCTGCAGAGCGATCAGCCAATCAGTGGGCTGCACGTGCTTTGTGCCTGTCACTGCCAGCCCGTGCCTCCAGGCCCGGCTTAAATGCCACCTCCTCCAAGAAGCCTTCCCTGACCACCCCAGGCAAAAGGGCTCCATCCTGCTTCTCATGTCCCTTGGAACCCAGGACCCCTCACAGATTGCCATTCCCAGACTATCATGCGGGGCAGTTACTTGTACGTATGTTGTATTTTCCTTCGGTTCTTCTCTGCCAACCCAAGGCCCAGCCAGGACCTGGTAAGTACACCTGATGAGTAAATGTTCGCTAAATGAATAAAGAAAAGTTGGCTAAGATTTCGAGGGTCCAATTACATTGCACTTACCATGTGGCGGGCACTGTTTTAAATGATTAATACATACAAACTCACTGACTCCTCAAAAGACCCCTGGTGATATCTTCTGTTTGATCCCCACTTAACAGGTTTGGAAACTCAGGCACAGAGAGGCTCAGTCACTTGTCCAGAGTCACACAGACTGTATGCAGCAGAGCCAGGACTCAAACCCAGGTGGTCCTTCTCCAGAGTCTGCGCTCTTAGCCCCAGGACCACTACATGTCATCATTCCAGATGTGTAGTGAGGGCACTGAGGACCAAGAAGGCAAAGGGACTAGACTGTGGCCTCACAGCCAGCGGCCAAACAACCCTCCTGCCTCCTGGTCGGACTCTTCCTTCCTTTAAAACGGGAGCCCCAAGGCCTTGGGACCCAAAGCTTGCTCACCTTTACACCAGGCTTCCTTGGAGGCTGCACGCAAGTTCTTTCCCATAGAGGCAGAGCCAGTCTGGGCCTTCCTCCCTTCTCTTGGTGAAAATGTTTCCTGTGGGCATTCTGTAGGCAAAGAGGCGGCTGAGTTTGTGGTTTGAGGGTGTGTTCAGGGCACGTTGGTGGATGGGTTCAGCCTTTGTGTGCAGGCGTTGTTGCTGGATGGAGGCTGGTGGGCGCAGCCCTGGGCCTCCAGACCAGGGGAGGAGGTGGAGGGGACTCGGGCTGTGCCCTGGCACTGGTACACCTGAGAGAGACACCCCAAGGAGCGGGGTGTGGCGTGGAGGCTGGGATCCCCCAGTGGTGGGCAGGGTGGGCTATGGGGTGGGGCTCCAGGAGGGCCCGGGGTCCTGCACCGACTGCTGTTTCCCTCCTGAGCGAGGCCCGTGCCTGTGGTGCCCAGGGCAGCAGGCAGCGCCCTGACCACCAGGCCACCTGGGGCCCTGCGGGAGAGCTTGCTTCCCTCCTCGCTGATGGCAGAGCTGTGGGCCGCCATGTCTGACACCATATGAGCATGCCTGAGCAGTCACGTGACCCCGAGGTGGCACTCCATAGGCCCACCGGGACCAATAGCTGACAGCAGGAGGTGCGGAGCTAACCAGTTGGATTCACCCCCTCGGCCCCAGCTGGACATCTCAGGAAAGGAGAGGGACTCCTGGAGGGTTGAGGATGCCGGGGGGTGGGGGGTGGGGGGCGTGGTCCTGGGGCCCGGGGGGTCCTGGGGAGCCTGGGGGTCTTGGGGGACCCGGGAGGGCCTAGGGCACTTCAGGGCACCTTGGGGAACTGGTAGACCTTGGGGAACCTGGCGGGGTCTTTTAGGAGCCCTGGGTGGTCATGGGGGGCTTTGAGGCATCTTGGGAGAATCTTTGGGGCCTCAGGGGGCCTAAGGAGTTTGGGGGAACGGGGCCGGGGGGGGGGGGGGGGGGGGGGGGGGGGGGGGGGGGGGGGGCGGGGCCCGGGGGCCCGGGGGGTCCTGGGGAGCCTGGGGGTCTTGGGGGACCCGGGAGGGCCTAGGGCACTTCAGGGCACCTTGGGGAACTGGTAGACCTTGGGGAACCTGGCGGGGTCTTTTAGGAGCCCTGGGTGGTCATGGGGGGCTTTGAGGCATCTTGGGAGAATCTTTGGGGCCTCAGGGGGCCTAAGGAGTTTGGGGGAACTTTGGGCGCCTCTGGAGGCATAGGGGACCTTGCGGAACCTTGAGAGGCCTGTGGGTCTTGGGCAACCTTGGGAAATCTTCGGGACCTTAGGGAGTATTGGGGGGGTTTCAGGGGCCTTGGGGGGCCTCGGGAGAGTGGAGCAGCCCCCTAGGGCCAAGGTCATGCTGGCGGCTGTGGCCTGGGCAGGTCACTGCACCTGGGAGCCCTGACCCCCCTCTTTGAGTTATGGGGGGTAACGCAGGCCCACCTGAGTCCTGTGAGGGTGAAGTGACCCAAGGTGACAGGCCCCTTCCTTCCAGCGCCCTTGCCTGAGCTCTCACCCCTGGACCCCTGTGAGGCCAGGCCCACGCCTCCCCCAGACTAGCTCACTTCCAATACTGTGGATTGTCCGAAAGCTTTTGTGGGGAGGCAGGGCACGAACTCCTGTCACACCCCCCCCGCAGGAGGTGTCCCCTTGTCCCCGAAGTTCCTCTCACACTGACAGCCAGGCGAGGTGGGAGAGGCCCTGAATTAGCTTTGATTCTCTCTTCAAGGCTGTGGAGGCTTTCTGGCTGGGTAGTGACATGACCAGGATGGGGCTGGTCCTTCAGGGGAATGGCGCTGGCTGCTGGCAGAGGCTGACACGGCCTGGCCAGGGTCTTGGTGACGGCTGGATGGTAGGGAGCAGGCAGAGTTGAGCGGAAACTCCAAGTTCCTGGCCAAGGAACCTCATGAAAGGCCTCAGAGCCTGGCCCCCTTCCTGGCCCCCTCCCTGTCCAGGGGCCGGCGCGTGGATGCCGCCTCCAGCCCTGCGCCGCGGGGCTGTCCAGGTCTCTCCATCTTTGTGTTAACGCCTCGGCCCAGGCCACTGTCGTCTCCCCCCGACAATACCGGAGATTTCCAGCGGGTGCCCTGGCCCCCCTTCTGGCCCCTCTGATGCATTCTTCACCGGCAGCCAGAGTGATCCTAAAACGCGGCCCCGCCCTCCTCAGCCCGCCCCGTGCTCCACGGCAGCGTCTACAGCCATACCTAGAGGCGCCCAAGGCCTCCCCACCACCACGTCCCCTCCTCCTTCCTGGCAGAGGCTCAGTTCTTGGTGGGAGCCCAGCCTCCCCGGGGCTGCAGCAAATCGAGGAGCTTGTGGCAGAATATGTGTCGACCCATTGCTTCCTTCATTCAAAAAGTCTGCTGGGAGGGCTTCCCTGGTGGCGCAGTGGTTAGGAATCCGCCTGCCAATACAGGGGACACGGGTTTGAGCCCTGGTCCGGGAAGATCCCACATGCCGCGGAGCAGCTAAGCCCGTGCGCCACAACTACTGAGCCCACGTGCCACAACTACTGAAGCCCGCGCCTCTAGAGCCCGTGCTCCTCAACAAGAGAGGCCACCACAATGAGAAACCCGTGCGCCGCAACCACTGAGCCTGCGCTCCAGAGCCTGCGAGCCACAACTAGTGATCCCGTGTGTCACAACTACCGAAGCCCGCGCGCCTAGGGCCTGTGCTCCGAAACAAGAGAAGCCACCACAGTGAGAAGCCCGTGCACCGCAGCGGAGTAGCCTCCACTCGCCGCAACTAGAGAAAGCCCGTGCGCAGCAACGCAGACCCAACACAGCCAAAAATAAATAAGGTAAATAAATAAATTTTAAAAAATCCCTTTACAGAATAAAAAGCCTGCTGGGAGAGTATCAGCTGAGCCGTGTGTGGGGCTGGGCAGTCTGCCTCCTGCCAAGCTGCTCGTCCTGGGGTCCAGGGCCCACCAGCCTGCCTCACATGTCCCCTGGCCTGTGATTGGCCCGGGTGGGTGTGTGAGCCTGTTCTGGCCAATGGAGGAAAGTCTGCTGGGGCTTCGAGAGGAGGTTTCCTCAGCAGACAAAGGAGACAACAAGACAGGTCCCTTTTCTTCCCCGGACCCGTCCCTTCTGTCTGTGACAACATCCCAGCCCACGAACCTGCTCGGGGATGACGAGGGCCCTGGAGCTTGGAGGCTGACCGTGCCAGGCACTGCTCTAGGGGCTTTACAGAAGCCAACACACTCACTGCCCCACGAGGTAGGTGCAATTACCAGCCTTAGTTTCCTGATGGGGACACCGAGGCACGGAGAGAGAGGTGAGTCTTCTGCCCTGGTAGCTGATGGAGCCAGCTTGCCTCCAAAGCCCCTGCAGGGCTCTGTCCCCGCCACAGCTGCTCAGCTTCCCCTCAGCCCCTCCCTTCAGCTGCTCTGCCGTCTCAGCTCCTCGGACCTCTTCCCCGCCTGGGCTCTGGCACAGCCTCTTCCTTTTGCCTGGAACACTCTTCTCACACGACTGTCTCATTATGGGATCTTGGTTCAAATGTGCCCTCCCCGCAGGAACATGTTTGGCTGGGGCCGGCGGCGAAGGGGGCTTCACTAGAAGCCCTTTTGTGCCTTTTCAGTGTTGAACCATGTGAATATATTACCTACTGTCTCACTCTGCTTGGGCCTCCATAACAAAATGCCACACTAGGCCACTTAAACAGCAGACATTTGTTTCACACGGTTCTGGAGGCTGGAAGTCCAAGGTCAAGGTGCACTGATTCAGTTCCTGGTAAGGGCTCTCTCCTTGGGTTGCTGACGGCTGCCTTCTCACTGTGTCCTCACGTGGCCTTTCCTCGGTGCATACAAATGGTGACAGAGATCTCTCTCTTTCTCTTTCTTCCTCTTCTTATAAGGACACTAATCCCATCATGAGGACCCCACCTTCATGACCTCATCTAAAACTAAGCACCTTCCAAAGGCCCCATCTCCTAACACCGCCACACGGAGGATGAGGACTTCAACATATGAATTTGGGGAGGGAGGCGCAGGACTCAGTCCTTAACACCTACTCAAAGAAAAATAAAAATGCTTAAATTTAAAAAGACATGCCACTTTACACCCATTAGGATTGTTACCACTGTTTAAGATAACAAAACAAAAAAAAAGGGAAATAACATTCCATTGGCGAGGATGTAAAGAAATTGGAACCCCCGGGCTTTGCTGGTGGGAATGCAAAATGGTGCAGCTTGTATGGAACACAGTTCCTTAAAAGGTTAAATATAAAATTACCATATGACCCAGCAATTCCATCCCTGGGTATGTATATATACCCTAAAGAATTGAAAGCAGGCACTCAAACAGATACTTGCCCACCCATGGTCATAGCAGCATTGTTCACAATTGACAAAAGGTGGAAATAACCCAAGTTCCATTGATGGGTGAATAGGTAAGCAAAGTGTGGTCTCTACACACAGGGGAATATCATTCAGCCTTGAAAAGGAAGGAACTTCTGACACGTGCTACCACATGGATGGACTTTGAGGACATTATGCTCAGTGAAATAAGCCAACACAAAAAAGGTAAATACTGTATGATTCCACTTACA
Source organism: Physeter macrocephalus (assembly GCF_002837175.3). Classification (NCBI taxonomy): domain Eukaryota; kingdom Metazoa; phylum Chordata; class Mammalia; order Artiodactyla; family Physeteridae; genus Physeter; species Physeter macrocephalus. The sequence goes on along the minus strand of NC_041219.1, from coordinate 49,179,217 downwards.
GGAGGTCCCTAGGAGTCAAATCCATAGAGACAGAAAGTAGATGGCTGTGCCAGGGGCTGGGGGAGGAGGATGGGGAGTTAGTGTTTAATGAGGACAGAGTTGGTTTTGCAAGATGAAAAAAGTTCTGGACATGGATGGTGGTGATGGTTGCACAAGAATGTGAATGGACTTAATGTTGCTGAATTATACACCTAAAATGGTTAAGATGGTAAATTTTGTGTTATGTACATTTCACCACAATAAAAACGTTATATAAATAAGTGGGTAAATATTGGCTATATAAAGTAATCAAATTAAGTTCTCATAGTGTTTTTTAAAATAAATTTATTTATTTTATTTCTTTATTTTTGGCTGTGTTTGGTCTTCATTGCCGTGCGAGGGCTTTCTCTAGTTGAGGCAAGC
>NC_041219.1:49152174-49178799 GCF_002837175.3 Physeter macrocephalus | reverse complement strand
GCTTCTCTTGTTGTGGAGCACGGGCTCTAGGCGCACGGGCTTCAGTAGTTGTGGCACGTGGGCTCAGTAGTTGTGGTGCACGGGCTTGCTGCTCCGTGGCATGTGGGATCTTCCCAGACCAGGGCTTGAACCCATGTCCCCTGCATTGGCAGGCGGATTCTTAACCACCGCGCCACCAGGGAAGTCCTCAAACCCTTTAATATCTTCATCGTTTCTTTGACTTATTTTTTAAAATAAATTTATTTATTTTATTTCTTTATTTTTGGCTGTGTTTGGTCTTCATTGCCGTGCGAGGGCTTTCTCTAGTTGAGGCAAGCGGGGTTACTCTTCATCGTGGTACGCAGGCGCAGGCTTCTCATTGCGGTAGCTTCTCTTGTTGTGGAGCACGGGCTCTAGGCGCACGGGCGTGTTATGTACATTTCACCACAATAAAAACGTTATATAAATAAGTGGGTAAATATTGGCTATATAAAGTAATCAAATTAAGTTCTCATAGTGTTTTTTAAAATAAATTTATTTATTTTATTTCTTTATTTTTGGCTGTGTTTGGTCTTCATTGCTGTGCGAGGGCTTTCTCTAGTTGAGGCAAGCAGGGTTACTCTTCATTGTGGTATCCCCTGCATTGGCAGGAGGATTCTTAACCACCGCGCCACCAGGGAAGTCCTCAAACCCTTTTATATCTTCATCATTTCTTTGACTTAAAAAAATTTCCTACTTCCTATCTTCTATTTATCTTGAGGCATTATCTGTTCTGTATACTCCTTCTTGGGTCTCTTTTAGTTTTGTCTTCCATTCTCAGATTTTTTTTTCCTTTTATTTCTAATTATTCCCCAAGCTCTTCAACTCTCATATTTTCTTTTCCTCTAATCATTTATTTTCTGAGTTTTAAATTTTGAATTATGTTATTTTTTCATGACTTCTATCACTTTTCTTAATTTGGGGGCCTCGGTTTTAAATCCTGGCTACCGTTTCCATCGCTCTGTGGGCACGTGTCTTTTTTTTTTAACACGTGAATTAATTTTAATTCACATGCAACTTTTTTAAATTTTATTTTTAATTTCATTTTTTCATTTTTTATTTTTGGCTGCTCCACATGGCTTGCAGGGATCTTAGTTCCCTGACCAGGGATTGAACCTGGGCCCCGGGAGTGAAAGCGCAGAGTCCTAACCATTGGACCACTGGGGAATTCCCAGTGGGCATGTCTTTCTGCTGCACTTTCCTGTTTCATCGCTGTGCTGTCTGATATCATTTGGCCCCCGCCACATTTGACTATTTACATGCGAATTAATTAAAATGAAATGCAGTTACACGCTCAGCTCCTCATTCACACCAGCCACATCTTTTTATTGTTTTGTTTTTTAAATTTTTATTTATTTATTTTATTTGTTATTTGTTTATTATTTTTGGCTGCGCTGGGTCTTTGTTGCTGCACGCGGGCTTTCTCTAGTTGCAGCGAGCGGGGGCCACTCTTCGTTGCGGTGTGCGGGCTTCTCATTACGGTGGTCCCTCTTGTTGTGCAGCACGGGCTCCAGGCGTGAGGGCTTCGGCAGTTGTGGCACGGGAGCTCTCAGTAGTTGTGGCTTGCAGGCTCTAGAGCACAGGCTCAGTAGTTGTAGCACACGGGCTTAGTTGTTTATTATTTTTGGCTGCGCTGGGTCTTTGTTGCTGCACGCGGGCTTTCTCTAGTTGCAGCGAGCGGGGGCCACTCTTCGTTGCGGTGTGCGGGCTTCTCATTACGGTGGTCCCTCTTGTTGTGCAGCACGGGCTCCAGGAGTGAGGGCTTCGGCAGTTGTGGCGCGGGAGCTCAGTAGTTGTGGCTTGCAGGCTCTAGAGCACAGGCTCAGTAGTTGTGGCACACGGGCTTAGTTGCGTCGTGGCATGTGGGATCTTCCCGGACCAGGGCTTGAACCCGTGTCCCCTGCATTGGCAGGCGGATTCTTAACCACTGTGCCACCAGGGAAGCCCCACGCCAGCCACATATTAAATGCTCAATAACCATGTGTGGCTACTGCATTGGGCTGCACAGATACAGGGTATTTCCATCATTCTAGAAAGTTCTATCAGACAGAGCTGGCCCATAGGATCATAACTCTCTGCCTTGCTCCTTTTCTTATAACTTTGGGTAATGTTACCGTGACCTCCTCCAGGCTGCTCTGTTACAATTCCTTAAGGCTCCCCCCACCGACTCAGCCCCAGGGGCCCAACAGAGGCTGGGGCCCCTCCACGACCTCCTCCTTCTGGCCGCTGCCAGGCCTGCCCTCCCTCAGATCCCTACCCTGGCTTGAAAGCCCCTCCCCGAGAAGCCCCCGGTCCCATGGGATGCGGCGGGTGCTCCCCCAGCTCCACTGACCGCTCACACTGGGGGCTCAGGCATGGGTCTTCCTCCCCCACAAGAAGATCTATGTAGGCCAGGTCTGCATGTCTGCGGGGTGAGGGGTGAGAAGGAAGAAGGAGGTCTGGCCACCACCCTGCAAAGTAGGGAAACTGAGGCACAAAGAGGTGGAGGGACTTGCCAGGGTTACACAGCAGGTAAGACCCAGAGCCTAGATCCCGGCTAGCAGACCTAGTCTCCTCCCCAAAGGGATAGAAGGCCGGGCTGCTAAGGAGGGAGACCTGTCCACGTGGCCCTATGTGGTGCCGGCACCGGCAGGCTGCGTGGCAGCAAGGATTGGGCCTGGGGGTGGCAGGCTGGCCGGGGGCTCGGCTTCTGGCCACTGCACTGTCGTTTGGGGCCACGAGGTGGCGCACTCTGTCAGGCTCAGAAGCCAGGACCCCAAGTTTGTGCAGCAAGCCCCCGTCCCAGGCCAGCAGGCTGGGGTCCTGGGCTCCATCGCCTCCTTGGGGCCTGGCTAAGCCCTGCTGAGGAGCCATGTATTCTATCAGGACCTCCCCCCACCCTCCCCCGGCAGGGAACACCATCTCTCTGTGGCCACAAGCAGAGAAAAGCCTTCACATCTTGCATTTATCGCCACGCTTCCTCTGCTGAGAGAGGCTCATTTGTTTCCCATGTTAACATTTCCGAGATGCTGACGCAAATTACAACAGAGGAGGGTGGGTGGTTCATTTTCTTCCTAAAAGCCTGTTATTAAGTTGATGGTGCATCTTACCCGGTGGCATTTTAAAGTCAAGGAAACATGTGAATTACGCTTCTAGGCGTCATCTGGCCACCATTAGTACCACATTTGCTGAATGCCTACTGTGTGCAAGGCAGCCCCAGGGATTGGAGTATAACATGTGCTGACTGACTCAGAATATCTGGAACTATCAGACCTTCCACCTCTGGACGGGCAGGCAGGCACCGTACGTCCTGTTCCAGACCCCTCGGAGGAGGAGGCCCTGCATGCCCTTGGCCTCCCCTACAGGCTGCGGCCACCCTGTTCAGTGGGAACCGCGTGGGCCGTGGTAGAGACCACAACCCCAGCCTGCTAGTGGGCATTTCACTTCTTCGCCTTGCAGAGGAGGAGACCGAGGCTCAGAGGGTTGGGTGGTGTGTACAAGGACACACAGCCACCAAGAGCTGACCCAGCCCTGCCCCTCCCGTGGCAAAGAGCACGCGCAGGGCGGTCCCAACCTTCCCTGCCACAAGCCCTGAGCGGCAGCGCCCACGGTGTGGGGCTGGGGCTTTATCCCCCACGTGTCCCCCCATCTGTGATCTGGGCGATGGACAAGTCCCGTGACTGCGGGCAGGGCTCTATAAAAGCTGCTCGCACCCGCCTCCCACCTGCTGGTCACTCTGAGACCCTCCGGTCAACACCGTCTGGAAGCATTCCGGAGCCAGAAGCCTTTCTCTGCCAAAAGCACCGGTGCGATCTTGTGGTCCCTGCTGAAAATCCTTCCACGGCTCCCTGCTGCTCCGTGGATAAGCCTGAACTCAGTGGGCTGTCCTCCTGCCTTTTTCCAGCTTAACAGAACAAGTGGGGCTCTCTTCCCCCGCCCCACCCCGGCCTCGCTCCCTACTCCACCCCTACTCCCATTGCTGCCTTCTCCTTCCAGCCCTCAGGACCTAGGCTCCTTCCCTCCTGAGCCCAGGCTCCACCCCTGCTCCCCCCTCCCCCAGGGGCCACTCAGTGCCAGGTGCTGCCAGATCCCGGAGCAGGTGACACAGGAAAAAAGGACCAGGAGTCTGGAGCTGCCCGTCCCTGGGCTTGGATCCCGTTCTCCCTGAGCCCCCTGTGTCGGCGTCCCGTGGGACATGGGGATGTGTGTTCAGATACCGAGGGCCAATGTCAATTCCATGAACCACTGCTGGGAGCTGGGCGGGATCATGGAGGGCGAGAGAGGACCCGACCTCTGCTGCCAGGCCTTCATTGGCCACTAACGTCCCCTGCTCCAGCTTTGTCACGTGGGTCTAGGCATCTTGCTCCCAGGTGCTCTCCAGGACTCTGAGGCTGGGGGGCAGGGTTCTGAGGGCTCAGCGGGCCCCGGGCTGTGTGCGGGCTCCAGGCCTCCTTCCCAGAGCCGGCAGCCGGGCTTGGAGTTTGGCACCGCCCGCTCCGCACAGCCCTGCCCCGCCGATGCCCCAGGTCCAGCTCAGCTTCGAGCGGCGGGGTGGGGAGCCAGTGGTGGCCCTGCCGGCCCTCAGGAGCGTGGCCCTGAGGGCCAGGTGACTGCTCTGAGCCTGTGTCCACAAGGTCTGGCATAACAAATACCGGGGATGGGGCAGTTTAAGCAAGAGAGATTTATTCCCTCAGCCTGGAGGCTGGAGGTGAAGGATCAGAACGTCCACAGGGTTGGTTCTTCCTGAGGCCTCTCTCCCTGGCGTGGAGAGCGCCATCTTCTCCCTGTGTCCTCACGTGGTCATCACTCTGACTGTGGGTGTCCTAATCTCCTTTCCTTATAAGGACCCCAGTCCTGTGGGATTAGGGCACAGCCTAATGAATTTATTTTAACTCAATCACCTCTTCAAAGGCCCTGTCCCCAAATACATCACATTCTGAGGAGCTGGGGGTTAGGACTCCAACTTATGAGTTTTGGGGAACAGGGTTCAGCCCGTAACAGTCCTCCTCTGTAAGTGGGGGGATAGGATGGCTCCGAGGAGCTGCCAAGCAGGGTGGTGTGGGTGCCCTGTAACGTCAAGTGCCCCACGTCGGGGTGTATCTGGTCCATGCCCGTCCGCCAGGCAGGCACAGCGCGAGCAGTGTCAGGTACAGGGTGGGCGCCCAGCGAATGTCTGTAGGCTGGGCTGAAAGTCAGGGACGCTGGGGCGGCCCCAGAAACACGCTTCAACCTCTTCCCTTCCCCTGGTCCCTCCGTCTCCTGCCTGGTCCCCCTAGTCCTGGTCTTTCATTCAAGAACATTCCTTGGGCACCCTCTCTGTGCCCCGCTAGGGTGGAGAGCTATGCGTGACTACTTCAACCACTGCACTTGCTACTTTCATGAACAAAGAGGTCCCCTTTGGGGCCTGTTCAAGGTGGATTTCTGCCATCTGTGAACAAAAGGTCTCTGACAATTACAGAGACTGGCTAAGGTCCTGAGGTGCGGGGCAGAGACACACACATGGAAAATTTGGGTCTTTCCCCAAGGGGGTTGATGGGGAGAGTTGGGGGAAAAGACAAGAACACAACCAACAACAGGGTGACGGGTGCAGGGGGTGGCGGGGCCCATGCTGGGGAGTCCTGAGGGCCTTGGCTGCAAGGGAGGCTGGGACCACTTCTGGCCAGGATGGCGAGGGGGCCTTTGTGGAGCTGGGTCTTGCAGGCTGGGTGGAGTTTGAATAAGGAAGGTGGTCCTGGGAGGATGTGGCAGGAACAATGGCTTGGGGGCAGGAAAACTGAGCATGTGTTTGGGAAAATCTCTAGTCCTGTTTGCCTGGAGAGCAGAGAGATAAGGCCAGGAAGCTGTGAGGGCACAGTGCATTCCAGGCCAGGACAGAGAAGGAACCAGTGGGGTCTGGAGGCTGGGCCTGGGCCTGGCAGGGGCGCTGGGCATGCATGCGACTCAGACCACCCAACGGAGCTCTCCTACTGGGCAAGAGACAGTCCTGCCAACAGCTTGCCACAGTACCCCTGCCGCCCCGAAACAGACCCCACGTTTGTGCGTTAGCTCCCTTAATCTGAAATCATTTGGTCTCCCATTCTGCAGTTGGGAAACTGAGGCACAGAGAGGTAAGGCCTCCTGCTAGGAGCCCACCTGAATGATCGCCTCTGACCCAGGCTTATCAGGTCTACTTTCCCAGGCTGGGGGAGGATGATAGAAGGGCCCCCAATCTTGTGAGGACAAAGAATGTCACCTGCCATTTCAGAAAACAAAGGATGCTGTGGCCATCAAGTCGTCGCACTGCAGAGGCCCCCTGCCCGCAACAGTGCACCCTGAGGGGATTCAGGATGGAGGAAAACAGGACACTGGCCAGGAACAGTTAAGATGCATATGAAAGGAGTGATTTCAATGAGACAAAACTCTTTCCTCTCCCCATATGTAGAAAAGTACTAAAATCATTAGCTTGAGATGCCTGTTTTGTGTGATTATCAGTAATCCTTTGTTGTTCAACTACGGTTCCCCCCGCCCCCCAGCAAAAACTCCCATGTGTCCTGGCTCCTGCCTTTACTTCTTTGGAACAGTCTCTCAGAGCTAAGTGAGAGGCTGCCATCCCTGGCGACTTCCCCGGCAGTCCAGTGGTTAGGACTCCGCCTTTCCAATGCAGGGGGCTCTGGTTCCATCCCTGGTTGGGGAAACTAAGATCCCACATGCCACGCGGTATGGTCAAAAAATCTGAAGACATAATTCTCAACTTTTAGGTTGTGCAAAATATTTTCAGTTGACACTTACCCCAGGGAATGCTTCAGAGGCGCCTGAGTTGAGAGCCTTGAGGACTGGATAGGAGATTGGGAGGTGGGTTAGGTAGCGGGGTAGGGGGCGGGGGGTAGCTCAGTTCTGGATTCCCGGAGGTGTCTGTAGGACTCCCACGGTCATTGGGTTTGGGGCAGAGCAGGGGAGCTGGGCTGAAGACACGTAAGGCAGATGGGACCGTCAGGGCAGAGCCCAGAGGACCCAGCTGAGGAGGGGTGGCTGATAAGTCTGGGCACAGACAGCCTTGGGGCCTTCCATGTTCTCTGGGTTCTCCAATCCTCCCACCCCAAGCTCCAGCAGCCATCCTCCTGGGCAGACCTGGGTGGGGCCCGCAGCCTAGGATGAGGACCTATGGTTTTGGAAGGGTGGTCCCTTCTACCGGTGAGCTAGACAGCCCCTGGTCCTGGAGCCAAGCAATGTGCAGGGCTCTCCTGGGGGCGAGCGCGCGTCCAGACTCGGGCAGGGGTGGGGAGCAGGTGGGCTTAAAGCTGCCTCCCTCTACTAACTCCCCGCCCCGCAGTGTGGTGCCTGGGGAGATGCAGTAGTGTGGAAGCGTGCAGGATGGGCTCCCTTGAATGACAAAGGTGCGATTCAGAGAAAGAGGCCCAGATCCTGAGGACAGGGAGAGCCCCTGGGCATGGGGGGGGGGTGTGTGCAACCCCACCTGCCCTCCCCCTGCAGGCTCCAGGTACCCTCCCCCTGGGTGGGCCGAAGAGTGGCTTCAGGGGAAAGGCGGTTCCCTATGGGATGTGGTCGCCACCGGTAGCAGTCTTTGACCCAGGTCTGAACCTCAGGTCTTCCAACTGCGGCCCCCGTGGGGTGTCTGGCCAGCGGACCGCGGATGAAGTGACGGCAGCATGCGTGCCTGGGCGTGGCTGTGCCCGTGGCGTCCGTCCTATAGACGCGCGGGACCGCGCGGCTGTAGGAGCAACCAGCGGACGGCCGCGCGGAGGAGCTGCCGCGCGTGCGCGTGGGTGGTCTGAACCTCAGGTCTTCCAACTGCGGCCCCCGTGGGGTGTCTGGCCAGCGGACCGCGGATGAAGTGACGGCAGCATGCGTGCCTGGGCGTGGCTGTGCCCGTGGCGTCCGTCCTATAGACGCGCGGGACCGCGCGGCTGTAGGAGCAACCAGCGGACGGCCGCGCGGAGGAGCTGCCGCGCGTGCGCGTGGGTGCAGGTGGCGGGGGCGCACGTGGGCCACCCAAACAAAGGTGGTGCAGCGTGACCCAGCTCGCTCTCGCGTGCGAATCCGCCAGGGCAGACGAGCCCCCGCGGGGGGCCGCACCCGGGTGGGCCGGCTGCCCCGAGGCGGCGCAAGGAGGGGCGCGACTCCTTTAAGGCCTGGCGGGGCGGCGCGGGGCTGGCCAGCTCAGGTCGTGGGGCGTGGCGTTGGGCGGGGCGGCGAGGGGCGGGGCGTTGGGCGGGGCGGAGCGCGCGCGGGGCGGGGCGGCAGCTGCGGCCGCCGCCTCCGCGCTCGTGGCCGGGACCCGCGGGGCCGCCTCCTCCGGGCTCCCCGGCGCCGCTCGGCTCCCGGGCGGGCGGCAGGTGCAGCGCGGCCGGGCGGCTGGCGAAGGGGGCGCCGAGGCGGCGGGTGGATGAGAGGTGGCCCCGATCTCCGCGCAGGGTAAGCGGCGCGCGCGCGCGGACGCCCACACGGACCTCGGGGGACACACGGACAGGCTCCCCACGGGGGCCGGCCGGGCCGCGACCCGGCGCGCTCGGCCACGCTCTCCCCGCGCCCGCAGCCAGCGGCCCTCGTAGCAGGGCCCTGCGCGGACGCTCCCCGCATACACGCCCCCGGGTCCCGCGTTGGCCTGGGCGCGCCGCGGCCGCGGCGTCTCCTGGCCCGCGTTGTGCCGGGCTGACCAGGGAGAGGAGGACGTCCCGTGGGCGCGGGGCCTGATATGGGGTGGTGGTGGTGGGCAGGGCGGGGTTCGCCGCGGCCAGGCTGGGGCACGGGCGGGCTCGGCAGATGTCGTCTTCGCGACTCACTCCTTGGGGACACAGGAGAGGAGGAGGGGGACCCCGGCCGCTGCGACCCCAGAGACGACCCCGCCAAAAAGTTGTGGGCGCTCGTCCTCCCCGCACCCCTCCGTTCGCCCTGTCCCCTTTCGCTTTGTTTGGGACTTTTAGCTGGTGGGGCTCTGCTGGGGCCCAGCCCCGCGTGCAGGCATGGAGGAGAGGTGTAGTGCAGCAGCTCCCAGCCCGGGGCCCCCGCCTGCCCAGAGCAGGCCCTGCACCCCCGTCCAGGCCTGGCCTACTACCGGGGCAGGGAGGAGAGTCGGAGGCGGGCGGGCTGCTGCACCTGTCTGGGCAGGGAGGCTCTGGCACTAGGAGCAGCGGCCCGGCCAGGGCCATAGACCTGAGGGGGTACCCCTGGAAGCCGAGTGCACCCTGGGGCTGTTGCCAGCCCTGCATTTCCGGAGGCGGGGAGGATTCAGTTTGGGCGACACCTTCTGCAGGATGGGGTTCCCTTCTTGCCTTCCTAGTGCAGGCTGCGGAGAAAAGACAGAGTTCTGAGCATCTCCCCCCCCCACAAAAATGGAGGCTTCTGAGCCCCAGCGCTCATCGCAGCGCAGCCTTAGGGGTAGTTTCAGGCCTGGGCCTGGCACGGGCAGGGCTGGGCAATAGTTAAGAGAGGAATTTGGAGTCTCGCCTCTGTCACACATCTGCTCCGTGACCTTGGGCAGGAAGGCCTTGAGCCCTCTCATGCCTCAGTTTCCCCACCAGTAAACGGGGAGGGGGGCTGACAAGAGGATTAGATGATGTGATACAGACCCCCCACCCCCACCCCCCTCCCCGACTGGACACACCCAGGGCAGAGAGCAGAACACCCTGGCGAGGCCAGCGGTGCCCTTCGCCCCCTGGCGGCTGTTGATTCCTTGACTCTGCCCCATGTGTCCCAGGCCCATTTGGGGACACACAGTCTGGCTGGGTGAGTGTGCTCCAGTTGTTGCCCTTGTCCCCTGCTGGGATGGAACCACATCCCACAATGTTAGCTGGGACCCCTCGGACCAGGGACCTTGTTAAACCTGCCCCTCCTTCCTGTTGCAAACCCTCTGGAAACTCCCTGCCTGGCCCAGGTAAGGGACCTGGCCTGGCTGTCCTTCCCTCTGTCTTGGCTGTGATGTTGATCCTTCTGCAGCACTGTGACCGTGGGCAGGGGTCTTGAACCTGCAGGCTGGACAGTGCTGGACTCCTATGGGGGGGGCGGTGTGCCAGCTTGGTCCTGGGGACCAGGAGGTAAGGTCCCCTGGAGCCTCTAGACGGCGCCACCCCCTCTCTGCCCTTCTTTCCTGTGGACTGCCTTGGCTCATGGGGTGTGGCTGTCCCAGAGGTGCGGCCTAGGGACGGTCAGGGCCTGTCCCTTTGCTGTCTGCCTGCCTGCACTCGGGAAAGGCATTTCCTGGAAACTGTACAGGAAGGTCTCAAAGTGTGGTTTGCTTGGCCCTGGCCGCCTTAGTCTGTATCTTCCACTGAGTTGGGTGGGCAGGGGCCCTTCATGCAGGGAGAACCTGGTGGTCTCTCCAAGCCGCCAGGCTGTGAGGTGCTCCTCACATCTGTCCAGCCAGAGTGGGTGTCAGGAACCCGATGGTCGCCAGCTTAGTGTAACCTCTGCTTCCCCTGCCCTCCTGGGCCTCACCTTCACCAGCTAGAAACGAGGAGAATCAGGCCCGTTTTTCCTGAATCACCACTTTTGCTGTACAATAGAATAGAATAGTGGTTCAGGCCCAATGAAAACAAAGTGTTATTAGATTCTAATGAGAGTGCAGTTGCCACGGGAGATTGCGAGCCTGAAGCGCATTTGCTGTTTGTAACAGAGTATCTGAGCGATGTTACAGATGTGACAGAGATACCAGTGCCAGGCCCAGCCTGCATCTCCGTGGAATCAATGTAATCGGAGAAGCAAAGGGCTCCCCTGATGTTTCCATGGTGTGACCCATGTTAGTGGTTGTACCACTGGTACCCTGTCATCTCATGGGCCCTAGGGGACCCCTTCCAGCTCCCCATGCTTCGCGGTTTGGGAGTTTCCCTCCTGAAGCCGGTCGTATCTGAGCTTTGTGCGGGAGTGGGCTTCCCACTGTGGAGTGGCGTGGCTCCAGCCAGGTCCTCCTTTCTGGCGACCACTCCCTCTCGGGGACCTAGGCTGGCTTTTCTTCTTGTGGGCCTCTGGCGTTTGGCCCCGTGTGTAGTCAGGATGGGGGGCTGCAGCCTAGTGGCCGTGCCGGGGACTTGCTGAGCGTCTGAGGAGCTCCAGTCAGTGGAGGGCGTGTGCCAGCTGGGACGGAAGACACTGGTGGTGGCTGTGTGGCCTGCTTGGACGCTGCTGTTCCTGTCGCCAGCAGGAAGGGAGACCATCCTTGTCAAAAGCCGAGTACCCCTGCTCCCCAAGGAGGCTGCTGACAGCCTTGGGGTGTGTAGCAGAGCGTCCCTCTCCTTAAAGAAGTTACAAATGAATTGGGGCTAATGAGACGGGGGCCTTGAGAGTAATAGGAATGCAGATGCTCTTGCCAGGCGAGCAGCTTCTGTTTGTTTACCAGCCCAGAAGTGCTAGCGTGACCACTCAGGTGGCACTCGGAAGGCCTTTGCTTGGGACTTGAAAGCCAGCTGGGGGGGCCCTTAGGCACTGCAAGGGGTTTAGGTCTGATTTTTCCTTGGCTTTTGGGTGGTATGGCAATGGGGGCTCTCACTGGGTCTTCATCTTGGGCAGAATCTATAATATAAACACCCTTTGTAAAGGGGCTGAGGGTTCAGTTGCTGGCTGGTGGACGAGGAGGAGGCCTGGGTCCTTGATGGTGATGGTCATTTTGCGGATGGAGTGGTTCAGGCACAGCCAGCCCTGCAGGAGGGGCAGCCGGGCCACCTGCTTGGAGCTGGCCGCTGACGGAGAAAGGCAGTTGGTTAACTTGAGAACTTAAAGGCAGGTCGTCTGACTTCTCTTACTGATTGAGATGGAGCAAGAAAGTGAGGGTTTCCCTAATTAGAGAAAACTGTGTTCTTTGAGCCTTTGGGGTCTGCATGTGCCTTGTACGGAGGAGTCGGGCAGAGACTTTGGACTGTAATTCTCCATTAATGACGGTCGCCATCTAAAGGTTATTAAGGTCATTTGGCATTTGAGTTATAACCAGGGTTGTGATTATGTTTAAGCCCTGTGATTAAAGCCCCCCTGTGGTTACACCGGCAGACAGGAAGTACTGGCCTGTCCAAAGGAAACAAAAAATTCATAGTAGTCGAAATCACTCAGTATAGTGTCAGGCGTGGTGCTAAGTGTGTTTCACGCGTTGCCCCTCGTGGTCCTCAGAACCTCCACTTTCACGCGTCCCGCAGAGGCAGAAACAGGCCCAGAGAGGCAGGCGGCTGGCCTCAGTCGCCAGTTAGTTAAGTAACAGAGCTGGGATCGGAACTCGGGTTGTTGGGCAACAGAGGCTGTGCTCTTAACCTCACTGCCTCCCTGATAATCAGTTGAATTTCTGGGGGTTTGTGTAAGAAACAGAAGAAGTAAATTTACAGTCATGATGAGAAGTCTCTTTGCTGTCAAACGTGCGCTAATAGCAAGAGCGTCTCTTACCCTGGGCCTGGTGGCACTGCACGCACTTTATATGATTGATTTTCATAACAGCTGGAGGTCGGTGCTATTATTAGCTCTGTCGGCGGCACAGAGAGGTTAACTAACTTCCCAGAGCCCACAGGCTGCTGAGTGGCAGAGCTCGGTATCTGTTCCTAAGCTGGGTACTGTGTGCAGGGGGATTTAGTGGAGGAAACTCTTGGTCTGTCGCTGTGTGTTCTTGGGCAAGACGCTTAACCCCTCTGGGCCTCCGTTTGGTCACTGGAAAACAAGGGTCTTGGTGTGGAATATAGAAGCCAGAGGCCTGAGAGCTGGCCCTGGCCCGAGCTGCCCGCGTCTGCACTGCCTCCCCCAGGAGGCCCAACCGTCGCAGCTCCCTGCCAGGAGGAGAGTCGTGGTGAAGGGGGCCAGTGCGCCCCAGCACTGGCTGGTGTTGGGTGGAGCGGCCCTGGCTCTCCCGGAAGCTCAGACCACACCTGGGGAGAGAGACACCTGACACCCTGACACCGGGCACCGCTCCCTCTGTGAAGTGAGGGCGCTCAGAAAGCCCCCACTGCTCTGTCCCTCGGGAACCGGGGCGGGGTGTGTGTGTGATGGGCGGCCCTACCCGGAACCCCCCTGTGCCGCCAAACCCAGCTCAGCTGTGGTGGGAGAACTAGGTGTGCTGGCGCCATGGAGGGCTCCAGTGGCCCGGGGACCCCCAGGGAAACCGCTCACCCCTCTTGTGGTCAGGTCCCCAGCATCGGTGGAGAGGGCTGCTGCCTCTAGCCCTTCCCTGTGGGCAGGGGGTACGTGGCACCGGAGGCCCTCCCCAGCCCGCAAGCATGGAGTGCGGTATGGGGCACACCTGAGCCCAGCCTGTGCCCCCTCCGAGGTCAGAGGGGCCCCGCCTCCTCCCCCCACCCCCCACCCCGCAGGTGCTGCCTACAGGGCTGTACCAGGGATGGCAGACCTTTGTGTCAGCCACATCTCTGCTCTGTCCCCCTTGCTGGGGAGGCCTCCCCAGCACCCCGTTTATAGAAGTCCCCCTCACTTGCCCCCCCGGCCCCCACAGTACTTGTCCTCCCTGGAGGCAGGGGCTCGCTCCCTCTGGTCCTGGTCCCGAGCAGCCCAGAGCAGGGATGATGGAGGCGCTCCCTGCTTTGCCCTCGGGGGCCACTCTGCAGCCTGGCCTCCAGCGACCAGCAGCTTTGGGTCCTGGGGGCCTGGCTGGGGGGAGCCCACCTGTAGCTGAGCTAAGCTGGGGGCTGGGGGAGGGGAGGGGCCAGGCTCCCCAGAGGCGGGGGCAGGCCCGGGCAGTGAGAGAGGTGTGCGTTTGTTTTTTAAACATCTTTATCGAGGTACAGTTCCCATACCGTGTGAACTTTCCAGCCATGGAAAGTGCCATTCACCGCCTTTTAGCATATCCACAAAATTGTGCAACCATCACCACAATCTAATTTTAGAACATTTTCATCACCCCCTTTAGCAATCACTCATTCTCTTTCCCTCTAGCCCCTGGCAACCGCTAATCTGCTTTCTGTCTCCATGGATTTGCCTGCCCTGGACATTTCATATCAGAGGAATTGTATGCTCTGTGGACATTTGGCTCTGCTTTCCTTCACTTAGCGGGATGCATTTTCAGCCGTGTGGCAGCGTGTAGTGACAGAGTTGTGCTTGGTGCCTCTTCTGAAGTGTGGCCCCTCTTCCCCAGCACGAGGTGACCCTGGACCACCTTTCTCACCAGTCTTGGTGAGCTCGCCTTGCATCACCAGGCACCCGGGGTCAGAGTTCATAGCGGCCCCTTCTGTCGCTGTCGCTGTGGCTGTCTGAGAACTCTGTGCTGGCACCATGAGCCGTTTCACGTGACTCATTTTCAGTGGCCTTTGGCACACTTACCATTTATGTGAGCTGCACTCAAGTCACCTCCTCCAGGAAGCCCTCCTAGCCTTCCCATGCCCCCAGGGTTAGGGCCCTTGTGCCTCTCATCCTGTGTGATCCTCTTTACCTGCCTGCCTTCTGAGCTCCTGGAGAGCAGGGGCCCCGCTTTTCATCTGATTCCTGGCTGGCCTCATTGGAGACAGTGTCGGGGGGTGAATGGTTGCAGATGGGGGGGCGTGGCGTGTTTGTGAGGCGTTGAGTCCCATGGGGCTCTCTTACTGGCTGCCCCACTATTTCTCTTCCTTGATGATCCTTCTGTTATTGTGTGATCACTTGACTTTGAAACTGTACTGTCTGTGTCCTCTGGATCACCTCAAGGGCAGGCCCGGATCTGGCTCTGGGTATCCTGGATGTTCAGGCAGAGCTGCTGAGTGAGCTGAGCCCAGCCGGCCCCACCTCTGCCGTACCTGCCTGCCCTGCCCCACACTGGGTGGCAGGCTGGGTTTTTGGTTTTGTTTTCCTTTTTTTTTTTTTTTCCTAATAATAGACTGTACTTTTTAGGACGGTTTTAGACTTACAGAAACATTAAAAAGAAAACACAGAATTCCCATATATCTGTCCCTCCCCACGGTTTCTCTTATTATTACCGTTTTACTTTTGTGTGGAACGTTGTTATAATTAATTAATGGACCAATATTGATAATTATTAACTGAAGTCTGTAGTTTATTCAGATTTCCTTAGTTTTCACCGAATGTCCTTTTTTCTACCCCAGGACGCCATACTACATTTAGTTGTCACGTCTCCTTCGGCTCCTCGGGGCTGGGACAGTTTCTCAGACTTTTCTTATTTTTGATGACTTGAGAGTCCTGAGGAATATGAGGGACGTTGCAGATCCCCCTCCACTGGAATTTGGACAGTTGGAAACGCCCTGTTGGAATTTGGACGTTTTTCTCCGGGTTAGACTGGGGTCGTGGATTTTGGGAGGACGATCACAGAGGTGAAGAGCCCTCATCGCATCCCATCAGGGCACTGATCCCTGTGGTGTCGGCCTAGGCCGTGTGGCTGATGTAAACTTACTCTTTTCCGTCTGTCCACGCTGTCCCCCTTGGAAGGGCGTCAGGATGTGCGGCCCACACGTAAGGGGTCTGAGGGTGGAGTGCCTGTAAACGCTTTGGAATCTTCCGAATGGGCGACTTGCCTCGTCTCCCCCATTTCTCAATTTATTCAATCATTTTTTACGTCAGTGGTTTCACGCCTCCTTATTTTATACGCTGAGCTACGGTGCAGTTCCACCTCGCTTATTTCCTTGGTCAGGTTGTTCCAGCCTTGGCCTCTGGGAGCTCGTTCAGTTGATGTGCGCCCGTCACGGGGGGTGATGTGGACACATCCTCAATTCCTGGCACTGCGGGTGTTCCCAGGCCTAGAATCAGCCGGTTCTCCCAGGAGCCTGGTGCCTTTGACCGGAGTATATGGTTTTAGAAACCAAGATCTGGGCGCTGGGTGTGCTCGTGGCTGCTGGGGCCTCATTGCTCTGGGCCCCGTCTGCTGGCAGAGCAGACGTGCGCACTGTGGATATGCACCCGTCTGTAAGTACCTCTGTGTGTAACCGGCTGTGTTAATACACTAAGTAGTAGATCAAGTGAGATGTGAGCTCATCCTCGTGGTATAATCGTCGTCACCGTGTGGATCCTGCGCCCCTCTCTGACCAGTTTCCGTTCCAGCAGTGGGAAACTGGGCTCCCCGCGTTTGCCATCGCTCACTTGATCGTTCGGTTCCCGTGTAGCCGCAGAGCAGGATCAGACTGTTACCGCCGCCCCCTGGGAAGCGGCTTCGTGGGCCAGAGTGCCGTGTGTACGTGTGGCTCCTTCTCGCTCCCCTGGGTCCTTGCTGTGCTGTTGGAACGGGCGCTGATGGGTGTTCTCTGCACGGGCCCTGCAGAGGCTGGGGGGGCCCCCGCCTCCCCGAGAAGGTCTGTGACCAGCAAGGAGGGAAAAAGAGAACTGGGGGGCTCCGCGCTGTGCCTGGTCACCCCAGGCCTGTGGGGATGGGCGCAGACGTGGCATCCCTTTGAAATTTGAAAGCGGGGCTGGCTTGGAACCCACCCTGGCGGCCCGGCCTCGGCGGCAGGCCGAGGAAGGCCGCGGCGGGACCCTTTGGAGCTCAGACGCATCTTTGACTCAGATCCGGGCCTGTGAGTTCCCCCCGACCTGGGAACTCGCACTGCAGCGGGGAGGGGCAGCCTCCGGCCGCGGTTCTGTAGAGCAGGGGTGGAGCCCTGAGGCCGGGCTCCCTTCCGGAAAGGAGAAAACCAGGCGAGTTCTGCTCTGCTTCACTCGGGGCCCCGTGCGGGCTCCTGTTTCCGTCCGCATGTGTGTGGGGTCTGGGGTGGGGGGAGGGCTTCAGCGCAGGTGGGACAGTGAAAGGCAGCAAGGTGCCCACCGTTTTAGGGCCGAGTTGGGGGCAGGGGCGGGCACCCTGGACCCAGGGCTGAGGAGGCCTGAGAGCAGCCACGGGCGGGGCTTTGCTGGGTCTGTGCTGCAGAGGAAAGGGGCGGCCACCTGGGCGGGCTTGGAAGATGCCTGGAGCCGCGGTTGTGCCCTTGAGGCCTGAGAGCAGCCACGGGCGGGGCTTTGCTGGGTCTGTGCTGCAGAGGAAAGGGGCGGCCACCTGGGCGGGCTTGGAAGATGCCTGGAGCCGTGGTTGTGCCCTTTTGAGATAAAATGGTGGGGGGGGGGGGTCAGGGGACGGGACACCAGCTGGGCCTCAGCGGCTGGTCCAGCGCCTGGGCTCCTGTGTGCCGTGTGTCGTGGGCCAGGTTCCGGGTTTCTGAGAGTGGCACCCACGCTGGCTGTCGCTTTGAGTGGCCCACAGGTGACGGAACAGCGGCGAGAGCTGCCGCGCTGACCGCACCGCCTCTGTGCATGTGAGGAGGTGCCGTGTACACTGTGCCGCCTACACTCGTGGGGAGGTTCCGCTCACACGGTACTGTCTACACGTGTGGGTCACCGTGCCGCCCTCCCTGGGACCCGCTGGGGCTGGCGTGGGCTCAGTTTATCAAAGGTCATCTCCTGTCCAAGACTCCTGGAGGCCCAGCTGGCACGTGGCCACACCTCTGCTGGGGCAGGACTGGGCTCCGGGCCACGCTGGGGGAGCCATGGGACACGTGGCTGTCTGTCCTGCCTCCAGCTCAGGCTTTCAGCTGAGCATCCTGAAAGCCCTCATCTCCCTGCTGTGGGGCTGGGGCCTCACCGAGGTGTTACCCCGTCTCCCCTGGTCCTGTGAGGGGAGCCCACAGGAAGCGGGGGGTGGGGGTGGGGTGGGGCGGGGCTGGCCAGGGGCTCGGTGGGCGGGCCTTCCTGGGCGTGAGGCTCACCTGCCCTGTTGGAGGCCACCTGCTGGCCGGGTCTCCTTGAGCGCCCTACCGCCCCGCTCACTGGGTGCCCCCTACCCCAGGTCCTTGCTGTGCCACAGCCGTCCCTCCTGCTTTCTGGGTTGATATCTGAGGGTCTGCTGGGTCCCCTGTGACAGCCGCAGACAGCTGCTGGGAGATGCTTGCCTGGAGATGAGTTTCCCCGTCTCTGGTTGCAGAGCTCCGGGGTGACGGGGGTCACCTGTGGGGCCACGGGTACCATCTGGGGCAGCGTCTCCGTGGCGCGGGTGGCCGTGCTGCACTGCTGGGCTGAGCCCCGTCTGACCACTGATGGCCCGGGGGGCAGGCAGTGTGGGGAGCGCTGGGGCCTAGACGGCTCCCGGGGCGGGGGGTGGGGGCGGGCAGAGCCAGAAAGACGCGTGTCAGTGGTGGCCTCGGGCGGGAGTTTGGCGTTTAAAACTCCGAAGCAACCTGAGTCGTTGAGAAAACACACAAACCCACAATATCTCCAGAATCTCCCTCTTAGAAGAACCGGATCATAGCGCCCCGCCCACGGGGTGGCCACACAGTCCACACGCTGACGGCTCGTCTTCCAGCCACTGCTGAGAAGCCGGCGAGGTGTGTGAATCATCTCGCAGGTGCCGTGTTCCAGAGGCGGAGCTGCCCCGAGTGACGCTGCCCCTTGTCTCTGCAGGCTGAGCCTTGCTGTGCGCTCCTCCCAGACCCCCCGGGCATGTCCTTGGGGTCCTGTGCTGGCTTCAGCATCCAGGTTAGGTGTCCAGGGGCTGGTGTCTGCAGCCCGTTCCCTAGTCCATCCAGAGAGGAAGGTCAGGAACGAGACAGGTGGGCTGGGCAGGAGGCCTCCCTCAGTACCTGTGGCTGAAGCTGCCTGCGGAGGGTGGTCAGCGGTGGCGTGCCCCCCGGCCCTGCCCGGCCCTGTCCTGTTGGGCGAGCCCATCGCAAGCATGCTGACCGAGCCCATCCTGGATCAGGAGGAAAAGCGGTGTTTTGTTCCACAGCCCCTGCTTAAGAAAGCCGGGGGATGTGTGGATACGTCAGCCCCTGAGAGTGGAGGGCGGCGGGGGGGGTCATCCTGCTCCTGAGTGCCCAGCCTGCCCGGCGGTGGAGGCTGCAGACGTGTGACTTCTCTGCTGCTGAGCACATTTGGGGGAGAGGAAGTGAAATATGAGTCAGCAGGCAGAAAGCCCTGGGCACGAGGGCGGGAGGGCGGGCGGAGCTGCTGGCCCGTAGACGGGAGGGAAGGCAGGGCTGGAGGAGCCAGCCTGTCCCTGCTGCTCCGCCCTGGCAGCCTGTGTCCCTCCTGGGAGGGCCTGGGGGGAGGGGGCCAGTGCCGGTGGTGGGGGCAAGGCGGTGGGCTATCACATTCTAAGCTGGACATCTAGGATTGTGACTCCCAGGGTGGACGGGCCCCCGGGACATGTGCCCCTGCGACCCTCATCTGCTGGCAGGTGTGGAGGGCGGAAGGAGGGGGTGGGGGAGGAAGCAGGGTTGGGATCCTCGTGACCACAGGTGAGGAGAGGCTGAGGTCCCACGGCCAGCCTGACAGGTTCTCTGCAGGCCGGGGTTTGTGCTGCTGTCTGTGGGCGGGCGGGCTGGAAGCAGGAAAAGGAGAGACCTGGCCTCTCGCCAGCCACCGTCTAAGCTTTGGAACGGCCTCCCACCTGATGTGGCCGCCTCTGCGTTTGCAGAATTGGCCATCTTGAGATGCGCCCGGGATGAGGAAGGGAGGTAAGCCCTGGATGTCAGGGACCCTGCCTCACGTGGCGCACAGGGACATTGTGGTGGGACTGGGCTGGTTGGGGGACATGGGAGGGCTGTCTGAGGATGCCCCGGGGAGACGATGAGCCCGGTTGCTGGTATCTGGACACCTCTGGGTGCCAGGGGATGTACGTGGGTGGCTGCCACCACGGAAAGGGCCACCTTGTCCCCACTTTGCAGATGAGTAAGTGGGAGTCGGGGGGTGGGGGGGACCCAGTAAGTAAGTGGCTGGCAGCTCGCTGCTTGCAGGGCCCATGCCCTTGTCCATGGCCCACGCCCTTGTCCATGGCCCACGCCCTTGTCCATGGCCCACCTGCCCTCTCGTCGGGTTTATTTAAGTGTTTTCAGAGGTCAAAGCCGTCCTCCCTGATACGCACCTGTGGGCCTCATGTGGACCCTTAACCCTTTGCGCCAGGCCCACTCCTCAGGGCTCTGGGTGGCCCACCCCCTCCGTGTGGGTGCCTGAGGGCCTCACCACCGCCCGCACCCCTCAGGGAGGCTGTTCCCTCAACACCCGGGTTCTATGGTTGCACATGCCAGACCTCCCTGAGCCCCTTACCCGGCCCCGCCGCCTGGCATGTCACGTGTGGGGATGGGCCTCCCGCACTAGACCCTGAGCTCCTTGAGGGCAGGCCTGGGCCAGCGAGGCTGGGTGATTCCCAAGGCCACCGTCACCCACCTTACTGTGGCCTGGGTAGCTGAGCCACTGGCAGTCAGCAGGGCCTTGAGGTGTCTCCACCACCCTTGGTGGCCTGCACAGGCCTCGGGCCCTTGGTTCCTTCCCAGGGCAGGTGGGACTGAGCGGGGAGTCTGGCCCACGCAGCTCCCGGGGCACACAGGGACCATCCCCTGCCCTGTCCTGGCGAGCCTGTCCCATGCCTTTGTGTCTGCCATGTGTGTCTCTCCAGGAGCTGCAGGGCGCCTCCCGAGAGCCAAGAAGGCGCTGGGGGGGGTGGGGGACCCCTTAACCCCCAGGGGAGGTGACCCTGTGGGGCTGGGACTTCGTTGTCACTGTGCACGTGACCCAGACCCGGGGTTGCCGCTGCGGGTGCCGGTCACTGTTGCTCAGGACTGGCCTGGCTCAGGCAGCTTGGTGGGGGAGGGGAGGGAGAAGCAAGCGCGGGCCAGCTGCTGGGGAGAGGCCTGGACCCGGGGCGTAGGGGCGGGAGAGCTGGGGAGGCCGCGCCTGCAGCCTCTGTGCGAGGACAGCTGAGGACGATGGCGAGGCTTCCGGTTTATTTATTTATTTATTTATTTTTACTTTTTGGCTGCACTGCGCGTGGCACGTGGGATCTTAGTTCCCCGACCAGGGATCGAACCCGCGTCCCCTGCAGTGGAAGCGCGGAGTCTTAACCACTGGATCACCGGGGAAGTCCCGCGAGGCTTCCAATTTAGAAAAGCGGCTGGAGAAGGCAGGGGCCTGGAACGGGAGCCGGGTGCCTGGAGCTGATGGGCCCGGGCAGGTGACTCTGCTTCCCTGGCATGTCCTCCCTCACCCAGGGCCAACGTGGCTGTGAAATCCCTTTTCCTCTTGCCTTCTCCGATTCAGGACTTAACTGCTGCTGCATCAGCAAGTGGACTGTGGTTTGACTCCACGTTTACCACAGCTAAGCAGGGCCCAGGCTGACGTCCCTGGTTGGGTCCCCCACGAGTCCCGAGTTCCCTCCCCCCGCCGGCCTCTGCAGCCTAGTCAGCCACGGCCACGGAGGGATGGGGGGGGTCCGTTGGCATCGACCGGACAGTGTAACTGTGGGCTCCGTGAGGGCCGACAGGGACCGTCTCGCTCGTGCCCGTGTGCCCAGCGCTTGGCCTAAGGCATCGGGGCGTGTTTGAGGGGAGCCTGCTAATGCCTGTCCCCCGAGGCCCAGCACACCCCCCCCTCCACTTGACCATCCGGCTCCTTTTAAGTTTTGCAAGTGTGTATCTTTGATAATTGACCACTTAATTGTGTGATTAAAAATAGTGAAGTGAGTTGTTTGCCCTGCGTCTAGTGAGGATGCTGAGCCCCAGCCTCACACTAACTCGGTCACTCACAGCTGGGGACGGGCTGGGTTCGGTTTCTCTCCTGAATGTTTTCACTCTTCGCTTGGATTGGATGGGATCAGACCAGGGAGGAACTGCACCGTCCTACACCAGCAGGAGACTCGAGTTCAAAGCAGGCTTCCATCCTGAGAGTCTTTGCATTCCACCACTTATGCTTATGGGGACCACCCCGTCCACTGGCTTTTACAAGCCAGCGTCAGGCTGGTTCTCAGCCGGCCCGAGGCCCGCTCTCCCAGGATGTGGCCGGCACCATGGAGGGTGCTGCTGGCCTCCTGCCTGTCACTGGTTCTGCATATAGAGGCTGGCCCTGCTGGGCTGAGTTTAAAACTCTTGGCAATAAAGAGCCTATTATGACCTATTTATAATTATAAAGTATTTCAGAATCACTTGCGTGAATATTTTGTCCTAAATTCTGTACAATTAGAAGATATAAACCCTACTCTGGGATTATTTTTGTGCACCAACATAACCTAAATTAGCACTCTCTCCATGTAGGTTTTTAAAAAAGAAATCCTTGGAACAAAAAAAAACATAAAGGAACTGATTTTATCTTCACTGTTCTCAAGTGCTTGAAAATACTGTTTCTGCCGAAGAAACCTGGAAACCTTGTTGACTGATTTGCAGACCCTTTCTCTTCACCGAGGGCAGAAGGTCAATCTTTTGGAACATGTTTAAAACGTCCCCATGAATCCTGACTTGAAGCGGAGGAGCCGTGACTGGATGTCCACCCGCCAGCTCTTTCTCCCCTCAACCTCAGGCTCAGCCAGAAGCTTCACCGCAGGGGTGCCTGGTTGTGTGCGCTTTTCACGCGAGGCCTTCAGACGGACGCACAAGAGGGATTGGTGGCCCTTGTCCACTTAGCAGACGTTCTTGGGGCTTCTTAGCTGCTTGGCCGCCGCATGCGGAGGGCAGGTTGCTGGATGCCAGCAGTGTCCCTCAGAGGAACATCCCTGGGCGGGGAGGCAGGTGTGGGGCTGGCGCCGCCCTACGTGGCCGAGTTTCCGGAGCAGCATATATGGGCTCGGAGCAGACTTTTAAGGGGAGACTTACGGGCTGAATCTTTCTTTTTTCATATTTTTGGACCTCAGGTGCATCGAATTGGAGAAGCCATAGTCCTGGGGTCATGATGTGCAGCCGTCCCTGGTCATGCAGGAGCCTCTTGTCTGTTTACTTATTTATTTTTCTCAAAAGAATTTATTTATTTATTTATCTTTGGCTGCGTTGGGTCTTTGTTGCTGCGCGCAGGCTTTTTCTAGTTGTGGCGAGCGGGGGCTACTCTTTGTTGCCGTGCGTGGGCTTCTCATTGCGGTGGCTTCTCTTGTGGAGCACGGGCTCTAGGCACGTGGGCTTCAGTAGTTGGGAAACGCGGGCTCAGTAGTCGTGGCTCGCGGGCTCTAGAGCGCAGGCTCAGTGGTTGTGGCGCACGGGCTTAGTCGCTCCGTGGCATGTGGGATCTTCCCGGACCAGGGCTCGAACCCGTGTCCCCTGCACTGGCAGGCGGATTCTTAACCGCTGCGCCACCAAGGAAGTCCTGTTTAGTTATTTTTAATGTAACAGGCACCGTCGAGTTCACCACCGAAGCACAAGCTGGGGCCTTGCCTTTCACCCCCATCACTGAGCCCGAGGTCTCAGCTGTGTGCCCCTAGCCTCCGTGCCCGTGATCCCCAGCTTCAGCTCCCTCGTTTCCTCATGTGCCTTCCTCGGGCCGACACCCCACTGTCTCAGTACTGCTGCTTCATCCCTGGGGTCTGCCCCTCTCCTTCTGATTCCATCTTGAAGGACTGGTGGACGTGGTCTGGGCGGAGCAGGGGGGACGATGATATAAAGAGCATTGTAGGCCAGCGCAGGTGTGGAAGCACACGAGGGACCAGGTGTGTTCAGGCACGTGTGGGGTGTAGGGGAGAGGCCAGAAGCAGCCAGAGGAGGGGGGGGTGAGTGGGGAGGCTCCAGGCCTCTTGGAGGTAGAGCCTCCCTGGGGGTGGTGAGGAGCCTCTGGGGATCAACCCAGGGAGGGCAGGTGTTTCCAGGGGCTTCAGGTGTAGAAATGGCCTGGGGAGGAGGTCAGGGCTGGTGGTAGAGGCTGGGGCTGCCCTGGTCCTAGGAGAGGAGGGCAAGGTTGGGGGCCCTGCACACCTGGCCACGTTGGGGTGTCACGGGGGCCTGGGGGGCCGTCAAGAGGCAAAGCGCCCAGGGAAGCGCGTCCTCGCCCCCGCCTGGCGGGGCCCGCAAAGCAAGCGCAGAGGGACGTGCCCTTCAGCCCAGAGATGCGTGGGCAGGCGTGTTGCCTACACCTGGGGACTGAGGCAGCCGGTGCAGAGGGCGAGTTTGCAAGCGTCAGGGGAAGGTGCGGGACGGGGCAAAGAGGGTTCCAGGACAGCGTGAGCAGCGATCTGGGGGACCGGCCACCGGGACAGGGCTTTCGTGTGGTTGCTTTGGGGCGGGGGGTCTCCTCTGGCTCCGACGTGCCCTTCAGCCCAGAGATGCGTGGGCAGGCGTGTTGCCTACACCTGGGGACTGAGGCAGCCGGTGCAGAGGGCGAGTTTGCAAGCGTCAGGGGAAGGTGCGGGACGGGGCAAAGAGGGTTCCAGGACAGCGTGAGCGGCGATCTGGGGGACCGGCCACCGGGACAGGGCTTTCGTGTGGTTGCTTTGGGGTGGGGGGGTCTCCTCTGACTCCGGTGTCCTGGGCTGTGGACCTGCCTTTAGTGAAGGGTTTCCCACCACGGATGCTCATCTTGTGGCGGCGGGGCCGGTCGGTGCTGCCTGCCTTTCTGGGAAGGGAGGTGGTGATGCCCAGGACGATCCGGGTCTGCTGGAGGCGCTGGGGAACCTGAGAGGAAAACCAGCTCCCGTCGGGAGGCTCAGCCGCTGGCACGGCCGTGGAGGCCCCTCTTCCCGCCTCCGCACCCCGCCCCCGCCCTGCGTCCACCCCCCAGCCCGAGCCACCCAGGCAGTCGCCAGGGGAGCAGCTCTTCTGACTGACTGTCCCCCGTGCCATCGGGGGTCCCCTGCCCCTGTGCACAGAGAACCCTCAGCCCGCACCGCCCAGGCAGGCGCCGCCCTGCCCGACGGGGGTGAGGGGTGATGGGCCACTTGTCCACAGCCGGCAGCCATTAAATCCTCTGCCCCCTTTTCGAGCTCATTGAGGGGGGGGGAGCGGTAGCCTAGGGGCCTCACCGCGGGGAAGGATGCGGCCACTCCCGTGTCCTTTGTGCTGAGCCGAAGTCCCAGGTGGATGGACTTGAGGGAAAGGCCCTCTGGGGAGTCGGTGGGGATCCTGTGCGCGCAGGTCCAGCGCTCTGAGGGGAGCTCGGGGGCCGGGCAGCTGCATTTTCCCTTCTGCCGCTTCTCCCTGGCCTGGCCAGGAGGCCGCCGGGGGCCCGGCCCAGCTCCGCAGGAAGAGACACAGGCGCGGAGTCTTCCCTGTTACATCGCGGCGATGAGGCCAGAGCTGCCAGCTGGCACAGGCGTGAGTGCGATGGGGTGACGGACGTCAGGGCGGCCTTTCCTGCAGGGTCATGGGCCACCTGCCACAGCACGTGTGTGGTAACTGAGGGAGCCTCGCCCCTCTCCTTTGGGGGTGCAGCCGGGCCTTCTGGGGCCGTGGGGGGGTGTGTGCTTGGCAGGGGCTACCGGGTTCTCCCTCACTTCTCGGCTGAACCAGTCGATGGGCTTTTGTTCCCGTTTGGAATTGGGAGGTTAGGCCCCATGGGCGGCATTGCTCTGTCATCTCCGGGCCTTTTCCGCTGTCACTGAGGCCTGATGCTGCGGGATGGGCTCAGCTACCTCCCCGGGGTGGGACTGGAAGCCACCCTTCTTGGCGTTGCCAACCTGTTTGTCTGGTTATGGCAGGTCTGCGCGCCTGCTTTCGAAAAGGCCCTGCCCCACCCTGGGAATCCAGGGCCAGACCCTGGGGCCCCTTGGCTGCGGACCAGGAGGGGCTCCAGCAGGCGAGCGGCTCCAGCAGGCGAGCAGACCAGAGAGGGTTCCTTTGATGTTCTTGGCGTGCTGATCCTGGCAGGACACCTGCGCAGGCAGAGGTCTGTGAGGGTTTGTTTCCGTGGGATGTTGGGTTTTCCCCAAGAGAAGTGATCTGGAGCCTCCACCGCGTGTGGGAGTGGGGTGATGCGCTGAGCTGGGCTCTTGCTTCCATCTGGAGGAACCCCGCTGAGTGAGCTCCCGGGGTTTCAGGTGGTTCCTGGCAGGGTTTTAATGAGGATGAAAACAAGTACAGCTTTATTTGCAGGTTATTGTTCTGGGGGCAAGTTTATAGGAAACGTAGGTTTTTATCCATTTTATCTGATTTCACAGCTTGTTTTTCGGATGCGGTGGAAAGTGGTACGTTCTGATGAGTTATGGTTTTGAGTTCATTAAGGGTTTGGCAGTGACTGTTTTTATGGTCAGGCTTTGATGAAAATTCTAGCGAGATGCTTGGTTCTCTTATGCTCTGGTAAGTGGAGACCAGGGATGTGGGTGTGGGAGGGGTCTTTATCTTGCTCAGTGGTTTTTGTTGCCTGACGATTCTAATCAGACAAGGAATAGAACCTTGTCTGCAGTGCATCCTGACGGGAGACCCTCCCTGTAACTGTCCCTCCCCTATTCTTTTACGGAGCTCTTTAAAGATGGGGGTGATTCTTTACACTAGAACCAAATATAAGGGGGAAAATGGAAATGACATGCTGTTATATGTTTAACAATTTGTTCTCTGGCTGTGGGAATTGTACAAAAGCCCAGATTTATAGCATATGCTAGTCTTTTTTTTTTTTTTTTAATTTTTCATTTATTTATTTATTTTTGGCTGCATTGGGTCTTCACTGCTACGTGTGGGCTTTCCCTAGTTGCAGTGCGCGGGCTTCTCATTGCGGTGGCTTCTCTTCTGGAGCACAGGCTCTAGGTGCATGGGCTCAGTAGTTGTGGCTCGCGGGCTCTAGAGCACAGGCTCAGTAGTTGTGGCTCACGGGCTTAGCTGCCCCACGGTATGTGGGATCTTCCCGGACCAGAGCTCGAACCCGTGTCCCCTGCATTGGCAGGTGGATTCTTAACCACTGTGCCACCAGGGAAGCCTTTCCCCCCCCTTCTTAAGATGAAATGCTGGTTTGGGTCTGATTTGCTATGCTTTGCTGAGGCTGGATTCAGGCTGCTGGGGGGGTGGCCAGGTGGTGGGGTTCTGGTTAGCTGAGCTGCAGGGGGACAGCCTGGGGGGAGGAGCCTGTCCAGAAGGC
>NC_041219.1:49149437-49151870 GCF_002837175.3 Physeter macrocephalus | reverse complement strand
CCCTCCCCTCCCCTCACCCCCTCCCCCCTCTCCTCCCCCTCCCCGGCCAGCATAGGTGGTGAGGACTGAGCAGGCTTTGTGTGGGCGCGTGTCCTTATCAGCTGTGTGGGCTATTCCAGGCTCACAGCGGGCTGTTCCAGGCGGGGACTGAAAGGAGAGGAGTGAATGGGCCAGAGGCCTGAGCCCAGGGAGGTGTGTCCCGGGAAGGTGAGACCGCTCTCACCTGAAGGCCGGTGGGGAGGGTCTGCTATGAGCTGGGGGGTGGGGGGCGCCAGCGGGCCGGTGCTCTGCAGCCCCCGGGAGTGGTGGGGAGGGTGGACGGGTGGGCTATTCCAGGCTCACAGCGGGCTGTTCCAGGCGGGGACTGAAAGGAGAGGAGTGAATGGGCCAGAGGCCTGAGCCCAGGGAGGTGTGTCCCGGGAAGGTGAGACCGCTCTCACCTGAAGGCCGGTGGGGAGGGTCTGCTATGAGCTGGGGGGTGGGGGGCGCCAGCGGCCCAGTGCTCTGCAGCCCCCGGGAGTGGTGGGCATGTTGGACAGGAAGAGGGTCCCGGGGACTGTGACGGACAGTGGGGATGGGGCCGGCTGAGGTGTGGGGGCCGGCGGGGACGTCCGGAGACGGAGACGGAGCGGGTCCCTAGCACACAGGGAGTGGATTGTTGGGACCTGGGGCGGCAGGCGGGGCTGTGCGTTGGCAGTTGCATCATTAATTATGTAGGACTCAGAGGGCCATTGGCTTTTCAGACCGTGAGCCATTATTTTCATGGCTGTGCTTGGGGTTATTCATTTTTTTTAAGAGTTAATGTCACCTAGTGCTGTGACCTGCACTTAACGTATTTGCTTAGTTCTCTGGACGATGGGGATGAAGACGTTTGCACAGATCAGCCGCCTGAAGCATCATAGCCACACAGGCTGATGGATCCTGCCACGATTGTTCTCCCGAAGCAAGTGCAAGCTTTGCTTTAATTACCTTTGTAGAAAAGTGACTGTCCGCAGGCTCTCCCCACATGGGGACCTCCTCTTGAGACTGATTTAGGAGAATCCCAGGTGCATCTTGCTGCCAGCGGTGCTTTCTTCCCATGGAATAGCCAATAAAGTGGATGATTGCAAATCTCATTTTACCTTTAAGGCACCAGCACAGCTTTCTGTGTACAGAACGATTTGTCACAGGGTCCTGCGGAGAGAGGAGCCCTTTGGCCACAAAATTATTCTTTCCAGAGCATCTGTTTTGGAAATGGACTATTTTACGCCTTGATTTCTCCACGCCGGCAGTGCCCGTGATCTCGAGAATGCTGCCAACGGCTTGTAACCCTTCCCACGGGTGTCACCTGAGTGCTGGCAGTCTCCTCCTGTTCTCCGAGCGGCAGGATGTCAGGTCACTGTGAGGGTCTCCCCCAAGGGCAGGATGGCTCGGGCCCTCACACCCCCATCGGCCGTGCCCTCTCCTGGTGCTGGGCCTCCAGTCCACGGCCCTCCACCTCCACTGAGGAGGCCAGGCCGGGGCGTGGTGCGCGTGAGAGCCCTGGGCTGCTCTGCACGGCACGCCGGGGACCGCGGCTGGGTGTGGGTGCCAGGCCAGGCCTGCTGTCCAGCCTGCCGCACGCCCGTGGCCGGCTCTCTGCCTCTCCCCTCACCCAGGGTCTGGGGTCGTGCCCGTGGACACAGCTCCCTGCCGGGGCCCCGCTGCAGCTTCCCAAGGCCAGGGCTGGGGTCATGGGGAGCAGGGGGCTGATGGGGGCACCCTCAGGTCATGGTGTCCGAGCCCATCCCCGCATCTCTTCCCCGAAGCACTGGAACAGGCCAGGGCTTCTCAGATTCTGGTCTCGCAACCCCTTTGATTGTGAGTTAGCTAAGTCATCAGAAAGCCTGTTTATGTGGTATGCGTATCCATTGCTCTTTCCTGTGTGAGAAATTAAAACTAAGAAATTTACAAATATTTATTTATAGAAAATTGCCAACTGTGAACCCATTACACACTAACGTAAATAGCATATTTTTGTTTTTAAAAAAATCACTATTTTTTCCCCAAGAGGGGAAATTAGTGGTGAAGGGGGCACTGGTGGTTTTGCAGGCCTTGGTGGGGTCTGGTTAATCAAAGACAGCTGGGTTCTCTGGTTCCCCGCCATCACCCCCATAGCCGATGGGGCCTCAAGGGGGCAAGTGCGGAAAGCAGACGATGTCTGAGGATTGCTGTTAAGTAGATCTGACCTCCTGGGTCCCCTGAGAGGGTCTTGGGGACCCCCAGGGCTCCTGGACCACACTCTGAGAACCAGGAGAGATGTCCCTGCAGTGGAGAGTGAGGGCGTTTTTTAAAGTTGTTTTTTTTTTTTTTCTGTTTTATTTGAACCCTCCTTATTTCTTTTACCTTAAATTTTTTTTTTTTTTTTTTTTTGCCGTACGTGGGCCTCTCACTGCTGTGGCCTTTCCCGTTGCG
>NC_041219.1:49146985-49148885 GCF_002837175.3 Physeter macrocephalus | reverse complement strand
GTTGCGGAGCACAGGCTCCGGACGCGCAGGCTCAGCGGCCATGGCTCACGGGCCCAGCCGCTCCGCGGCATGTGGGATCCTCCCGGACCCGGGCACGAACCCGTGTCCCCTGCATCAGCAGGCGGACTCTCAACCACTGCGCCACCAGGGAAGCCCTACCTTAAAATCTTAATTTTGAACTTCATTTATGTGGCCTAGTCCACACATTCAGGAGTTTGTTCAGAAGGGGTTGCAGCCTGCGCTGGGTCCCCGTCCTGCCTGATTCTACCCACCCCCTTCTCCCCAGGACACAGGGCGGCACCACAGGCAAGGGCCCTGCTCCTGGCCGGTAGCAGGCGCACACACTGGAATGAAACGACCTTGCCCACATGTCGTTTTGCAAGTGTGAGTAGGAGACATCCCTGGAAACGGAAGTGTGGTTTTCCTGGATTTTGCAAAATTGCTCTCTGCTCCACTCCTAAGCGGGGCGTTCGGGGGGGGGACCCCGTTTGCCTGTCCTGACAGCCACATGCTGCATCTCTGCCAGTCTGTTAGGAAAATGGTTTCCTGATGTAATTTTAATTTGTATTTTTCTCTTTGTAAGTGAAGGTTGATTGCCGTTTCATGTATTTAAGAACTGTTTGTTTTCCTTTGCTATGGACTGTCTGTATCTCTTGCCCATTTTTCTCCTGGGCTGTTTTTCAACATTAGACAAATTAATCCTTCGTAATATGTACTGCAAATACGTTTTCCAGGGTTACCATTTATCTTTGACTGTTTATGGAGGCTTTCGCCTTGTGGGAATGTGTTTTTGCATAATCTGTCGTCTCCTTTATCATGTGTCATGTCTTGCTTTGGAAAGGCCCTGCCTGGCCCCCAGGTTCTGAGTCCCCCCGCCATGGCCCCCCTGGCTCCTTCCCTGCTTTCCTTATTTTACACTCAAGGCTTTGGTCCATTTTGAATTTATTTCGGAGGGGTGTGAGGTATGGTTCCAGCATTATCTTTTCCCACAAAGCTCGGGATGTCCCAGCATCATGTGTTGAATGATGTGTGTCTCCCCTCTGAGGAGGCCCCTTTGATCCCAGCTAGGTCTGGGTCTGTTTCTGTACATTCTTGTTCGTTCCAAGGCTCTGCCGTGTATTCACGTGCTATCATCGCACTTTTACCTTTGACCGTAGCTGCATCGTGTTTTATTACGTGGCAGGGCCAGGCTCCCCTTATCACTCTTGCTTTTCAGAATTGTCCCAGCTATTTGGCTGGTTTTTCCTTATAAGCCGTAGACTGAACTTGTCTTGCTTCCTCTAAAACCTTTTTGTTATTTTTTTAAGGGGAATCACATTAAGTTTATAGATTATTTTAGGGTTTTGTGTGACCATTCTCCCCTCCTTTCCTCTCTCTTCATACGTAAATATGGAAATTGCACGTAACATAATATGTGTAAATAATACTATACCAATAAATATTTGGTGAAATATACATAAGATTTACACCGTTTTTGAAATGTACTTTTCAGTGGCATTAACTACATTCACATTGTACTTAGTGCACAATTAATGTACACCCATCTTCAGAACTTCCTCATCTTCCCAAACTGAAGCTCTCTCCCCATGAAACACTCACTCCCCATCCCCGTCCCCCAGCGCCTGGCCCCCACCATCCTACTTTCTGTCCCTGTGGATTTGACTCCTAGGTGCCTCATATAAGTGGATCATATAGTATTTGTCTTTTTGTGACCTGCTTACTTCACTGAGCTTAATGTCCTCAAGGTTGTAGCACGTGTCAATGCTTCCTTTTTTTTTGCGGTACGCGGGCCTCTCACTGCTGTGGCCTCTCCCGTTGCGGAGCACAGGCTCCGGACGCGCAGGCTCAGCGGCCATGGCTCACGGGCCCAGCCGCTCCGCGGCATGTGGGATCTTCCCGG
>NC_041219.1:49125732-49143611 GCF_002837175.3 Physeter macrocephalus | reverse complement strand
CCCTGCATCAGCAGGCGGACTCTCAACCACTGCGCCACCAGGGAAGCCCTACCTTAAAATCTTAATTTTGAACTTCATTTATGTGGCCTAGTCCACACATTCAGGAGTTTGTTCAGAAGGGGTTGCAGCCTGCGCTGGGTCCCCGTCCTGCCTGATTCTACCCACCCCCTTCTCCCCAGGACACAGGGCGGCACCACAGGCAAGGGCCCTGCTCCTGGCCGGTAGCAGGCGCACACACTGGAATGAAACGACCTTGCCCACATGTCGTTTTGCAAGTGTGAGTAGGAGACATTCCTGGAAACGGAAGTGTGGTTTTCCTGGATTTTGCAAAATTGCTCTCTGCTCCACTCCTAAGCGGGGCGTTGGGGGGGGGGACCCCGT
The DNA here is from genome assembly GCF_002837175.3 of Physeter macrocephalus. Taxonomy (NCBI): domain Eukaryota; kingdom Metazoa; phylum Chordata; class Mammalia; order Artiodactyla; family Physeteridae; genus Physeter; species Physeter macrocephalus. The sequence continues at coordinate 49,143,230 of NC_041219.1, read as the reverse complement.
TTGCCTGTCCTGACAGCCACATGCTGCATCTCTGCCAGTCTGTTAGGAAAATGGTTTCCTGATGTAATTTTAATTTGTATTTTTCTCTTTGTAAGTGAAGGTTGATTGCCGTTTCATGTATTTAAGAACTGTTTGTTTTCCTTTGCTATGGACTGTCTGTATCTCTTGCCCATTTTTCTCCTGGGCTGTTTTTCAACATTAGACAAATTAATCCTTCGTAATATGTACTGCAAATACGTTTTCCAGGGTTACCATTTATCTTTGACTGTTTATGGAGGCTTTCGCCTTGTGGGAATGTGTTTTTGCATAATCTGTCGTCTCCTTTATCATGTGTCATGTCTTGCTTTGGAAAGGCCCTGCCTGGCCCCCAGGTTCTGAGTCCCCCCGCCATGGCCCCCCTGGCTCCTTCCCTGCTTTCCTTATTTTACACTCAAGGCTTTGGTCCATTTTGAATTTATTTCGGAGGGGTGTGAGGTATGGTTCCAGCATTATCTTTTCCCACAAAGCTCGGGATGTCCCAGCATCATGTGTTGAATGATGTGTGTCTCCCCTCTGAGGAGGCCCCTTTGATCCCAGCTAGGTCTGGGTCTGTTTCTGTACATTCTTGTTCGTTCCAAGGCTCTGCCGTGTATTCACGTGCTATCATCGCACTTTTACCTTTGACCGTAGCTGCATCGTGTTTTATTACGTGGCAGGGCCAGGCTCCCCTTATCACTCTTGCTTTTCAGAATTGTCCCAGCTATTTGGCTGGTTTTTCCTTATAAGCCGTAGACTGAACTTGTCTTGCTTCCTCTAAAACCTTTTTGTTATTTTTTTAAGGGGAATCACATTAAGTTTATAGATTATTTTAGGGTTTTGTGTGACCATTCTCCCCTCCTTTCCTCTCTCTTCATACGTAAATATGGAAATTGCACGTAACATAATATGTGTAAATAATACTATACCAATAAATATTTGGTGAAATATACATAAGATTTACACCGTTTTTGAAATGTACTTTTCAGTGGCATTAACTACATTCACATTGTACTTAGTGCACAATTAATGTACACCCATCTTCAGAACTTCCTCATCTTCCCAAACTGAAGCTCTCTCCCCATGAAACACTCACTCCCCATCCCCGTCCCCCAGCGCCTGGCCCCCACCATCCTACTTTCTGTCCCTGTGGATTTGACTCCTAGGTGCCTCATATAAGTGGATCATATAGTATTTGTCTTTTTGTGACCTGCTTACTTCACTGAGCTTAATGTCCTCAAGGTTGTAGCACGTGTCAATGCTTCCTTTTTTTTTGGGCATGTGGGATCTTCCCAGACCGGGGCACAAACCCGTGTCCCCTGCATCGGCAGGCGGACTCTCAACCACTACGCCACCAGGGAAGCCCTCCCTTCCTTTTTAAGGCTGAATAATATCCCCCTTATGTAGAGACCACACTTTGTTTATCCATTCACTGGTTGATGGACACTTGGGTTACTTCCTTGTTTTGGCTATTGTGCTGCTATGAACATGGGTATACTGGTATCTGTTTGAGTCCCTGCTTTCAGTTCTTTTGGAATAGCCAGACTTGGAATTGCTGCATCATATGGTAGTCCTGTTTTTAATTTTTTGAGGAACTGCTGTGCTGTTTTCTGTAGTCGCCATGGCTGTGGTTTATGCTTCTGGTCGTGCGTGCTGAAAATCAGGCTGGAGTGTTTGCTGAGGATACGGTGAACCCCAGCTCTGCTTGCTGACCAGGCCGGACCTCCAAGCGCCTGGCTCCCTGGTCCCGCGAGCAGGTCCCTGAGCAGGACCCGGTGAGCGGGCGGGAGGGGCGAGACCCTGGACTCCACCTTCCACCTCTAGTAGCTGTGACCTCCCTCTCTGAACCTCACTTCCCTCTTATTAAAAAGGGGAGGCCCCGTAATAGTAGCAGCTCATGTTTATTAGGTTCTTAGTACGTGCCAGGCCCAGAAACAAGGCGTGGAGGGGCCGGGGTCCCGGAGGCTGGTGTGGGAGGGTTAAATGAGGTGAGGCCTGGGAGCATCAAGTGTGTGCTTGTTCTCCACAAAGCGTGGCTGTTAGTAAAGAGTGAGGTGGGTCATCCTGGGCGATCTCTGCCCTCGCCCCTCCCACTGGTGCATTCGCGCCCTGCATGGGTGCACACCTGCCAGCCCAATCAGGCCACCCTCTCTCCCCTGCTGTCCCATGCCATGACCCCAGATGAACCCGAGTGCCTTGTCTGCCCCCGCCCGTCCCCACCGTTTCCTTCTGGCTTGTTCTGGCATAGGCGCTCTGTCCAGGGTGCCTTCCTCTGCAGCCCACGGTGGCCTCCTTGGTGCTGTCAGCCCGAGGACTAGCCGTCACCTCCCGAGAGCAGCCTCCTCTGCATCCTGGTACCGACCGCAGCTGGTGCATAGTAGGTGCTCATTAAACGCTCAAACAGATCTGTCCTTACCGTTACTCCTGGATGCCTCTGCTCCAGCCCGTGAGACTTTCACTGCCCGCTTACCACTCTCTGTTCCTAATCCCCGCCGGATGGGGAGCCGCGCCGGGGCACACCCCCGCCCCCTCCGTGACGTGCCTGTGGAGCGCTTAGACCCAGCTTGTCTTGTGCCAGCACAGCCCACCTGCCACCTTGCGTCAGCCCAGCCGGCAGATCTGTGTGAGACTGAACTGCCGACCACGGTGGGCGGTTACCTGGGCAGCATGTGCGAAAAGGACTCAGAGGGTTTGTCTATCTCTCTGTCTATTTATTTATTTTTAAATGTTTCTTCTTTGTCACTGGACATGAGTTTTATAGCAGAGGCATAAGGTGAGGGCGCCAGCCAAGCACCTCTGCTGTCAGGCCCTGCCTGGGGCTGTGTTCCTTTCTTGGCCAGCTCAGCAGGAAATGTGGGTTCCACCTTCTCTGCGCTGGGTGGTGTTTTAAACACAGAAAGCCTTTTGTGGCGGATGTGCTTGACAGCGCCCCCCCAACCCGTGGACCCATAAATGTCCTGGGGCTTGGTCTGCGGGTGAGTCCAGCGGGGCCCTGGGAGGGAGCCCTCGGCCTCAGCTGGGCCAAGTTTCCAAAAAGGAAGCAGTTGCCGCAGGCCAATGGTTTGGAAGTGCCCCCAAGGCCCTTTTTCCCCGGGGGCTGTTTAAGGCCCCTGGGTTTACTTTGGTGCTGGGCTTACCCAGGGACCAGGACGTCCTTGAAAATGTGCCTCCCTCACCCCTGCTCCTCTGCCACGCTGCGTGCTGGGCCCGGCCGCTGAGGTGGGGGCTGGCCGGCATCCCTGCCCTTGAGTAGAGTGATCTGGGGATGGGGGGAGGTGTGGGGCAGTTGGGGAGCCCTCGGGGGGAGGGGCAGTGCATGGTACTGAAGTGTGGGTCGGAGGGCTGCAGGTGGGGGGTGTGGGGGTGGTGAGGGCCAGCTCCTCGTTTCCTGAGGTCTTTTTCACTGTGCTGCTTGTCACACCGCAGAGCAAGGGGCCCTGCCTGAGACCTGAGTGTGGATGGTGGCCTCCGGTGGTGGGCTAGTCAGAGCTGGAGGCTGGCCCCTCTGCCCCGGGTGGGATACAGGAGGGGGTGGGGGAAGCCCCGCCACGTGGCCCAGGTGGGACAGAAGCGAGTGGCTCTCAACGTGTTGGGTTCCCTCCCTGAGGTCCTCCGGGCCCCTCGGCGCAGGCGGCGCCTTGCCCTCACCCCTTTCCTAAAGAAGATTTGAGGATGACGAGGCCCACACCCGAGTGTGAGAGTGGCAAGGTCACTGGAAGTGGGACCCCAGTGCGGAATGAGGGCCCAGTCCCCTGTTAGGGCGCCAGTAAGTACTGGGACCCAGTTGAGAGTCCTTGTCCTGCTGGGCATTTATCGCCTTGAGGCAAGGGACAGCCAGCCATGGCCCACATCGAAAGTGGCCCGCCCCCTGCTCCCTGCTTTCCTAACTATTCTAAATGGCCCAGAGCCACACCTGTCTCATGGCTGCACCAGAGTGAGAACTTGTGACAGGCTGTGTGGCCGCCACACCTAAGACATTTACCGCCAGGGCCCTTTGCAGAGCGGGTTCGCTGAGCCTGCACGTTCAGTCTGGGGCTGCAGTGCATTTGGAGAAGAGCCTGTTTGCAGACAGCTGTGGGCCAGAGCCTCTCTCTGCTTTCAGGAGCTGGGCCAGGGCGCTGGCAGGAAGTCATGATGAATACTGGGGATCCGGAAGGTGTTTCCTCCCAGCTGTCTCATTGGCTGGATCTTCCCCAGTCCTGGATGCCAAGAGTGATGGAGAGACTTGAAAAAAAGAATGCTTCCACCAGAAATGAGTTCTTGTGTGCGTGTCCTACTGTTTAGTTTATGTTGCTTGTGTATACAGCACAGGTTTATACAAAGCTAAACTCTAGGTTGTCCTGCTAGCTTTGTTTTGTTTACATAAATGGCTGTGCGGCCAGTCTGCCGGGCTCCCCACTCGGTCTCTAGGCAGGGGGGGCCTGTGGGCTCTCATACAGCACGATGGATGCATTAACAGAGGCATGTGCTGGGGAGGGTGGGTGTCTGGGGCAAGCGGAGGCTTGAGTGCAGCGAGGTTGGCTTATGCTCCTGATGAGGCTCTTACCCCGAGCCTCAGTTTCCCCATCTGTCAGTTGGTTTAACAACAGCTCTTCCCTCAGCGTTGTGACCAGGACGCATGACACCTGGGGTGGGGAGAGGGGCTTGTCGTTCTTGCCTGAGATTTGGGGCCCTGCAGGCTCTGGGCGCACAGGAGGCCTGGGGGGTGGAAGCTCAGTGCTGAGGATGGTCCTCGCCCTGTGGAGGACCCACGCTCCCGCCGCAGCACCGGCCGCAGGCCCTCGCCTGGGGCCTTTCTCCAGGGTCCGTGCTCTTGTGAGCCTGGACTGAAGCCCGAGTGCGCAAGGGAGGGTCCTCAGGTAGGCACAGCCCACACCTGTGTCAGGTGCCACTCTTTCTTACTGCCACCTTAAAGCCAGGGGGCTGAGGTTTAGGGAGGGCTGGGCATGACCAGCCTCTACAGACCTCACTCTTGACCCTCTGGGGCTGGTCCAGGGCTGGGGTCCGAGGGCCTGGATCACGCGGAGCTGGGAGCGCAGCTGAGCCTCGGTGCCTGAGGGCTGGCGGAGGACGCCGCGTCCTCCCTGAAGCGGCCTCTGGCTTCCTGGGGCCTCTCGTCTGAGCTCTGTGTTGCCCACTGTCTGCAGTCCCCACGGACCCCAGGTTTGGGTCCCTCCCTCCTCGGAAGCTGGTAAGGACTGGGGGCGGGTGGCGGTCTTGGCACGTCCCAGAGCCTCTTACCCTCCCTTCCACAGCACCCCCGAAAGTAAAGTGCCAGTGGTTCCCGTGGAGATGGAGAGTCATGCAGGGTGGTGACATTTGGTCAGTGCTTTTTTTTTTTTTTTTTTTTTTTGGCGGTACGCGGGCCTCTCTCTGCCGCGGCCTCTCCCGTTGCGGAGCGCAGGCTCCGGACGCGCAGGCTCGGCGGCCACGGCTCACGGGCCCAGCCGCTCCGCGGCACGTGGGATCCTCCCGGACCGGGGCACGAACCCGCGTCCCCTGCATCGGCAGGCGGACTCTCAACCACTGCGCCACCAGGGAAGCACCCGTTCAGTGCTTTTTTGCAAAGTGGCGTCTGACATTCCCCATGGTTACTGCTGCTCGCCGGGCGGTCCCTGGGTCCTTCCCCACACTCTTCACGTCATCCTCTGGCTGCCCTCTGAGCGGGGACTACCGTTAACCTCTCTGCGTGACCAAGGAAACCAGGGCGTGGAGGTCACGTGACACCGGCAGGGTCAGCAGCAGAGGCGGCCGGGGTCCTGACCACTGTGGCTCGCGGCCTCGAGACCATCAGGTGACTTAGCTCACGTCCGGAGCCCAGCAGAGCCCACTTGCTCCCAGCGGTGTCTCTGAACGCGACAGCACCTAGGACAATTGGAACCTACCTGACAGGTGACGGTGCCCTACCCTCCAGCCCCCCGGCCAAGGTGGTGGCGCCATGGGGCCCGAGCAGGGGTGATGTCACCGCGGGTGGGAGCAGCCTGGCTGGACGGGAAGGGGATGCCGAACCAGAGGCAGGAGAATGGGGTGTTATCCGGTGGCAGGGCGTGGCCTGGACAGTGTCCCCAAGGCCAGGGAGACCTGGCATCTCGTATGGGGACCCAGGGGGGGCCGGGATGTCAATGAGCAGGACATGAGGACAGTGTGCCCGCCTGACCTCCCTGCCGCTGGCCCTGGGCTCATGGGGCCCCACCTAGAGGCTCGGGTCCAGCACATTCTTTTGTGCACTCCCCCTCCCCTGCCCCCACTGGCCTGCCGGAGCGTGGTGGTCTGGGTCCTGCTTCCCAGGGCTGTCTTTGACCCCTTCGGTCCTCTCGGGGACTTTCACTCTGACCTGTGCCCCCGAGCTGTGCCAGGGAAGGAGGCGGGCCGGCGGGGGCACTGATGTTTCCCGAGTGCTGCTCCCTGTGTGGCTGAGACAGCCTGGGACGGAGGCATCGGGGCGGCGGGGCGTTGGAGCTGCTCACGAGGGCCTGCGACTCATGAGCCGATTGTGAAGTTTTCAGGAATTTTGTGAGCTGGCCACTAATAAAATGAGAGCGTGTAAAGTTAGATAAATTATATTGAAAGCAAAGGTATCAATAGTAAATGCTCGAAGGTGCCCGTTTCTGAACTGTTTCACTACGTTTTATTACTGGGCTATGATCCTGAGGTGGCTGGCATCTCTTGGGCCAGTGGAAATCCTATGGCCGGTGGCCCTGGGCAGCTCTTACCACCCACATGCTCATTCACTGCCGGACATCGCTTTGGTGGCTTGAAAATAGCCACGCGTGGTTACACCATGGAAACGGGCAGATACTGCAAATCAGGGCTTCACTTCTCATTTTGTTGCTTGTCTAGACTAAAGAGAGTGATGGAGAAAATGCTGATATGCAGGTGAAGGTTAAGCGTGTGACGTCCGTCCCGTCGCGTTCACTGCGAAGGCACAGGAAGGTTGAGGAAACCTCCTGCTGTTAGAATCCTGTCGTCTGCTTCAGCAAGGACATCTCTCGTCCTAGACAAACGAATAAGGTTCTGCCTTCCTTTCCCACCTTTGTTGTGTCTTGTTCACATAAACAAGGACGTCAGCCGACATTCAGGCTGGAACCACACTTGTAGGTCAGCCGTAGTCCTGGTTGACCCGGAGGGAGAATTTCAGCACAACTCAGTGAAAGCATCCTGCGGGCATCACTTGGCTGTGTGGAGTTTACAGTAAAGAGTGTTGGACGTTTTATTACTATTTGTACACGTGCAGCACATCTTTATCACTGAGATTATGATAGATGTTTGTGTGTCGATGCCCAGGGGCGTCGCTAGGGCTTGCATGGCCCCGGCTCACGGAGGAGGGTGTGGTAGCTTCAGCAGGGCCCTCCCAGCTCTCCTGCTCTTCCTGACTGGCTCCAGCGGCCGCCCTGGCCTCCGGCGGGGTCACGGAGCCAGCAGGACCCTGGGCAGCTCTCCTGTTACAGTGCAGAAAACTCCACTCCTGGCACAGGGCGGGTCTTGGCCTGACCTGTGTGGGATGGAAAGCCCCTGAAGAATGCAGGCCTCTTCCTGGAGGAACGCCCCAGGCTGTCAAAGCCTCGGAGTGAAGCTCTGGAAGTGTTCACGGATTTAGGGACTTCCTGCTTCGCCAGGAGGGCTCGAGGGCAAAGTCCACGGGCAGCCCTTTGCTTTGAGGCCTCTGTGGCCGGGCTCCACGTAGGCGGGCGCCGCGTGCCTGGCTCTCCCGGCTCTCAGGGCCCAGTCGTGGGGGCCCCCCCTTTGTGCAGCGTCCCCTCTGTCACTGAATGGCCAGCATGTGCCAGCCCTGCTGAGACAGACCGGGCGCCTTCAGCACCTGCCCTCGGGCATGTATGCTAACCGGTGGGGCTGGGGGCACAGATCCTAAACCAGGGAGCTCGCCGGAAGTTGCAGGACTCCAAACCAGACGGGCTGATAGAACTCGAGGGGGCGACTTGGAGGAGGAGGAGCTGGCCTGGGGACATCCCAGAACCTGAAGTGCTGGGCGCCGCAGTAGGAACAAAATGTGATGGCCAGAGGACCCCCGGGGGTCAGCAGGGCTGGAGCCCAGTGGGGGAAGCCCTGGGAGGGGTCTCGGCGGGATGCTCCAGACTCTGGTTTCCCGCCACCTGGAGAAGGGGCTCCGTGAGGTGTGTGGCTGCCTGCACCAGACCCGGCTGGGCTGGAGGGTGGGGCGGGGGCAGAGCAGCACAGGTGTGGAGCCTGGCTGGGAGGCCGGGGGGTGGGGGGGCCCTGCTTGCCGTAGGTGGCTGTGCAGTGATCACGTGATCAAGGGCTCCTTCCAGGGTTTTGACTTGAGCAGCTGCTGGTACAGGTGCCACCCAGGAGGAGGGCCCGCGGAGGCTCCAGCTCCGAGCTGAGTGCGGCAGAGTCGAGCTACCAATGAGATGTCCCACAGACAGTGGGTCACCCGGAGTCCAGCTCACGGGGAGGCTGGTGGGTGTGGAGTCGGCAGAGCGTCTGAACGTTCGGGGTCCTGCTAACTGAGGCTGGATCCGGGGTTGGGGCAGTGGCTCCCTGACCGGCCTCGAGTTTGGGGGAACCCGGGGGTCGCTGGGCGTGAGCCAGCATCTTGAGCCTGGCATGACTGGGGGGAGCGGTCACCCGTGCCTTCTGGGTCTCGGGCGTCCCAGGCTGCTCCCTGGGTGGGGTGGCCCGGCACGGGGCCCCACGGGCTGCCCTGGAGCTGTGTGCGTGTCGGGGTCCTGAGGGCGTGGCTGCAGGGCTGTGGGCCTCTGGGGCTGTCTTCTTGGAGAACAGAGACCTGGCAGAGGGCCGGGTGGCCAGCTGGGACTGGCCTTGGGTGGGGTGGAGGGAGAGTCCCGGTCCTCGCTCAGCATCTGTGACTCCCCAGGAATATGGTTTAGGACAAGGGTTGCTTCCTTTGGGAAAAAGGATGTTGTTTATCCTGGGACCAGCAGGAGAGCCACCGGGTAACAGGGGATGAAGCCAGGCTGAGCTGGTTGTCTGAAGGCAGACGGAAGCTTGGCCGGGGGTCGCGAGCCCCGTGCAGCCCGGAGATCGGCTAGGACCTGGGACCACGGCAAGTGCTGGACCAGGAACCACTTCTTTCTAAATCTTGGTCTGGGAGGGAAAGTAAAGTCCTTTGTGGTTTCCAAGTCCAGTGTTCCCTAGACACTGCGGCCTTTGTGTGTCCAGGAGCCATTCAGCGGGTTTCCAGAGCAGCGTGCTTTGTGTCCCGGGGCCAGAGCTGGCCTCAGTCCTGTGTCCCGAGGGCCCGCAGCGCAGGGACGCTGCCTTGAGGCTCCCCTCGCCCTGTCCCTCTGTCTGCCTGCCTCCACGGCTGCAGGCTCCTTGCAGACGTCGCGGCTCTGAGCAGGGGTCTGGAGTAGCCACAGGGAGCGTCTCCCAGCGCGTCTACTTCCACGTGGAGGTACGGGGAGCTGGGGCAGCAGGTCCTGCTCTGAGGGGCCGCCCCACCTTGAGGAGTGGGCGTGAAGGGAGCTGCCCGGGGGCCTGTGGGTGCACGTGGAGGGGCCGGGTCCGGGGGGGAGTGCGCGGTGGGTGTGCAGGGAGTTGGGGGCTGGTTGGATCCAGGGAGGGCTGGATGGGGGCTGGGGCGGGAGTGGGACGCATGGCAGCCTCTGGACGGAAGGTGCAGGTGAGCTTTGTGAAGACGGCGTCCACTGACGCTGGCTTTGTGGGGAGAGCTTTGCTCTGGGTCGCACTTGGTGTCCGGCCCCCACTGTCCGTGGACAACATCCCTGTCGGTCTTCCATCTTCATCTGGAAGTCGGGGGTGACCGGGTTGGACGGCGTAGTTGAGGTGAGGTCGTCCCGGGGTAGGGTGGGCCGCCCCTCAGCCCGGGGCGGTGGGGGGTGGGGGGTGGGACGGGGAGGGCTTCCCTCGCAGCCCGGACCCGCCTGGGAGGGGTGGTCAGGTGTCCTGGCACCTGGTCCTCACTGGGCACCGGCGTGAACTGCTCGCCTCCTCAGGAGCCCCAGGGGCCTGGGGGCAGGGCAGTGGGGACGGAGCGGGCCCGCGGGGACCCCCGCCCTCGCCGAGGGCTGCTGTGAGCGGCTGTCAGGAGGGGCTGGGTTGGCGTGAGCTGGCAGCCGCCAGCAGGGGCCCCGCTGGGCAGGGGGGCGCGTGGGCTCGGTGCCGGGGCAGCGTGGGTTGTGAGCGGCGTCCTGATGGTGGCAGGGCAGACACTTGGCGCGTCGTCCCCTTTCCCCGGGCGGCCACGTCATTTGCTTGCCGGGCTGAATCAGGAAGGAAGGCAGCTCCAGCCTGCGGGGTGGGGAGTCCCAGACAGGAGAACCGCCTGACGGGACCCGGCAAGGAGGGAAGCAGGCCCATCCCCTCCGCCCGCTTCCATCCGACGCTGGGGGAGGAGGGGTCCCCCAGGCCCTGCTGAGAACGGAAGGAAGGAGGTTTTACATGGCTGCACTTCCCCTGCCCGGTTTGCTTTTAGTTTTCAAGTTAGAAAAGCAACGGGAAAGGACGCGTGGAGAGGAGTTTCACAGGCACCCGCAAGCCTCAAGCAGGGTCCTGCGTCACCTGCGGTCTGTGTAGATGCCAGTCGTCCGTAACGGTGACCTCGGTGCAGCAACGTCTTGTCACCGCCTCCGAGACTCCCAGGGACGTCTGTGCGTCCCGCGTGGCGCTCGGAGCTGCCGGCCTGGCCGTGGTGCTGCCGAGATGCCCCCCACGTGCTGGATTTGCCCCTGGGACGGATCTCGAGACCGGGAACTGCTGCCTCTGCCACATTGCTGGCTTTTGTTTCCTTTTTGGTGAAGTTGGAGGCTTTGGCACAAGGACTGGGTAACTTTCCTCTTGCTCAGGGAGTTTGTGGGTCTGTGTACCAAGGTCCTCTAATTTTCACCAATTTGTTCAGGTTGTCTCACAACAAAAATATTAGTTCTCATGTACCTGGCTTGCTACATGTATCCCCTGATTCATTGCAGCTTTTTGTTTTTTTAAATAAATTTATTGATTTTATTTTATTTATTTTATTTTTGGCTGCGTTGGGTCTTCGTTGCTGCGTGCGGGCTTTCTCTAGTTGCGGCGAGCGGGGGCTACTCTTCGTTGCGGTGCGCGGGCTTCTCATTACGGTGGCTTCTCTTGTTGCGGAGCACGGGCTCTAGGCGCGCGGGCTTCAACAGTTGTGGCACGCAGGTTCACTAGTTGTGGCTCATGGGCTCTAGAGCGCAGGCTCGGTAGTTGTGGCGCACGGGCTTAGTTGTTCTGCGGCATGTGGGATCTTCCCAGACCAGGGCTCGAACCTGTGTCTCCTGCACTGGCAGGCGGATTCTTAACCACTGCCCCACCAGGGAAGCCCCTCATTGCAGCTTTAAAACAAATGTCTATTTACTTTTGTCTGGTTGACTGAGTCTTTTTAGTTTTTCAGTCTCTTAATGTAGACTGTCAGCCTCTCTCTAGGGACTTAAGTTCTCTCTTCTCACGTGGATATCTTTCCAGATGGCCGGCCATGTGCCCCTTTCCCGCCACGTGGGCAGGGACACCGGCTTCTCCAGCCCCGTGGCCTTGCCCACTCCTGGGCTACCCTGGACTCCAGGGGACTGTGGGTTTCCTGTGGCTTTTGCACCAGGGTTAGGGTTAGGCCACATCAGGCCACCTTAGTGTTCCACGTGCGCCCCGAGAAGCATCTGTCCCAGGAACACCTGCAGACCCTCCCCCCATGCGCTGCAGCCTCAGTTGTCCTTGTAGAGCGGAGCCCTGGCTCATTCTGACGTGGGGCTCACGGGCCGCCACTGTTCACAAGCTTTCTTGCCTTGAGCAGTGATGCCGGGGGAGTGGAGGCCCCTTGGCAGCTGGGGTGGGTACGCAGGGCTGCAGGCAGGCACCCTGGGCTGTGAGTTGACGTGAGTTAACGGCTCCGAGCCTGCGCCGTCCGAAACAGGAAGTGCTTCTCCCTGCCTTCGTGCTTCTCCATAAAGTGTCCCAACTCTCCCAACTGGGGCGGTTCGGGCTGAGTTGATGGATTCCACCCTGCTCACCCCACTTCCTGCCCGCCCTGCAGGAAATCATCGTGCTGTTTATTGGGTCCAGGCCGAGTGTCTGTGCTGGTGCGTCATCTCAAGTTCTCGGGATACTCTGGCCCGATCGGGGTTAATCCCGTTTCACAGGTGGGAGCTGAGGCCCAGAAAGGTGGGACGTGGCGGGACAGGCTGTGAGCCCAGCTGTGTGCAGAGACCCTGCCCCCCAGGGACCCAGGGCCTCCTGCAGACGCTGGGGGCCGAGGACTGTGTGACCAGGAGCGGGCTTGGGCCGCGTGGCCCCTGCCGTGGGCTTGGGAGTGAGGTGGGCTGGACGTGCAGAAGGCCACCACGCCCCACCCACTGGGCTTTCCTGCCCGGGTTGGGTCAGAGATGTGGGGAGTGGGCGCCCCTGTAGACATCCATCCCTGGCGTGCACGTGCGTTTGAACTTACACGTGTCCTCCGTGCCAGCACACAGAGACACCACACCAGGCCTTTGCTGCCCTCCCTCCAGGCTGGAGGGATCCAGCGCCGGCAGCTTGCGGGCTGTGCTCAGGAGGCAGGTGGGCGGGCGCTGGGCTCCTGACTGGCCGTGTGTGGGAAGGTCTCTCGGAGCGAGTGAGGCTGAGCTGGTCCTGAGAGCGGAGCTAGGGCGCCCAGGCGAGCAGGACGGTGTTTCAGGTCGATGGGGCAGCCTGGGCCGTGTCCCTGGGAGCGGGGCCAGGTGGAGCGAGGGGGCGGGGCCCGGAGGGGGTCCGAGAGACCCTGAGGCCCAGCGTTCGAGGGGCCGTCCTGGGCGTGCGCGTGGCCGTGGGTCTTGACGGTTGTTAGAGCCCGGGAGGAGGAGCGCCGGCCCCCCCTCCCCGCTTCTCTCTGCGGTGTCTCCCCCTCCCCTCCCCAGCCCCCTCGTCCCAGGGCCTGCGGCTCCCCCGCCGCCCCAGGCCGGCTCCGTCTTTGTGCTGGGAGGTCCCACCGAGGGACGTGGCTCCCTTCTGCCGTGTGGGGCGCTCGGGGGAGCTGGCCTGGGTGGGCGAGAGGGGTCCGAGCTCCGCGGCCAGCCCAGCCGCGTGGGGGTGACGGAGGGCCCCGGGGTCCCTGAATAGCGGGACTGGCTGCTCCCTGAGGGCAGGGCCTGGAGCCTGGAGCCGTGTGTGGGAGGGCGGTGGCCGGCGGGTGGCTGACCCTGTGACCCTGCCTCCCCCTCGCTGTCTTGCAGGGACTCCAAGCGTCATGTTAAGGTAAAGCAGAGGGGCTCAGTGCTGAACATGCTAAGGAGGCTGGACAGAATCAGGTTCAGAGGTCACAAGAGAGATGACTTCCTTGATCTAGCAGAGTCTCCAAACGCCTCAGACACCGAATGCGGAGACGAAACGCCCCTGAAGATACCTCGGACCTCGCCCCGGGACAGTGACGAGTTGAAGGACCCCGTGAGTACCGGGGCGTCCTTCCCGCCGCGAGGCCGCGGTGCCAGGGCCCTCGCTGGGGCGTGGGGGCCGTCCCCATCCTCAGGCGGCCGGGCTGAGCGTGCGCTTGGGTAGACCGTGTCCCGCCCGCCGGTCAGACGCAGCCGGGGCTGCTCCCCATCTCGCCCCAGATCTCCCCCAGCCTCGCTGGCGGGGGCTCATCCCCGGACTGAGGATAATTTGTCCGTCGGCCGGTTTTCTTTTCCTTCCTCACTGGTTTTCCGGGTGACCGGCAGACTTCTCTCCCAGCCTGATCCCCGGGAGTTTGACTCGAGGGGCCGCAGGGCGCTGTCTGGAAGCTGCCGGCCCCTGGCCCGAGGGCGGCTGCCTCTGGGTGCCTGGCCGGTCTGCCTGGCCGTCCCAGCGTGCGTGTCATCGACCCCTGGCAGCTGGCCGAGCCCGGGCTGGGCCTCATCGGCCCACGCGGGGACAGTGGCCCCTGTGGGCCCGTCAGCGGACTCCCTTTATTTGGAGAGCAGGTTTCCTCAGCGGGGATCGTGGCTCTGGTGGGAACCAGGCGTGAGCAGGCCCTGCCTTCCGGAAGCTTGTGTTTGGTCAGCGGGCACGCAGCAGGGTGGGGTGGGCTTCCTGTGGCCCCCTCCTGGCCGGGCGTGACCGCCGGGCTCCCCGCTGTGGCCACGGCTGCCCGAATCCTCCCTGTTGTCAGTGAAGAAGCCCAGAGCCATGCAGCCCCCCACCAGCTGTGGACGCCCTGCCCGAGTGGACGCCAGATCTGGTGGCCTGTGGGTTCCTCCCCAAGCACCTGAGCTAGGTTTTCCTTCCAGATGTGGCCGTGAGCCCTCGCCTTCCCAGCTCCTTGTATTATTAATGCTTCATAATAGAACAGGGATGGCGCGTTTGCTCCTGGCAGGAATGAATAATTGATGGGCACTGCCTCCTAAGAGCCAGCCCTCCAGTCAGGCAGGGTTGGAGCTGCAGAGCCTGGAGGGGAGCGCCCTGCTTGGGAACTTGCTGTGTCCCCTGCAGAGGTGGTGCCGGTCCTCCCGCCACCGGGCCCGCTGCGGGCCAGGGCCTCGCTTGGTGTGTCTCCTAATGCAGCCCATCAGCATCTGCCTGTCGGGACATCGCGGGGCTCACGGGCGCTGTCCTAAGAAGGAGGTGCCTCCACGTCGGGGTGGGTCCAGCTGGCCGGCAGGGGCCGAGGGGAGGACCTGAGGGAGGGGCGAGCACGGGGGCCGTGCGTACAGATGGCTGTCACGCTCACTCACCCCCCTCCACCCCGCCTCGGGGCGCTCTCTCTGTGGTGGCGGCCCGAGCCAGCATCCCACCCTGGGAGGTGCCGTCCTTCACTTAACCTCTGCCCCTGAGGGGCACTCGGTCACTCCCATGAGCCTCGTGCCCACGTGGCCCGCGTCACCCCGGGTGTGCGGGCAGGGTCGTGTGTCTGTCACCAGCACCCTCCCGCGAGCGTGCAGTGTCCTCCGCCGCCACCCGAGGGGCCCGCGTGCCACGCCCTTGCCCACCTGCACAGGGTGTCCCCAGGTGTTTCTGTTCTGCGAACCCGAGGGGTGAAGAGTGGCTTTTCCTGCGAGGGAGGTTGGTCACCTTTGCCTGTGTTTAGGCTTCATTCTTTTTATTTTTTTTTTAATTGTGGTAACGTGCGCATAATACCAAACTGACCGCTGTGACCATTTTTAAGTGTCCAGCTCGGTGGCATTAAGCACGTGCACGTTGTCGTGCGGCCATCCCCACCATCCATCTCCAGAACTACTTCTTCATCTTCCCAAACTGAAACTCAGTCCGCATTAAACAGCAGCTCCGCAGCTCCCCCTCCAGGCCGCCCCCGGCCCCGTCTGCTTTCCGTCTGTGACCCGACTCCTCCAGCTCCGGCCTGAGTGAGCCCCGCGGTGTTTGTCCCTGTGACTGGCCTGTCTCAGCACCATGTCCTCAGGGGCCATCGTGCTGTAGCGTCAGGCTTCATCCTTACGTCCTTTTTTGTGGGCAACCCGTCCGTGTCCTGGGGCAAAGGAGGAGAGCGGACCCAGGGGTTGAGGGTAGAATCCGGGTCCCGTGGTGGGGGAGGGGAATGGGGGGAGGGAGGGGGTCCTGGACGGGCAGACGGGCTCGAGGGGGGCGCAGCGGTGGAGGTGGGGTGATGTCCAGGGCAGGGTGTGGCTGCGGTCGGGGGAGGCCGTTGAAGAGGAAGATGAGGAGTCTGAGGCCAGGGTCCCCCGAGTGGTTGGTGACAGGCCAGTAAGGAGAGGGGCAAGGAGGAGAGGACCAGAGCCCTAGAGCTGCGGCAGAGGGAGAGACCCCACGCGCGTGGAGGTGGAGCGGGCGACGCCTCCAGCAGCCGGGGGTAGAAGCCGGTCCCTCCGCGGAGAGACGCGCTTCTAGGGAAGCTGGGGGAGGAAGCAGCCAGGCCACCTCCCTGGTTTTGCGGCGGCAGCGCTGCAGCCTTGCCGGTCCCGAGTCCAGGCTCCCGACCCCAAGGTTAGCGTTGCTCTCGGCAAGTCGGAAGAGGGGTCAGCTGGAGGGACCCAAGGGGCTCGTGGAGGGGTTTGGACCCCAGGATTTCAGGGCGCCACCCCCGGTGCCTGCCACCCGCATCGGTGCCCCCTCCAGCTGTCTGGCTCCCCAGAGCCGGTCCTCGCCGTCCCTGCCGTCCAGCTGAGCTGCTGCAGCTTCGACGCTGAGTCCGGCCAAAGCCACAAGGGTCCCAGGCTCTCTTGGACCCGGGGGCCCCTGTGGGAGCTCTTCAAGCTCTAGGGCAAGTTCCAGGTGAACTTAATTCCGGCAGCTTAGAGACTAACACGCGTCACAGCCTTCCGAGGACGTGGATTCACCTGTTCAGACGGGGCTGCAAACCGCGGGACGCCCTGCCTGCTTTGGTGGGAAGTTGCTGACATAATGGAGTCCAGCGTTCTGCTTCCGAAGCGGTGTAGCGCCGCCTTGCCGGGCCAGCCTCTGCCTCTGCTCTGGGGCCACCACCTGGGGCGCCGAGGTTGGGGATGGGCCGGGGAGGGACAGGTTCATCTGCGGGGACCAGTGGGCGGCCCGGGCCATCTTCCCCGCGCGGAGCAGGGGGTGTACCCTGCCTTTCGCCTACGGCCCAGTCTCCCCGTACCTGCCCCTGCCAGGCCCACGGGGCGGGCAGGTAAACGTGGCCCGGTCCCTGCCCTCTGGGACCTCCTGCCCCGGAAGCCAGAGCAGCTGAAAGTCCAGGAGGTCACGTGCCAGGACAGGGCAGCCACGGGCTAGAGGGTCTTAGCGGCCCCCGTGGTTCCCTAGTGTAGCTCACACAGCAGCAGCTCGCTGCTTCCCGGGGTATGGCCTCCGAGCAGACGCCCTGGGCCTGGGGCAGTCACCGCGCTGGCTGGCGGGTGTCCCCTTCCTCGCCCTGCCTTGGGGGCGTGGTCGTGGAGACCAAAACCGGGGCGTCAGATCCCCCCGTCGCGTGGCAGGGTGCTCGGGTGCCGCCCTCACCAGGTCAGCGGTGGGGTGGACGTGAGCCGGCAGCCCTGCCGCGCCCCGGGCAGGCCTGGCTATGCCGACGTGCGCGCCCCTTTCCAGCGGGCAGCGGTGGCCTGAAACCGGAGCCTACCCTGGGCCCGGCGGGATGGCGGGTGGTGGCTTTAATTAGCCTCCTGTGGGTGAGGACAGGCCCCTGTTTGGAGTTCGCTCACCTCAGAGCCTGGCAGGTGGACGCGCCCTGCCCCACCTCCCCGGACCCCTGTTGCTGCCCCTCCCGGGGCAGGGGGGCGACAGGCCCTCTGGCCAGGCCCACCCTCCTCCTGGGAGGTCGCACGAGGGCCAGGGCAGGTTCCGATGGTTTCCTTCCCTCTGCAGCCTGAGAGCTGTGTTGTGACCGTCGAGAGGCTTAGCGTCACGCTTCCGGTTTTGCCTTTACTGTTGCTGAAAGTCGGCCTCACCGGGGCTCTGAGGATGTCCCCGTCGTCTGAAATGTCCCTTCCACCGACAGGCGAAGCCGAGGTGAACTGATGCGAGTTCTAAGGCAGAGCCAGTGTCTTCCTAGGCCGGTGGCCCTGTGGACCAGCCCTTCTAGACCCCGGGGTCCTTGGGGGGGGTACCCC
>NC_041219.1:49105340-49125232 GCF_002837175.3 Physeter macrocephalus | reverse complement strand
GCAGAGAGGTGCGGGGTGGGGGGCCCTGGGCCGGGGAGGCTCCCGGGGGGTCGGGCGGCTTTCGAGTCCTCCTCTCCTTCAGAGGTCCCCGTCCATCCCATATGCAGTGCAGGATCCTGCAAAATGCGAGCAAAGGGAGAGAAATGCTAATGCTATGCAGAAAATGAAAGTGATGCCCGAGTTCCCACCACCAGCTCTGTGCAAGGTGCTCCTCTAAGAATATCCAAGCATGTACATCCATAAATTTGTACCTTACACCTGGTGTGTTCACACGACGTGCGCTGCTGTGCCTGGGAGCCTCTCCGTGCCAGCACAGGTAGGTGGACCGGGGGACTACAGTGTCACTTGTCCGCTTAGGGCACAGCCGGTCGCCTCTCCTGTGGCCTGTGATTGATTCTTCCCATCGAACTAAATTCACTGGACTGGAGATTGCTGATTACAGACTCTTTCTGCGGGTTGTCCCGTGACTCATCCATAACTTTCCAGGAACTCTCTGATTCTCGATGCCTCCTAACTAGACGTAAGGGTTTTGCAGAACAGGGTGTAACACTGACCTGCAAACGTGAAGGGACACGTGGCGGGGTGCAGAGGAATGTGGCCTCGGGGTCAGCGGGCGAGGGAGGCTGAAAGGAACCTGTTTCGTGCTGGACCCCCTCACCCTGATCGGGTAGCTTCCAAAACCCCTCGCAGTTTGACACCATGAGCCCGGTGTGTTGTCGTGAAGTTCAGGCTGAGCTCCT
This sequence comes from Physeter macrocephalus, assembly GCF_002837175.3. Classification (NCBI taxonomy): domain Eukaryota; kingdom Metazoa; phylum Chordata; class Mammalia; order Artiodactyla; family Physeteridae; genus Physeter; species Physeter macrocephalus. The sequence goes on along the minus strand of NC_041219.1, from coordinate 49,124,492 downwards.
GGCCCAGCAGACGGGGGGGCCGACGGAGGCGGTCACTCGCCAAGTCCTGCTTTGGAGGCCCCCGCCCCAGGCACAGACTCACCCAGGACGGCCTCCAGCCAGACCCCAGGATTCTCTTGGTGTCATTCCTCAGTCGACTAGGGATGCAGATAGTGATGATGGTGTTTTTCACGTCCCCATGGATCTCTGTGCCTTTTTTGGGAAAATAATTGTGTATCACCGCATCTGTTACATGTAACAGCAGTGCGCGTATAAAATAGTATATCCTCCTTACCTGTTTTTGTTTTTCTTCTCACCAAGCAGCAGATAAAGCTTTGGGTGAGCTGAATGTAGCGGAAGGTGGGGAGAGCTAGACTGCAGGTTTCATAGCCACGCTGGGGCCTGACCAGGAGCTGCCATGCCGTCTGCGTGAAGGTGGACGGTGACTGCCACCAGCCGTCACCCGTGGGCCTTGGGAACGCGGCCTGTCCACGCTGGGGGCTTGTCTTCCAACTTCTCTGCTCCCCAGTGCCTGTGCTGTCCTCGGAGGGTTCTTCCTGGGCCCCACTTGCCGTTACAAGCTGTCACCTCACGTGCCCCACAGCTGTTTTGTGTGTGTCCGGCCTTACCTGGAGGCCTTACCTGGTGGCATCTGCAGGCCCGCAGTTATGACTGGGTTTCCCACGGTAGAGGATGTCCTGTGCCGTCACCCCTACGTCCACCCAAGTCTCCCCTTTCTCCTCCTGCACCCTAGTGGATGGTTGGACCCACCAGGCCTTTCTAGAGCCCCCTATCCGCCCCCGCCCTGCCTTGGTGTGGCCCTGACTCACCTGCACACTCTGTGGTCCTGGGTCTGTTATGTGCGTCTTTCCCACTTGATTTCTGAGCCAGACTGAACACGGGCACTGGGTCTTGAACATCTTTCCCCAAATTTAATGCAGGAGCTGGCCTGGAAAATTCACAGCCTCCATTTGGTGACTGTGGATAAGACATCCCATCTTCTGATGACACAGAGTTTCCCAAACTTATCTAGCTCTGAATTTTAAAATTACGTGTAACTTGTCCTCTTCCTTTTGGATGTCTGATGAATTTTAAAGCAGAATGTTTCCCAGCACTTTGGAGTGGCATTCCTTGTGTTCACGTGAATTCCATGAACCCTCTTGACGTGAGAATGTGGTGTTTTTACAGATGCCTGCTCTGTGCCTATTTCCGAGATCATCACTGTTGAAGAAACAGACATCAATGGGAAACACTACACCAGTGGAAAATGGCAGAAAATGGAAAAGCCTTATGCTTTCACAGGTAACGTGGCCTGAATGTTCCTCAGTAATTCCATGCAGGTTACATGAAAGGGAACTTTTTTTGTCACTTGTTGAACAAACTCATTGTGTGCTTGGTTTATCTTTATAGAAAGGTCCTTATATCATTTTTTCCAAGATCTACTTTTATTTATTTTTTATTTATTTTTGGCTGTGTTGGGTCTTCGTTGCTGCGCGCGGGCTTTCTCTAGTTGCAGCGAGCGGGGGCTACTCTTCGTTGCGGTGCGCGGGCTTCTCCTTGTGGTGGTTTCTCTTGTTGCGGAGCACGGGCTCTAGGCGCTTGGGCTTCAGTAGTTGTAGCACGCGGGCTCAGTAGTTGTGGCTCACAGGCTCTAGAGCACAGGCTCAGTAGTTGTGGCGCACGGGCTTAGTTGCTCCGCGGCATGTGGGATCTTCCCGGACCAGGGCTTGAACCCGTGTCCCCTGCATCGGCAGGCGGACTCCCAACCACTGCGCCACCAGGGAAGTCCCAAGCTCTACTTTTAATATTCTTTTTTTTCTTATTTTTTATTGTTTCTTTTACGTGGGTTAAAAGAACTGAGAAACAGGATCTTTTCCCTAATATACCTTGGAAGTTACTAGTCAGAAGAAAAGGGGACCATTGGGGCGTTTTGAGTGTGAACCTGGGGTTAGTGTGAGGGGAACGTGTTCCCCCGTCCGCAGGGCCACAAGCTCACAGCGTGTGTTCTCTGTGCAGTGCATCGTGTGAGGAGGGCCCGGCGGCACCGCTGGAGGTGGGCGCAGGTGACCTTCTGGTGTCCTGAGGAACAGCTGTGCCACCTGTGGTTGCAGAGCCTCCGGGAGCTACTGGAGAAGCTGAGTACGTGCGTGGTTTGTATTCGGCACAGCTTCCTGTAACCAAGGTGGATGTGATGAGTCGCTGTGGCTTTTGAACACTTTACTGATTAGAGGACCACGTAGTGTGGTGCGCAGAGCCTGGCCCCCAGGGCGCTGGTACCTTCACTTACAGCCGCGATGCTTGGGGCAGGCCCCTTGGCTCTCGGCCTGGGTTTCTTTTCCTGGAAAATGGGGTGATAATGCCTGCACTCGCGGTGAATGGAGGATTAAACCAGGTGCCTGGGGAAGGCATCTCTGTCCCCCTGGGGCGTGTCTGAACATCTGAGCTGTGAGTTATTGCTGTGCAGCCAGAGTCTGTCTGTCACGCTTAACGGTAGGTGTCAACTCATTTTGCATCTGGAACACTATCTCATGTTGTTTGCGTATAATCTTTTTTTTTTTTTTAATTGAAGTATAGTTGCTTTACAATGTTGTGTTAATTTCTGCTGTACAGCAAAGTGATTCAGTTATACATATACATATATTCTTTTCCATGATGGTTTATTACAAGATATTGAATAGAGTTTCCTGTGCTCTACAGCAGGACCTTGTTGTTTATCCGTCCTGTATATAGTAGTTCGCCCCTGCTAATCTGTTTGGATGTAATCTTAATACACAGTCTTGACAACTCAGTGCAGGCTTCAGCCATAGAAAAGAAAGAACACGTGTTTAGGTTGGTTTTATATCTTTTAAAATTAACTTGGCATCTAGATTAAAAAAGTGAATTATAATTTGTTTGAAGAAGGTATTTCCCACACAGCAGCTTCAGAGAGACTTCCTGGCTTGGAAAAGCACGTGTTTGGCTTAGCATCTGGGCGGCAGGACTTGGATTCTGCATTTCGCCCTCTGATTCTGTGGGACGGGATGGGGTGTTTGGTCCCCCGCCGTCCGTCCAACCAGTGCGTCCTGACCTTTCCTTCCATCTCGGATCGCTGGCGCTCTGTCCTCTGCTTGTCCGCTGGACTTCTGAGCGAGTCTGGTTGGGAGGCTGCCTCAGTTCCTCTACCGCCACCTCCCCGCTCCTCCTGACCCTCCCTCCTCATCCTCACCTGCTCTCTCCCCTCTGTCCTCCGGTTGTTTTCATGAGACTTTGAGTCTTTGGATCAGGATGATTCTGGAGGTTCCGACTCCAAGAGGAAGCCCTCTGAACCTGCCCCCCACTGAATAATGGGACTTTTTTCACAGAAAAACCTATACAGTCGTGCATCTGCTATAATCTACTTGTATCTAAAAATATTCTATAATTCAGTTTTTTCAGCTGCTCTGTCACTTTGTGTTACTACTGAATGATTTTTTTTTTTTTTTTTTTTTTTGTGGTACGCGGGCCTCTCACCATTGTGGCCTCTCCCGTTGCGGAGCACAGGCTCCGGACGCGCAGGCCCAGCGGCCATGGCTCACGGGCCCAGCCGCTCCGCGGCACGCTGTCCCCTGCATCGGCAGGCGGACTCTCAACCACTGCGCCGCCAGGGAAGCCCACTACTGAATGTTTAATTGAAGTATCACTAGACACAAAGAAGTTCTCACACACTGAGCGCCCTCGGGTAACCAGCGCACAGGTCAGGAGACAACGCTGCCAGCCCCCTGTAGCTCCAGGGCCCCCGCCGTCGCTCCCCAAAGGTGACGATCACTGACTTCAAACACCTGGGCTCGTTTTGTACTCATGTGGTCGGATCACAGCCGACACTCCCGTGTCTGGCTCTCCGGCAGCTTGTCGTCACGTGCGGGGCAGGTGGCCCGTTCTCTGGGCTGCGTGGTGTTCCAGGGGATGAGTGTCTGGCCGTTTATGCAGCCCTTTTACCGTTGATGGCCACTCGATGGCCTCCTGACGTGGCCTTTGTGAGCAGAGCTGTTCTGCACACTCCAGCACGCGTCTCCTGGTGCGCGCGTAGGACTGGACTTGCTGGGCTGGTGGCGTGTTTGAGCCTCAGTGCGCGCGGCCACACTGTCTTCCAAACTGGAGGTCCCGGGGCCACGCCCACCAGCAGGGGACCGGAGCTCTGCTGGTCCTACACCTTAACCACACCTTTAAAGTTGTAGTTACTCTGGTGGGTGTTAGTAGTCTTGCATTATGGTTTTAATTGGCATTTCCCTGACAGGAATGCATTTCTCAACTTCACTGGCTCTGTTTATGGGCCATTTGGAGATCCTCTTTTGTGAGGTGTCTGTCCAAGTCTTTTACCCATCTTTCTGTTGGGTTGTCTGTCTGTCTAAATGATATGTAGAAATTCTTTACATATTGTAGATCTGAATCTTTCGTTGGATTTTTGAATTACAGATACCGTCTCCCACTGGATGGCTTGTGTTTTCACTCTCTTCATTCCATTCTTTTGATGGACATTCTTAATATTTACATAGTTCTGTTTATCTTTTTTAAAAACTCTGTGGCTAGTTTGTGTCCTATTTAGGACAGCTTTCTGCTCCAAGGCCACGAAGATGGTTTCTCAAAGCTGTGCTCTGCCTCTCACTTTGAGAGCTATAGTCCATTTGGAAGTGATGTGTGTGTGGAGAGCGTGGAGTAAGCGGCCAAGGCTCACGTTCCTTCAATATAGATATATCTGCTTCACCCCGGGCCGTCTCTGGGAGAGCTTGTCCTTTCCCCACTGCACTGTGGCGCTGTTATTTTGTTTTCAATTTATTTTTTGCTCATATATAGACATTTAATTGGATTTTGTATTGCACCTTGCATCCAATGACCTTGATAAATTCATTGATTAATTTTAATAGTTTGATGATTCTTTTTGTCAACTGTGAATAATGACCGTTCTGTTTTTTCCATCTCAGTTCTTACGCCTTTTTCTTTCTTTCTTTCTTTTTCTTACCCTTTTGCCCTGGTTTGGACCTCCAGCGCAGCGGGGAGGGTCTTGGTCCTGATCTTGGGGGAAACTTTTTAACATCCCACTGTCGAGAATGATGTTTCTTAGGTTTTTTTTTTTTTTGGCCACGCTGCCTGGTATGCGGGGATCGAGCCACGTGCCCCCTGCAGTGGGGGCAGAGTCTTAACCACTGGGCTGCCAGGGAAGCCCCAGGTTTTTTTAAGTAAGGTTTAAAAATCCAGATTAAGGAAGTTCCTTTCCAATCCTAGTTTTCTGAGAATTTTTAAAAATCATCGTTGGATGTGTAATTTGAGAAGTGCTTTTTCTGCATCTATTGAGATGATTGTATGATTTTCTTCTTTTTGAGTTAACGTGTTGAAAAACATCGGTTTCTCCTTGTATTTTGTATAAAAGCCTTTGTATTCCTAGAATAAATCCTACTTGGTAATGATGTATTGCCCTTTTTGTGCATTTCTGGATTTAACTTGATGATATTTCGTTTAGGATTTTCTCACCTAGGCTCAGGGGAGAAATAAACCTATGAGTTTCCTTTCTGTAAATGTGCTTGTCTGGTTTTGCTGTCAAGCTTACAGTGGTCATGTACACAGAGTTGAGAAGTGCTTCTTTCCTTTCTGTCGTGTGGAAGAATTTTTATAATGTTGAGGCTACTTTTCCCCTTAAATATTTGGAAGCATTAAGTGGTGAAACCATCTGGGGTTTTCTTTGTGGGAAGGCTTTTACTAATGGCTTCAGTTTCTTTATTAGATATCAGACTATTCAGATTTTCTATTCTGTCACTTTTGGTAAATTGTATTTTTTGAGAAATGTGTCTCTTACATAAAAATTTACAAATTTATTGGCATAAGTTTAATAAATCCTTTCACTTTCCTTGTAATATTTGTAGGTTCTGAAATAATGTCCTCTTTCTCATTCCTGATATTGTTAATTTGTGTTTTTTCCCTTTTTCTTTTTATCAGTTTTATTAGGGACTTATCAATTTTATGAATCTTTTCAAAGAATAGACTTTTGGCTTTGATTTTCCTCTATTGTGTATTGCCTTCAATATTTTATTATGAAGATTTTCAAACATACAGAAAAACTGAAAAAATTGTACCGTAGATATTCATACACCCACCACCTACATTCTGCAGTTGTCAACATTTTGCTGGTTTTGCTTTGTCTGTGTCTCTCTGCCCATCCATTAGTTAATGGTACGTTCGCTGTGTTTCCAAGTAAGTGACAGACATCAGGGCATGACCCTTCAGACACTTCAGCACGCGTGTCATTACCTAGAGGTCAGTATTTGTTTTCAGTTCGGAGGTAGAGTTTACATACAGTGAAATGGACAAATGGTAAGTGTAAATCAATGAGTTCTGAAGCATACGTGCACCCATGTAACCCAGACCCTGTGAGACTTAACGTCACCCCAGTTTCCTCGTGACCCTCCCCGGCCGGTCCGGAGACGACCACCAGTCCGATTGTTTCTTTTCGTCATTGTTGCCACATGTTAGTTCTGCCGTGTAAATGGAGGCATGTAAAAGGGGCTGTTTTGTGTCATTCTCCCATCTCTCAGCACCCTGCTTTTGGTATTGATTCATGTCGGTTAAGTGTTATCAGGGGGCTGTTCCTTTCCGTTGCTGAACGATACTCCTTTGGTCACATTCTGTGTATCCAGCCGTCAGTTGGTGGACACCTGGTGCGTCTCCACGTTTTGGCTGCTGTGATGGTGCTGTTGTGAGCGTTCATGTGTGGGATTCTGTGTGGACCCAGGGCTTCGAATTTCTTGCTACTTTTATTGATTTGTTGGTTAAATTTGGTTTTTAAGTATCAGAATCTACTTGAACCGACCCAAGCGGAAATGTGGAAGTTGCTGTAAGAAAATAGGGTATTTCAGGAGACCTGGGTGTAGGCGGTTAGCCGGACCTCTGGAAGGGACATCCTGCCGTCCTTCCGTCTCTCTGTCCGTCTCCAGATAGAGCATTCGCTGTGCCTGTCCCTCTGTCTTTCTCTCCCAGCGCTCCGTGCTGTATATCTATTTCTCTCATTTTCTGCAGACTCACTTTCCTTCACATGAAGAAGAATGAGGCTGCCGCTTCCAGGATTTACACCCTGTAGGACTCCTCATCAGGAGAGAGCGTCCTTCTCTGCCAGGATTCTGAATCCCCGGGGCTGCCATCCCCCTGGCCGATGTGCAGAGCACCTGCCTGATCTCACAAGCTGTGCTTTTCTCTTTTCAGAGATTAGGAAACTCTTGAGCACCGTTCTTTACCTTAAAAATGCTTTTTGGGCTTCCCTCGTGGCGCAGTGGTTGCGCGTCCGCCTGCCGATGCAGGGGAACCGGGTTCGCGCCCCGGTCCGGGAGGATCCCACGTGCCGCGGAGCGGCTGGGCCCGTGAGCCGTGGCCGCTGGGCCTGCGCGTCCGGAGCCTGTGCTCCGCAACGGGAGGGGCCGCAGCAGTGAGAGGCCCGCGTACCACAAAAAAAAAAAAAAAGAAAAAAAAGAAAAAAAAATGCTTTTTGTCAGATAATACTAAGCAGAGCTCTAGAACCATTGTGGTTTGATTTTGTTCAGTAACACAGTTCTTCATTTTGATCACTTACATTCATTGTGACTTATGCGGTGTCGCTGTTTTGCAGCATCTAGACCAAAGCACTTACTGGTGTTCATCAATCCGTTTGGAGGGAAAGGACAAGGCAAGCGGATCTATGAGAGAAAAGTGGCGCCGTTGTTTACACTGGCCTCCATCACCACCGAGATCATTGGTAAGGCGCAAAGTCTCTGTAGAGGTAAATTTGAGAATGACTCAGATATGGTCACTAGGGAAGATTCTTATTGTATTAAGATTTTTTTTTTTTTTTGGCCATGCTTCGCAGCTTGCAGGATCTTAGTTCCCCGACCAGGGATCGAACCCGGGCCCCAGCAGTGAAAGCGCCAAGTCCTAACCCCTGGACCACCAGGGAATTCCCTGTTTACGATTATTTTAACAAACTGAAATGTTGGGTTTTTTGGCATACCAGAATGAGAAGAATACAAAGTAAAGAACATAGACTGTTCTAGCCAAGTATTAGCATATAAAGCACTCAGGAAAAACACTAAGGTTAAAAGGACAAAGATTATGGACAGAAAATTCTTGCAAGAGATACAAGCAATTAGTAAGGCTTAGAAATCATTTCACCAGTAAGTGGTATTTTTAAGAAACACGATGCAATGCCATATTTGCGGTACGAGTTTCAGAGCAAGTTCTGGATGCTGGGAGGGTGTAGGGAGACGGTTTCTCCCTTCAGAGATTTGAGGGTTTTGTGTAAACTTATTAAAGGGCCACTTGGCAGTGCGGGTCAAGAGCCTCACAAAGGAGGGGGTTTTTGTCCAGTCTTACAGTTTTCTAAACTTCCCCGAGAAAACCATCAGCTGTACCCAGAGGGCGAGGTACACAGGTGTCCGTTGCCTCATTTTTATAAAAGCAAAACACTGGAAACCACTTACACCCCCGAAAAGGAAACATAAAGATAAAATCGTGGTGAATCTGAAGGAATAGTATGTAGCTCTTTAAAATGGTCTTTACAAGGAATTTTTAATGATGAAAAAGGGATTGTGATAAGATGTTGGGAAAACAAGGACACAAAATTGTGTGTACAAGTGAATTTCAAGAGTTTTTTTTTTTTTTTTTTTTTTTTTTTTGCGGTTTGCGGGCCTCTCACTGTCGTGGCCTCTCCCGTTGCGGAGCACAGGCTCCGGACGCGCAGGCTCAGCGGCCATGGCTCACGGGCCCAGCCGCTCCGCGGCACGTGGGATCTTCCCGGACCGGAGCACGAACCCGCATCCCCTGCATCGGCAGGCGGACTCTCAACCACTGCGCCACCAGGGAAGCCCCTCAAGAGAGTTTTTGTTGGGACTTCCCTGGTGGTCCAGTGGCTAAGACTGCATGCTTCCAATGCAGGGGGCCCAGGTTCGATCCCTGGTCAGGGAACTAGATCCCACATGCTGCAACTAAGGATCCACGTGCCACAAATGAAGATCCTGCATGCGGCAATGAAGATCCCATGTGCCGCAACTAAGACCCGGTGCACCCAAATAAAAAAATTAATAATTTTTTTTTTTTAAAGAAAGAGAGTTTTTGTTACAGTGAGTATACAGACTATGGACTAACATTTTCTTTCTTCTACATTTTGGTATATTCTAAAATTTTCCAAGTCCCTTGGATAATAAGGGAAAACTATAAAATAGAAGATGTAATCTGTTCTAAAAAAAGTTATTATTTGTTGGCAATTAAATGCCAAGAATGTGGGACTTCCCTGGTGGCGCATTGGTTGAGAATCCGCCTGCCAGTGCAGGGGACATGGGTTCGAGCCCTGGTCCGGGAAGATCCCACATGCCGTGGCGCAACTAAGCCCGTGTGCTACGACTACTGAGCCCACGAGCCACAACTACTGAAGCCCGCGCGCCTAGAGCCCGTGCTCCACAACGAGAGAAGCCACCACAATGAGAAGCCCATGTACCGCAATGAACAGTAGCCCCCACTCACCGCTACTAGAGAAAGCCTGCGCGCAGCAACGAAGACCCAACACAGCCAAAAATTAATTAATTAATTAATTTTAAAAAAATGCCAAGAATGTGATGTCCTACCCAGTAGAGTGTATTCTGAGAGGTCCTGTTCCCCTGAGGTCACCATCCCTGTCCATGAAAGGAATTTGGGTAAGATCGAAGGAGGGATTTCTTACAGGAAACCCTCCTGAAGATTTTATAGGACCTCATTTTAAAAGCATGGTTTACTTGCCTTTCATTTTAAAGAGGATTCGCAGACTTGAGTGTAAACTCTATAATGTAATATGTTTTTTTCCCACAGTTACTGAGCATGCTAATCATGCCAAGGAGAGTTTATATGAGCTCAATATAGACAAATATGACGGGTAAGTAAGTGTCTTTCATCTGACCAATAAATAGTCAATTCTTGCCAAGTTTTACCCATCTGTCTTCATTTTATTCACTCCCTTTCCTTACACGTTTTTTCCTAGTTGTAAAAGTAAAATAAACCTTCTTCTCCTAGAAAATTAGGAAAGGCAGAAAAGTTCAGTCATGTTCTTCTCCTTGGAAAACCACCGTGTAATAGTTTTGTTGTCCTTTTCAGTCTTACCACCTACGTACAGAAATTTTTTCTGTATTGTTTGAAAGTATGTTATAGACATGATCAGCTTTCGTCCCTAAATATTTGTGTATATTTCCTAAAAGCAAGGATATTCTCTTACAGAGCTAAAATGCAGTGATCAAAACCAGGAGATTAGCACTGATATGAATGCCGTTACCCATTTGCTGTCCTTATCAGACTCTGCCCGCTGTCCCATTACTCCCCAAGGCAGAAGAGCCCTGGATCATACGTTGCCTTCAGACTCAGTGGGTGTGTCTCTAGTCTCCCGTAACCCGGACCAGATCCTCAGCCTTCTTGGCGTGGCTGAATTTTGAGAGAACAGGCCAGTGCCTTTGCAGCATGTCCCTCGGTTGTGGGTCTGTCTGAGGTTTCCCCTTGGTCAGGACCTGCTTGTGCGTTTCTGGCTGCGACAGCGCAGAGTGGGTGCTGTGCTCGTCCCCGCAGGAGGCACCGGCCCCGAGTGTGACTCTGCATCTGTGTTGCGTATGTACCTGCTGGCATGTCAGCTCCTGGAGAGCCGGCCTCCTCTGCCTTGTGCACAGCTGTCCCCGGTGCCTGGCACAGGGCTGGCACGCGGCAGGTGCCCTGTGAATGAACAGACGAGGCTGGGGAAAGGTGGTGAGGATCCCCGGAAAGCTTGTACGTAGATGTCCTATAGGCTCGGGTGTTTTGGAAAGATACTTTTGTTTTAATTTATTTATTTTATTTATTTACTTTTTGGCTGCGTTGGGTCTTTCTTGCCGTGCGCGGGCTTTCTCTAGTTGCGGCGAGCGGGGGCTACTCTTCGTTGCGGTGTGCGGGCTTCCCGTTGCAGTGGCTTCTCTTGTTGCGGAGCACGGGCTCTAGGCGCGCGGGCTTCAGTAGTTGTGGCTCTTGGGTCTAGAGCGCAGGCTCAGTAGTTGTGGCGCACGGGCTTAGTTGCTCCGCGGCATGTGTGATCTTCCCGGACCAGGGCTCGAACCCGTGTCCCCTGCATCGGCAGGCGGATTCTTAACCACTGCGCCACCAGGGAAGCCCCAGAAAGATACTCTTGAAAGCTGCGTGGCAAGTAGCAATGAGGATTGGACCCGAGGAGGCTGCCAGAGGTTATGGGTCTTGGGCAAGAGCTGGCTGGACAGTGGCAGAGGCAGAAGGGCTGCTCTTCAGGACGTTTTGGGGGAGAATCGGCTGGTCCCCGTGACCGAGTGCTCACCAAGTGTCATCGAGCAATGAGATGAGCTGAAGCAGGTTTTGCTATGGGGGATGTCAGTTGAGCTGTGGGCCCCCTCCAGTCGGGTCAGCGTGAAGGCTGAGGGGCAGCCAGGGGCTGAACGGCAAGCTTTGTGACCGGGAGCGGCGGCGCCCTGGGTGTTCCTGTGCCCCGTCCCAGGGCCCCAAGAAGGCTCTAGGGTCTCAAGTGGGCAGCTGTGCCGCCGGGGACCTCAGGCAGTGTGAAGAGCCTCCCCGGAGGGAAGAGTCACACGGCGGGAGTGGGTCATGAGTGGGGGAGGGGTGGGGGGAGCATCAGGGAGGGAAGAAGCCGCGTGTCACCTGCCCCAGAGGCCGAGTTCCTGGAGGCCTTGTTCAGGGGCCGGAAGGCAGAGGGTTAGCAGCCTGTTGAGCTCATGTTTTGTCTGCTTGTTTTTTGTCAGCCTCGCCTGCTAGGGACGGAAGGGGCATTCTCTGCAGCTTGGCCCCGGGCCCTGCCCTTCACCCGGTCCCCCGGGCCCTGCCCTGCTCGACCTGTCAGAGCCTGGCCGTGTGGCCGCGGCGGGCATCCGGAGCCTCCCCCTGCAGGGCTTGGCCGCAGACACGGAGGGTCTGAAGAGTTCTGCCGAGGGAGCAGGGAGCGAACCGAGATGGGTGGGGAGTGCGCCGGCCGACGGGGCGCGGGCACAGCTGCGGCCGGGTGGCGGCTCGGAGGCCAGCGCAGGAGGGAGCTGGTGGTGCGGGGCGGGTGCTCAGGGCCTGACCCCTGTCCTCCTCCTGCAGCATCGTCTGTGTGGGCGGAGACGGCATGTTCAGCGAGGTCCTGCACGGCCTGCTGGGCAGGACGCAGAGGGACGCCGGCGTGGACCAGGACCAGCCCCGGGCGGCGCTCGTGCCCAGCCCGCTAAGGATCGGCGTCATCCCTGCGGGTAGGCGGGCCGGGGGGCTCCCCCTCGGGCTTCCCTTCATTTCAGGTGTGCCCTCCTCTCCACGCACCTGACACAGGACCGCCGCTGCGTGCGGGAAGGGGTCCTGCCGTGCCCCCTGGACTCCTGCTTCCCGCCAGGCACGGAGGGCGCGGTCCTTGCTCTCAGAGGGATGGCCGTTTGGCAGGGGGGGATGGGGGAGGCCCAGAGCACAGTGCAGGAGAAGGGGAGCCTGGGGAGCCGGCGGTGTCCTGGAAGAAGTGACGGGTACCCGGGGCTGGGGGCTGGGCGTCGGGGCGGGAGGCCTCGGGGTGTGAGCGGGACAGGGGCCGGCCGTGCCGTGTCCTGAGGTGGCCGGCTCGGCGTGTTTGGTGTCTCCGGGAAGCACCCGGCTCTTAGGAGAATCACAGCGTTAAGCCGGCGGGGGTGGAGGGGGTGAAGCCGGGGATTTGCAGACCACTCAGCGGAAGGAGGCACCCTCCTCACCCTGTGTCTGGGCCACAGCGGCAGGGACCCTGGCAGGCCAGGTTCGGGTAGACATCCGCGTTCTCCGATGGCTCTGAGAATGGTGCTGTCGCCCCATTTTCTGGGTGACGATGCGGGGTGCCAGGGTCAGGTTGCATGGTTGCCCAGAAGGCCGTGGACGGTGGGGCTCGGAGGCTGCCCTGCCCCACCTGGGAAAGCCTGTCCTTCTCCACCTGCCCGAGCATTGTCTGTGTGTTAAGGATGTTCCCCTCAGTGGGTCACGTGTTTTCCAGCTTCTCTGCCGCGCTAGGCTTTTGTCCTTTAACCTTGTATGTGGTGTTTGGACTATGTGAACTTTATTTTTCTACATTCTAATCTGTTTTTCCTTTATGCCTCTGTCATCATTTGCCCGTGTGGCTCTGATACCTAAAACCCTGGGCTATTAAAATGGTTGAAGGGCGCAAGAGCTCCGGCTGACGCCACACACCAGAGTGCTCCCGGGCAGACGCCCTGCTTCTCCGTGGCCTGGCATGGACCGGGTCTTGCTGTGGAGCTCGGCAGACACACGGACCAACGTGGCAGGAGAGGGTCTCCAGTAGTGGGGCAGGGTAGAGGAGACACCGCTGGCGTGGGTCTGGGTGAGTGGCTCGGAGGGGCTCCTTCCAGGGGGTCCCAGGAGCCTTCCTGAGACGTGATGGGTGAGGGGCCGGGCGCAGTGACGCATGCCAAGGGTCCCCTGGGGCAGCGGGTGGCCATGGGAACAGCCGTGCGCTCAGGCGGGGGGCTAGAGGGACTGGGGAAAGGCCCTGGGTCAGGCTCTTGTCTTGAGGGCCGCGCGTGAGACCACCCTCTGTGGTCCGTTCTAGAGCAGCGGCGGGTGGGCTGCCCAGGTCCTGGGTGGACGCCGGGCATCGGGTGTGTGGTCGGCTGTGACTTGGGCACAGTTTCAGTGGCAGAGCCAGCAGGACTTGGCGAATCGGATGGCGCAGCCAGCCCGAGCCCCCCAGCGCTGGGCTGTGGGCACTGGCCTTGGAGCTCAGGGACGGTGTGTCGGGCTTCGGAGCTGGTGGTCCCGCCTGGGCCCTGCTCAGGTCTCAGGAAGGCCGGTACAGCAAGGGCGGGGAGACAGCAGTGCCCAGACTGTGCTTGCAAGAAGAAGGGCGCATGCCCGCTGCCTCTGCCCCGGGCCGGGTGACACAGCTTCCGCGAGGGCCGCCTCCCAGGCGGGGCCTCGAGGAGGGGGAGGCTGCAGGTGGCTCTGGGGCACAGGGGCTGGGGGTCAGGAGGCTCCTGACGCCCGGGAGAAACCAGATCTTACGTCTGGGGCTGGCGCTCCCTCTGGGTTAGCGTCTTCACCGCACAGAGGTAACTGGGGAGTTACGCTGTCCCCAGAGGGGGCAGCGAGCTGTTGGAAGCCGACTGAATGTTAAACAAGCGAGAAGTGGTGTTTCGGGGACGAAAAAGAATCAGACGTTCTCCTGCCCTGAAGCGGCTGTCTGCTGGTGCCCCGGCCGCCAGCCCAAAGCACAGGGGTCCACAGCCCGCAGACGCCCCGCGCTCCGTCCGTCCGTTCCCTCGGTGGGTCCCCGTGCGTACGCTCTGCTGGCCTCCCGTGGGCCGGCCTCGCTGGGGGCCTCGCGAGGGAACAAGGCGGGGACGCGGGGAGTCCAGGGGGAGAGGCAGGTGATTGGCATGAAACGGAGAGGACAGAGCAGTGGGGCCCGGGGGGCACGGTCCAGACGGGCGCAGGGGGCCTTTCACGTGTGATCCCGCTCAGAGGCCTGAAGGGCGGGGCCAGCGCCCCGCATCTGGGCACGATGCTCTAGGCCGGAGGCGCGGCCCGGGCCTGACCCCGAGGCAGGAACAGGCTTGGCTGTGGCGGTGCCGCCGTGACCAGGGCGAGCAGGAGGCAGAGTGGAGGGGTGGGCGCTGCAGGGGGCAGGTGGCGCCGTGGCGCCGTGGAGGATGCTGCGCTGAGTGCCTTCGTTAAAGCTCTGATTTTTCAGCAAAGTGACCCCTGAAACCTACTAGAAACTCGGTTCACTTACCCTATTTGTTGCCCTGAGGACTTGGGTGACAGTGAATGCGTGTGCCCCAGCCCAGGGCAGCCCCCACTGAGCCCTCTGCTTTTTTCTGTACAGTTCAGGTGCCTGTAGGTTCTGCGCCATCTCACACCCTTAGTGGAAGCGTTTGCAGTTAGTTCCTAGTGAACGAACTCAGAAAAGTGGGCCACGTCCAGCCCGGCCCTCTAGAGCCAGCGGTTTGCCCCAGGTGCGGCCCGGGACTGACTGACCGACCGGTGGCCTTCAGCCTGTCCCCGTCCTGCCCACTGTTCCCACACGAGGTGCCTCTCAAGCAGCTTCTGTGACAAGGTGCTGTCGTTGAGAAGGGTCATCAGAAAGGGCCCGTCTTTGTCGTGGCTGTAAAAAGGATGATGTAGCAGGTCAGAAGTGCTGGGTTTTCCCTACTCGAGACCGATCCCTTTATGAGATTTTCAGCTTGATTCCAACATCTGTTTAATAGAGCAGTTAGATTCTAGGTAGACCCAGAAATACAGAGGGACTTTAAAGGTCAAAAGGACATGGTGCAAAGTGCAGACCACTCGTTTCTTCATTTTTATTTGAGATCACTGCTGAATTTCTACTGATTAAAAAAGATTGCTGAATATACAAGTTATATCTGATTGCTGAATATACAAGTTATACCTGATAAAATGCAGGACTTCCCTGGTGGCGCAGTGGTTAAGAATCCGCCTGCCAATGCAGGGGACTCGGGTTCGAGCCCTGGTCCGGGAAGATCCCACATGCCCCGGAGCAACTAAGCCCGTGCGCCACAGCTGCTGAGCCTGCGCTCTAGAGCCCGCGAGCCACAACAATAGAAGCCACCGCAATGAGACGCCCACGCACTGCAACAAGGAGTAGCCCCCACTCGCCGCAACTAGCGAAGGACCGCGCGCAGCAACGAAGACCCAAGGCGGCCAAAAATTAAAATAAAATAATTAATTAATTTTTTAAAAAATGCAGGGGATGTTGGATGTCTGATCAGTTTTTGTTCTAAAGGATGGTTTGTGAAGAAAGTAAACAGTGCAGTAGGCACGTAAGGGGAGCAAGTGGGCTCTGGAAATTCTGGGAAGTTCTAGGGATATGAAGGTGTGCTTCAAGTTAATTTCGTGGCTCTTTTGTAGTTTATTTTGTCAGAAATGTTTATACCCGTTATTCGGGTACCCTCAATTAGAAAAATAAGGGTGTGGAAGATAGTCTGAAACCATGTAGTTTTCCCTAAATACTGTTAATTCCATTTTAAGAATTAGTCACTCCTGTAATCTTAAATGTTCATTTAAACCGTTTTACTTTTCGGCTCATTTTTGGAATGAGATGTCATTCAAGTCTTCAGGTTAAGATTAACAGAAAAGAAAAATATACATATTAAAAATATATGAACCTGTATGTGTTTATATACGTTTCCGACCATAAGAAGGCATATGTTAGCTTAGATTAAACAGTTAAGAGCCTTCTACTCTGATCTCAAACTGGACCAGATTCTGTTGCTCTAAGAGATGACAAACACTGCCTGCAATCCAGTGCGTCTATTTAGAGCCATGGACTTTCAGGCTCCACTTAGGCTGAGGGCCTTATAGAATGTTCCGGGGCCTGAGGACACAGCATCTGGATCCTGCCTGCGGCCAGAGCTTGTGTGCCTGTTTACAGGATGGTTATTCCCTGATGGGCCTCAACCTGTGTTGGTTGTGTGTCTGAGGCAGCATTTATGGTGCAGTTCCGGATACCGTCAGAGTTTATTCTTGGGAAATCTAGACGCTATTCAGCAGACGTGTTAAAATTCAGATCGCTCAGCCCCATCCCAAACCTGCTGAGTCAGGATCTTGGGGTTGGGGCGGGGCTCAGGAATCTGTTATAAATAAGCACCCGGGAGATTTTCTGCCCACTCAGGTGGAGAACAGAGACGTTGGTGATGACCCAGTTACAACCAGGGCAGACCGAGGGAGGACCCGTAGCATCACGGCCGTGCCCTTGGGATCCAGGCGCTAGCTGGGTGCTCTGAGGTCACCTCCACTTTATAGACAGGGGTGTGGGCAGGAGGAGGGAGAGCCCCGGCCAAGCCCGTGGGGTTCAGGGCGGGTCCCGCTGGCCCCTCACATCTGTCAGCCGGCAGCTGCTGCGTCCTCATGACCCAGGGGTGGGCTGAGGCTCCAGGTCTCCCGCCGCGCACAGGTCTGCGGTGCTTTTTCTGTGACCTCCACGAGCTGTCCTTGCTTTGCACGCACTTTCCCGCTGCAGAGTCCCTTTGGTCTTGTGGTCTGGAGCCCCAGGGCCGCTGCCCGCCTTTGTGGCAGCCAGGAGCGGGGACACGGTGCGGAGCGCTGAGCCTTGCGCCCTGGCGCCCCGCCGCCACCGCTGCAGGGACTTCCCAGGGGCCCCGCCCCCCAGACCGGCTCAGGAGGGGTCTCTGAACTCCCTGTGAGGAGCTGGTTGATGGTAGTCAAGGTCAGTCTCAGTATTCTTGATGGATCAACCTCAGTGACTAATCTTGTAGGCGAACGGAGTTGATTCCTTCCTATTTAGTCCAGGGCCATGGAAGAAACGGAAGAGCTTACCGCTCATTCACCTGGAAGCACGCTAGGATCTGAAGTGATCGTAGTGACGTTAAGGGCCTTGCCCCCCTTTAGGGTCGACAGACTGTGTGTGTTACTCCACGGTTGGCACGAGCGACGCGGAGACCTCGGCCCTGCACATCGTCGTGGGTAGGTGCCCCTCGCGGCGCCGCACTTGGCTCTCGCTCCGTCCCAGGTCCCCGGGCGCACGCGGGCGCCCGTCCCTCCGCCAGCAGGGCCCTGGCTGCCACCCGGCCCTGCCGCTTCCCACCCCGTCCGGCGGGGTGACCTTCAGAAACAGAAGCGCTGCTCTGCTCAGAACCCTCTGGGGCCCTCCCCAGAGCATTGGGGGTGCCCGGCGCCTGCGCCCCGGTGGTTCTCCGCGGCGTCCCCTGCGCTGGCCAGGCGCTCCTCTGCCCCGACACGTCCGCCCCCTCATCTGGAGCCCTGCTGTCAGCCCTCATCCCTGCTCGGGACTCGGCCCTTGTCGCCCTGTGGGGACAGGCCTCCCCAGTCACACCCCCCCGCCCCGCGCCTCTAGAAAGCGCGTCCCCCGGGGTGGGTGGGACGCCCCACGCTGCTTGTAACGCTGCTCAGAGCTGTCGAGGCGCCGTCAGGGCACACGAGTGGCTCCCCCTCTGCCCGCCCTTGGCCCTGATGGCAGCGCTACTCGCGTGTCATCCGAAGTCACAGAACGGCTGTGTTTACGGATGGTACATGTGTGGTCTTGCGTTTGAGAACGCCAGGCGCCTTCTCCACCTTCCTTTCAATTGGTGGCGTTTCGCGAGCTCCACGGCCACATTGTTTTCCCCTCCTCACGGAACAGCTGTCCAAGCCCGTTTTGGAAACTTGAGTCAAGTGCAGTCACCTGCGTCGAGAGCAGGAGGCCGGGCACCCCGGGAGAGCAGACCACGGCCTCACCTGCCTCCTGCCCATCTCACGCTGCGATCCGTGGCTCCGTCACGGCCGCCGGCGCTGCGCGGGGGGACAGGCGGAGGGCGCGGTTGCCACCCTGGCTGCTCTCCGCAGGGGACTCTCTGTCCATGGACGTGTCCTCTGTGCACCACAACGGCACGCTGCTGCGGTACTCAGTGTCCCTGCTGGGCTACGGCTTCTACGGGGACATCATCAAGGACAGCGAGAAGAAGCGGTGGATGGGTCTCGTCAGATACGACTTCTCAGGTAACTCAGGGTAACGCGCCGGGAGCTTCCACACCCGGAAACCAAGGGGCGAGAGTCTGACGGGTCCCGGGTGCCCGGAGAGCCACTGCCGTCGGCCGCAGGCCAGTTCTCGCATCTGCTCAGAGCTGGAATGGAGAGGGATGGAGCTCGATCCCAGATCATACAGACAGGTGACGGTCTGCACTTGCAGGTCGCGTGCCGCACCCCCCTTCCAGCCCTCCCGTGTGTTTAAATGCGGGAAAAAAGCTTGAAAGGATGTAGGGTTCAAAGTTTGACACTTGTTGCTGAGATGAATTCTTTATTTATTTGCAGGGACTTAGAGTACTATTTCATTTTATTTTATTTTTTAACATCTTTATCGGAGTATAATTGCTTTACACTGTTGTGTTAGTTTCCGCTGTATGACAAAGTGAATCAGCTCTATGCATACGTATATCCCCATATCCCCTCCCTCTCGCGTCTCCCTCCCACCCTCCCTATCCCACCCCTCCAGGTGGTCACAAAGCACGGAGCTGATCTCCCTGTGCTATGCGGCTGCTTCCCACTAGCTGTCTATTTTACGTTTGGTAGTGTATGTATGTCCATGCCACTTTCTCCCTTCGTCCCAGCTTACCCTTCCCCCTCCCCGTGTCCTCAAGTCCATTCTCTTTGTCTGCGTCTTTATTCCTGTCCTGCCCCTAGGTTCTTCAG
>NC_041219.1:49081270-49105185 GCF_002837175.3 Physeter macrocephalus | reverse complement strand
ATGGACACTTAGGTTGCTTCCATGTCCTGGCTATTGTAAATAGAGCTGCAGTGAACATTGTGGTACATGACTCTTTTTGAATTATGGTTTTCTCAGGGTATATGCCCAGGAGTGGGATTGCGGGGTCGTATGGTAGCTCTAGTTTTAGTTTTTTAAGGAACCTCTGTACTGCTCTCCATAGTGGCTGTATCCATTTACATTCCCACCAACAGTGCAAGAGGGTTCCCTTTTCTCCACGCCCTCTCCAGCATTTATTGTTTGTAGATTTTTTGATGATGGCTTGGCTGTATTTAATGAGTGTCATTTCTCTGGTCGCTGCCCTTTATAGGTTACTTTTGGGTAAATTTACAGGCATACCTTCGGAGATATTTAGGGTTCAGTTCCAGACCACCTCAAGAAAGCAAATATCAAAATAAAGCAAGTCACACGCATGTGTTGCATTCCCAGTGCATATAAAAGTTATGTGTAGGCTACACTGTAGTCTGTTAAGTGTGCAATGGCATGATGTCTAAAAGAAGATACAGACCTTAATTTAAAAATACTTCATGGCTAGAAAGTGCTCCCCGTCACCTGCGCCTTCAGTCAGCCGTAATCTTGGGGCTGGGTCGTGCCTCGATGCGGCGGCTGCCGACGGATCAGGGTCGGGGGTGCTGAGGGCTGTGGGGGGCCACCGCGATGCCTTAAGATACGACAGCAGTGAAGTCTGCTGCATCAGTGGACTCTTCCTTTCAGGAACGATTGCTCTGTAGCCTGCAGTGACATTTGATAGCACTTTCCCCACAGTAGAACTTCTTTCAAAAGTGGAGTCAGTCCTCTCAGACCCTGCTGCTGCTTTATCAGCTAAGTTTACGTCATATTCTCCATCCTTTGCTGTCATTTTAACAGTCTCCACAGCATCTTCACCAGGAGTAGATTCCATCTCAGGAAGCCGCTCTCTTTGCTCATCCATAAGAAGCAACTCCTCATCCCTTAATGTTTTGTCATGAGATGCAGCAGTCCGGTCCCACCTTCAGGCTCCACTTTTTTTTTTTTAACTTTTTCTTTTTCTTTTTTTTAATTTTATAAATTTATTTATTTTATTTACTTATTTTTGGCCGCCTTGGGTCTTGTTGCTGTGCACGGGCTTTCTCTAGCTGCGGCGAGCGGGGGCTACTCTTCGTCGCGGTGCGCGGGCTTCTCATTGCGGTGGCTTCTCTTGTTGCGGAGCACGGGCTCTAGGTGCGTGGGCTTCAGTAGTTGTGGCACAGGGGCTCTAGAGCACAGGCTCAGTAGCTGTGGCGCACGGGCTTAGTTGCTCTGCGGCATGTGGGATCATCCCGGACCAGGGCTCGAACCCGTGACCCCTGCATTGGCAGGCGGGTTCTTAACCACTGGCCACCAGGGAAGCCCCAGGCTCCACTTCTGATTCTAGTTCTATTGCTGTTTCCACCACATCTGCAGTGACTTCCTCCACTGAGGTCTGAACCCCTCCAAGTCATCCAGGAGGGTTGGAATCACCTTCTTCCAAACTCCTGTTAATGTTGATATTTTGACCTCTTCCCATGAATCATCCCAGATGTTCTTAATGGCATCTGGATGGTGAAGGCTTTTGGTTTACTTTGCCCAGATCCATGAGAGAAATTACTGTCTGTGGCAACTATAGCCTTACGAAATGTATTTCTTAAGGAGTAAGACTTGAAAGTTGAAATGGGGATTTCCCTGGTGGTGCAGCGGTTAAGAATCCGCCTGCCAATGCAGGGGACACGGGTTCGAGCCCTGGTCCGGGAAGATCCCACATGCCGTGGAGCAACTAAGCCCGTGCGCCACAACTACTGAGCCTGCGCTCTGGAGCCTACGAGCCGCAACTACTGAGCCTGCTCTCTGGAGCCCGTGAGCCGCAACTACTGAGCCCACGCGCCACAACGACAGAAGCCCACATGCCTAGAGCCCGTGCTCCGCAACAAGAGAAGCCACCGCAGTGAGAAGGGCACACACAGCAATGAAGAGTAGAGAAAGCCTGCACATAGCAACGAAGACCCAACACACCAAAAATAAATAAATGAATTATTTTTTTTAAAAAAGAAAAGAGGGCTTCCCTGGTGGCGCAGTGGTTGGGAGTCCGCCTGCCGATGCAGGGGACACGGGTTCGTGCCCCGGTCCGGGAAGATCCCACATGCCCCGGAGCGGCTGGGCCCGTGAGCCATGGCCGCTGGGCCTGCGCGTCCGGAGCCTGTGCTCCGCAACGGGAGAGGCCACAGCAGTGAGAGGCCCGCGTACCGCAAAAAAAAAGAAAAGGAAGTTGAAATGACTCCTTGATCCATGGGCTGCAGAATGAATGTTGTGTTGTCAGGCATGAAAACAACATGAATCTCGTCCATCTCCCTCAGAGCTCTTGGGTGACCAGGTGCATTGTCATGGAGCAGTAACATTTGAAAGAAATCTTTTTTTCTGAGCAGTAGGTCTCAACAGTGGGCTTAAAATAGTCAGTTAATCATGTTGTAAATAGATGTGTTTATAAATGTTTATAAACAGGCTTTGTTGTTCCATTTACAGAGCACAGGCAGAGTGGATTTAGCATAATTCTTAAGGGCCCCAGGATTTTCAGATGGTAAATGAGCTCTGGCTTCAACGTAAAGCCACCCCTCACAAAAGAGTCAGCCTGTCCTTTGAAGCCAGGCAGCGACCTCTCCTCTCTAGCTGGGAAAGTCCTAGATGGCATCTTCTTCCAGTAGAAGTCTGCTTCCTCTGCATTGAAAATCTGTTGTTTAGTGGAGCCACCTTCGTGAATGATCTTAGCTAGGTCTTCTGGCCCGCTGGCTGCAGCTTCTGCACCAGCCCCTGCTGCTTCCCCTGGCACTTTGATGTTGTGGACGCGGCTTCTTTCCTTCAACCTCGTGAACCAGCCTCTGCTCGCTTCACACGCTTCTTCTGCAGCCCCCTCACCTCTCTCAGCCTGGGCATGCTGGGGGTGCAGGCAGCTCGACGGACAGCATGCCACATTTTGCCAGACGGACTGGCCACGGTCTGGTGGCAGCGCTGCCTGGTCTTTGTCCTGCGTTCCTCCAAGACACCAAAGTTGTGGATGACGGGGTCAAGCCTGGGGGTGCGTTGGGGGCTTCACAGGGTGGAACCTGCAGGCCACGTCGTCGAGGCCACGACGAGGGGTCACTGGTGGCCAAGACGTCCCCTTTGCCAGTGTGGAAGGCAGCCCTGGTGGCTGGGAGCCTGCAGTCCT
Organism: Physeter macrocephalus; assembly: GCF_002837175.3. Taxonomy (NCBI): domain Eukaryota; kingdom Metazoa; phylum Chordata; class Mammalia; order Artiodactyla; family Physeteridae; genus Physeter; species Physeter macrocephalus. Next base: position 49,101,971 of record NC_041219.1, on the reverse strand, counting down.
CTGTGACGGTGGTGGCAGCTCAGCCTGAAGTGGGAGGGGGCCATGTCCTCCTGCAGACGCTCTGTCCCCAGGCAGGCGCCCCGCGCCCACGCTTTGCAGACGCTGACAGCGCGCCTCCTGCGCAGGCAGTGGTGCATGTGGGTGTGTCTCTCCGTCTCGCTCTGTTCTCAGGTTTGAAGACCTTCCTCTCCCATCACTGCTACGAAGGGACAGTGTCCTTCCTGCCAGCACAGCACACGGTGGGCTCCCCAAGGGACAGGAAACCCTGCCGGGCGGGGTAAGCGCATCCCTTACGTGTGTTTCTGCTCAGAGGATGAGATAGGAGCAGGACTGGCTGGGGTTTGCTCCTGCTGTGAAGTGAGTGGGCAGTGCTTGGCCATGTAGACGGGAGGCGCTGGCTCCTCCCGACCGGAGGTCAGGGTCCCACGCACCCCGAGGGGGTCCTGCCGTGTCCCCCGTGCTGGGTCCTGGGTCACGGGCGGCCCAGGGTCAGGTCTGGTCCCCGTCGTCCACCCAGCAGAGGGCTCACACCACGCCGTCTGCTCCGGTGTGGGGGTCCGCTGTCCCCGCCTCTGGGGATGTGAGAAATGACGAAGACGAGCCCCTTATGGACAGCTCTGTGCGCGCCCTCGGGGCCCCCGTGGAGCTGGCTGGACGGGCCCCCTGTCCCGCCACTGGGTGGTCAGGAGAGGCCGGTCCAGACCCCGGGCCAGCAGTGGGGGCCCCTCTGCGAGCCACGCTGCCTTGTCACCCTGTGCGTCCCTGCCGTGCTCAGCAGCGTGGGCCCGGGTTAAGCTGGGACGAGTGTCAGGTTCGTCACCTGTGCCCGCGGCCCGCACCTTGTCCCCGCTCCTCAGTCTGAGGACGCGGAGAGGCTGAGGGGCTTTGACGGACTCGGGGGTTTTCCTTCTTTAAGTCATTCAGACGTGGGCCCTTCCTTCCCCTGGTCCTCTCCTCCTTCAAGTGAAGAATTTGAGACCATAAAATCAAACAGTTAGAGGCACGGCCTCGCCACCTCAGTTGCTGATGAGCTAATTCCACCAGCAAAAGCCCCTGGCGGCCCGTTCGACGGCCTGCATCCAGCAGTGCCCAGGACCACAAACATCTTTCAGGCCAGCGACCAAGTCCCGCGATAGCTGCTCCGAGTCATTTACTTGCTTGTTACTGACCGGACCAGATCACCACTGTGTTACCTGTTTTGTGAAAGGGAGCAAAGTCTCAGGCCGGGAATCCACGCTGGGACCTGCACCTTGTCCTTTGCTCCGCCGTCGGGGCCGAGGCTCAGCCCACTCCCCAGAGCCAGCAGAAGGGCCTCATGGGATGCTGTTTGCTTTTTGTGATGTTTATCAATTTGCAAAATGGATATGTTGTCTGTGTAATTTTTAAGAGTGGATCTGATTCTGAAAACTCAAATTAATATGCAAACAAAATATTTTTAAGCGAAGCCTCTGAAATTGAGCTTCCTATTATATGAAAAGAGTTGAAGTGCTTTTGCAGTCTGTAGGTTACAGGCCAGGTGGTCATGTCCTTGTCCTCCAGGTGCTTTGTCTGCAGGCAGAGCAAGAAGCAGCTGGAGGAGGCGCAGAAGAGGTCGCTGTACGGCTTGGAGGGCGCCGGTAACGTGGCTGGGCTGGCTCGGCCGTGCTGGGGCCTACAGTCCGGGGCCTCGGGTCTCGCCCCTCCCCCCACTTCTCTGCAGGGGCACCTGCTTCCACCTCAGCTCCAGGCAGAGTGCGTGGTTGCCTTTGCCAGACTTTGGGGAAAAGAGGGTAGTTTGTGGAAGGGCCCACCTTGCCACGTCCCTCTGAACTACTGTTGTGGCGCCAGCCAGGCGCCTGTCCCTAGAATGGTCCAGAATGGGGGTCAGCGAGTGGCCTTTCTGAGGGCTTAGAGGAAAGGAGTGGGCCCAGCGGCGCTCCAGAAACTATTCGTGGACGCTGAAATTTGAGTTTCACGTCATTTTCACATGTCACAAAATACTTTCCCTCCTTTGATTTTTTTTTTTTGCCAACCATTTAAAAACGTAAAACCCATTCTTAGCTCGCAGGCCACACCCAGTCAGGGAGGGGGGGCCAGATTTGGCGACCCCTGCCCTAGACCGTGGTCCCAAGCCCCAGGCAAGGGCCCGAGAAACAGCTCTGCCTCTCGGGAGGTGACCGCCGGGCACAGCGGTGGGCGCGGTTTTCTTTGTGTTGATGCTGGGAAGCGATCGCATGGTGCGTTTGTAGAGACGACCCCTCCCGGTCATCTCAGGACGCCCGCCTGCCCGGCTCGGATTTAATGTAGCATCTGCGATGCTTCTTCCTGCTTCAGAGGAGGTGGAAGAGTGGAAGGTCATCTGCGGGCAGTTCCTGGCCATCAACGCCACCAACATGTCCTGTGCTTGTCCCCGGAGCCCCCAGGGGCTCTCCCCGGCTGCCCACCTGGGAGACGGGTCTTCCGACCTCATCCTCATCCGGAAGTGCTCCCGGTTCAACTTCCTGAGGTTTCTTGTCAGGCACACCAACCAGGGCGACCAGGTAAGGGCACCGCTGCTTCCCTATGGCCTCCGCCGGTGGCCGCTTCTACCTGGGCAACCCCGATCTGTATGTTGTAGGATCGGCTGTGAATTCAAGGGGAAGAAGGACAGATTTTTCTGTTTGCATTTCACCCATTTTAAAGTCTTAGTCATAGTTACTCCTTGGAAAATCTCTTTTAAAAATACGAAGTCTTAGGGCTTCTCTGGTGGCGCAGTGGTTGAGAGTCCGCCTGCCGATGCGGGGGACGCGGGTTCGTGCCCCGGTCCGGGAGGATCCCACATGCCGCGGAGCGGCTGGGCCCGTGAGCCACGGCCGCTGAGCCTGCGCGTCCGGAGCCTGTGCTCCAAAAAATAATAAAAATAAAAATATAAAGTCTTTGAGCAGAGAAACTAGGAGGCGTGAATGTCTCTCTTCCTGTTTAAAAACCGAACGAAGCAATGCAGCGTGACCTTTGTTGCCCTTGCTGGTCACTTACAACAAAATCTTTCAGCTCCCGGAAAGGGGTTCTAGTGGGACTCTTCCAGCAAACCTTTCCTGTGTCACTGGCACCCTTGTGGTGACACGGGGCCGGGGAGGGCGAGTCTAACGGTACCCAGACAAGTGCAGCTTCTGATCAGTCTATGGTTTTAGTAAAGTTTGCGGCTGTTAAATTTTTTTAAGATCTGGGCCAACAGTATTTTTATGTGGCTTTTAAAATACTGCTTGTTAAAGAGGTAAATAATCGCACAAGTCGCTGCTCGGTAGCCACGGAGTTCTTTACTCCGTGTCATTCATTGTGGATGGGACCGGGTTGTGAGAGTCGTGGCGACCACTCCTCTTGTCCCCAAGCTGCGGGGTGAGGAGCTGCCGGGAGGCCCCGACGGCTGTCCCGCCCCCAGCGCAGCACCGCTGAGAGCACGTTTCTGTCCTGCTGTCTCTTGGTAGTTTGACTTCACTTTTGTCGAAGTCTATCGCGTCAAGAAGTTCCAGTTTGTGTCGAAGCCTGCGGAGGACGAGGACGGCAGCGTCCGGGGCCGCGGGAAGAAGCGATTGGGGCAGCTGTGTAGCGACCGCCCCCCGTGCTGCTGCGCCGTCTCCAGCAGCGCCTGGAACTGCGACGGGGAGGTTCTGAGCAGCCCTGCCATCGAGGTCAGGTGAGCGAAGGTGGCCCTGGGGCTCTGTGGGCCTGGTACCCTCACAGCCTAAAGCCTAAAGCATAGGAGTGCGTCATAGACGTACACGTCTCCCCGGGTGAAATCCCCAGGGAGACGCCGTTACCTCAGGTTTGGAAAGATGCTGAGGGGTCGATCTTTTCACAGGTTTTGAAGCCCCTCGGTTTTATTTTTCTCCTCCACATCCTGCACTGCCAGCACTGGCATTCTCTCTCTTGTCTCCTGACTAGTTAAACAAACTAACAAAGCGCCTTTGTGGGCACTTCCCAAGTCCTGGATCCACTGACCACCCGGAGATGCTCCGGCCCCAAGGAGCCCAGCCCGCGGCCGTGCTGTGGTCCAGGCACCAGGCCCGCCCCTCCGGCTCTGAACCTGCTGGGCCTGCTGTGTTTGGACTTGGGAATTTGCGGTCTGATTATATGTATTTATTACATCACCAGATGCAATAGGAGTGCCAAGAACGTGGTTTTTTGCCCCATTGAAAGACACAGTAAAGGAAACTGTTTTTTAGAAAAAGGCTATTGATTGAGGCGTGCATGTAACAGTTACAAGAGACTGAGGGAGAACTGTAAAGTTCTAGAAGGATTCTGTCCTGTGACCAATGGCGTTAGGATCTTGGTCGACCTTCAGGAATCCAAACTGGACTCTCGCTGCTGATAGCAGAGTGGGTGTTACATGAGCAAGGTGGTCAGGAGCGAGCCTGTGGGCCCCCACCCCCGCTGCGTGGAAGGATGGGTGGTGGGCGCACCCTTCCATGTTTCAGGATGCTGTGTATTATCCCCGTTTATATCCCCACTTTAAATGGCTTCTCAGCCAACCAGCTGCTGGTCCCAGCTGGGTCTCCTGCCTGTTAGCGTCCAAGCCAAAGCCGTGGGCGGGGGCAGGCTCTCCAACCTCCCCCCGTCCCAGTCTGCGTGCTCTCTGCTCTTGAGACCAGGATGCGGCCAGTGTGGCAGTGACCGCCCTGCTCACATCTCAGGACAAGAGGCGGCTCCAAGGTCACAGGCGAACCCGCCCTGCCTGCCAGTCGTGTGTGCAGGGGTTCAGCTCCTGTAGACTCATTTCACAAGTTAAGGAAACGGAATTATTTTTATTATTATTATTATTATTATTATTTTGCGGTACGCAGGCCTCTCACTGCTGTGGCCTCTCCCGTTGCGGAGCACAGGCTCCGGACGCGCAGGCTCAGCGGCCACGGCTCACGGGCCCAGCCGCTCCGCGGCACGTGGGATCTTCCCGGACCGGGGCACGGACCCGCGTCCCCTGCATCGGCAGGCGGACTCTCAACCGCTGCGCCACCAGGGAAGCCCAAATATGTATTCTTCATTGTGCTTTCTCATATATGTTCCGATCATGGATTGTCAGGTCCCAGCAGATGGGCGTCCCCTGCGTCGGCAGGCGGGCTCTCAACCACTGCGCCACCAGGGAAGCCCCGGAATTATTTTTAATGCCAGCTTATGAATTGCTGAAAGTTAAAAAAAAAAAGCATTCTTTTGTGAAATATATCCTACACATCTTGATAAAGATTGCGCTGCCTTGAACAGCGAGTCACTTACTTATGGGGTCTTTGGGACTCACCATCTCTCAGGAGGCTGTGACGTCATTCATCAAGTGGGACGGCGGCACTGCCAGTGGGACCCAAGAGCCCACGCTGACCTCCGAGCCCCCGCTCGTGTGCTGTGGCTCTCCGTGGCAGGAGGGCGCTCGGGCTGGCGTGGCGACGCTCGTCTTCCGTGACTGCACGTTTCCTGCATCTGCTACTCGCTCGGGCTTGCCCTTCAGGGGACCCTCCCCAGGGCCCCGTCAGCTCAGTTCTCTGAGACCGAGGAGACGGAGGCAGGGAGAGAGGCGGCCTGTGCGTTTGTTAACTCTGCTCGCGGTGGGGCGCTGGAATTAGAACCGGGTCTATGGGGTCCCGGATCTCCACTTGGCCGTCAGCTGCCCTTTGCAAGATAGGTCTCTCAGGAGCGTCAGGAAGTCGCTCTGCGCCCCTGGCCTGTCGCTGCCGGCTGGGACCAGAGACTGCCACGGTGAGATCCACCGTCCTGGTGCATGAGGCCCAGCTCCGCCCTCGACCAGCCGCGGGGCCGAGAGTCAGGGGACGCGCAGGGTCTAAGTGTGGCCCTTTGTCTCTGCAGGGTCCACTGCCAGCTGGTCCGGCTCTTTGCACGAGGAATCGAAGAGAACTCGAAGCAGGAGTCACACTGCTGAGACGCCGTCTCGCATCACGGCCTTCTTGCTGAGCTTGGCAAGTGGGCACGGTATTTAAGAAAATTACTATAGACCAATTACGCTGATAGGCATTCAAACGTAGAAGTTTATTTTTGATAGTTAAATCTTGATTTTAGAAAAAATACCTTTTGTCAACAGTTTTGTGGGCCTAGTTGGCATTTTCAGTTCTACGTGAGTCTTTGGGTTGCGTTTCACGTAACTTATCCTCGGCAAGTGGCGCTTGTTGATTGGGGAGCGCTCGGCTTCTGAGATCTCGGCCACGCTGACGGCGCAGATGTTAAAACGGCCCATTTGTGGCTCTGTCGCAGTAACTGCAGGGACAGCGCGACGTGAGTGCTTTCCGTCAAGGTCACGCCACCAGGACACGAGTGTCTACAGGGTCACCGACGTGCTTGGCGAGACTCACCCTGTAGCGGCTTGTGATCCAGTTTTGGAAAGTAGTTGGCTCTCTTTGCCTTTGTAGAGTCCCTGCATCTTAACTTGCCATTGAGACGTTAGCACCGGGCCCTTTCTGTGCCGTGCAGCTACAACGCGACGTCACGGTCCTGCTTGAAGTGACACTCCCAGAGTAGCCCACTCTAGTGAGTGAGAAGAACACTCCAAGTAACGATACTGTAGCTTGAAAAGTCACGGTAGTGTTTCTAGACAATCCAGCTGGGAGCGAGAACACGTCAGGAGCTCTGGAAACGGGCAGCTTGCAAAGCACGCGCAGGGTTTTAAATTAACTCTTTTAAATTTGGAATCCCCGAGCTTTCTATCTGCACAGCGGGGATGCCATAGCTGGGCTTTGGGGGGAGACAGAAAGCAGTGGAGCGCGGTGGGTGAGACGTTCTTGCGCGCGCTGTGTGAACTCCAGGCCCAGCTCCCCACCCCCAGGGGAGGGTCCCACGCCCCGGGGTCCCTTGGGCGCAGCCCCGAGTCTGTACCACGTGGTCCAGGTTTCTTCCTTTCTTATGTTCATACTTATTTCTATATATTTATTGAAAGTTCTGGCCTTTAAACCAGAAGAGGATAAACGGTGTCCTCACTGTCAGTGTTTTCGTTTGTTTCTGCCCAAGTGCTGGGGCCTCCCCGGGCCCAGGGGCGCCCCTCGCCTGGGCCTTGTTTTGTCTGTGTTCGTGCTTCGGTGTGTGGAAGACGCACCTAAAACAGCTTTAGTTGAAACGTGAGAGGACGCAGCTTCACCTTGGATTCGTGAAGAGGGGGTTCGACTGTTACACGAGAGGCGGTGTGAGCGGCCGCCGCCTTTCACGCAGGGTCCGGGCAGCCGCTTTAGCATCTAACAGACGTCATTTATTTTTGGAACTCCTTTGCAGTGATTTCTGTTTGGAAGTACACGTGAAAGGTCCTGTTTCACCATTCAGTCCCGCCCAGGGCAGATGAAAGGGCAGCCTCAACAGTGGTTTTTCAGGAGACCATGTTATTAAGTGATGGTGCAAGTCGAATGATTTGATAACTGGCGGGCGAGAGAAAAGTCTGGGGATGAGGAGGAGAGAGACGCTGCCGTCTTGTTGGCGTTTGCCCCCCCGGTGGGGAGGAAGCCGGAGGCGCACGAGCTCTGTGCGGGGGCCGTGGGCGCCGCGGACGCGCCGCCGTGGAAGTGATTGCGCTGCTCCACCAGGGTCCCCGAGCGGGTCTCCAGTCTCTATCGTCCCTGGGAAACGTTTCAATCACTGGCCTGCCCTGAAATGCACTGCCAATTGTAGAAAAACCATCCAGGCCAGAGGGTGAGCATTTTACGTTCAGGCAGAAACCCCGCCACGCCACATGGTTCCCGCGTGCCTTGGCGACATTCACCGACTGCTTGCTGACATTCAAAATGGCAGACCTCGGAGCTGCCCCCGGAGGCCGTGTGGCTGTCCGAGGGCCGCCCCGCCCCAGCCCGGGAGCTGTGGCTGTCCCGCCGGAGTACCACCTTTCCGACCTTGCGGCCGTGAGGACCCTGAGCGGGGCGACTCCAGCGCCTGCACTGCGCGATTTTAAGAAAAGAGGCAGAACTGATGGCCGCACGGTGAAAGCCTGGGGTCGCTGAGCAGCGTTAGTCTAGGTTGCTAACCTCCTGTGGGGCCTGTTGGCGCAGCGGTGAGGCCCGGACCCTCCTCCTGGTCCTCCCGATGGTGAGCGGGGGCGGCGCGGGGCTGCCCCTGGGCGGGCGGCTGACTCTGTCCTTACTGCAGTCCCGTGAAACTGGGCGGTGTGGGCAGAAAGTGGCTTAATTTCCTTTCTAGTCTTGCTGGCTTCAAGATTAGAAAATGGTGACATTTGCTCTGATATGTTTCAGAAGACAAATAAAGTTGTTACTTTGGGCAGGACGTGGCTTCTTTTTTCTCTTATGAGTTTCCTGTTGTTTTTCAAAGCAGAGTATTTTTTTGTGAAAACACGTACAATTTAAAGAACAAGAGTAAAATGAACAACGGGGTACCTACCACGCATGCCAAGAAACTGAACTTCACCCCCAGGCTCCGTGTGCCCTCGTGGGCTGAGCCTCCCCTGCCTCCACCGAAGAGGTAACTACTGTTTCCAAATTTGAGGGTATCATTTCCTTGCTTTACCCATGAGAGGGGATCAGAATGTGGCGGCCGCAAACGCGCCGCTTCGGCGTAAGGACTGTTCTGAGCGGAAGACGGCTAAGAAGTGGCAGATGCCAGAAAGAGCTCTCTGCCCTCCCCCACCTGCCTGAAAGGACGTATCTTCCTCTTCGTGAGGGTGTGCCCCTCTTCTCTCCTGGGCCCCCTTTGTCCCTGGAGACAAAGTTAGCACTGAGGTGGTGCTGCGCAAACCAACCTTAATGAGACAACGCTTCTCCTCCGTTAGCTTCTCCATATAGAATTCCCCAATACGTTAACTTTACCCTAGAAGCCCAAACTCCCTTTCCTTTGTTTTGTCACTTCTTGTCAAATGTATTGCCCTTTATTAAAATCCATATAAGGCCCTGGGTCTGACCACCTCTTTGGGTCTCCACTGCTTTTCTACAAAGGCCTGGAGGCACATTAAAAAAATTAAATATTAGCATTAGATAAAAATTGTATGCCGTTTCTTCTAATTTGCCTTTGGTCAGTTTAATTCACAGACCCCAAGAGCTGAACCTAAGAGGGTAGAAGAAAGGTGTTTTTTTTTTTTTTTCCTTCCCCTACTTTTGTTTATATTCTCAGACAGTATAGTTTTTCAGGTTTTGCTCTTTATGTAAAGGCATCATACTGTGTCATTTTCTGTATCCTGTTTCATTCTGTGGGTATTAAGAAGACGTTTTCATCATGAAACTGAATTTTCCAGTCTATGACCATTGCATATATTTCCCGTTATGTAAGTAAGTCCTCATCCGCATCTTTCAATACAGGTTAATAATTTTTCCATATGTCTCTTAATTTTGTTTAGATTTGTTCTTAAAAACCTCCTATTTTGAGGCTGTTATCCTTTAAAAGTTTTGTTTTTATGTAGAAATGCAGTGGCTTTTTATGTATCAGATTCTCTCCAGAAAAACTTGCCTCTTATTCTTCTGCGGATTTGGGGGGCTTTTCTATAATCACAAGTATTTGAGCATCATCCTTTGCAACCTCACTGGCGCTGTGACGCCAGCCTTTGACAGTGGAGGACACCGGGGTCCACAGCAGGAAGGGGCTGGGCTTCCCGGTTCCAGTGTGTTTGGGGGGCAGATCTCCGCCAGCCGGACAGCTTCCCCACACACGGGGCGGCGGGGGGGTCTCCCGGACCCTCAGCTCCCAGGCAGAGGCTGCTCCCCAAGATTCCGGCGGCCTTCAGGGTCACCTCACCCCTCACTCCAGTCTCTGTTACAGCGAATGATGCTGGACTCAGCTTTGCCCATTGGTTAAATACTGTGGGGAGAACAATATTACAATCCTTGGTTCCTCATGAGCACCCCTCTTTGGCCAGCGTGTGCCTTATTTATTTACCCATCATATAGTCATAAAATTCACCCACCAAATGCTGTGTTATTAACAACAGTAAGTGCCTACGAAGAGAACCCCGATTCAAGAACAACATTGATTTCATTTCCCTCTGTGTTCCCGTCTCCTCTTTCCACGCCCGCTACCCTGGGGTGACTGCTCTCCTGATTTGCAGCCAGAGTGGTGGCTTCTGCTGGGAGCCCTACTGGGGCTCTGTCTCCCCAGGAACAAAGGCCCAAGTTCTACAGGGGCACCACGGCCCCTTTTTTTGTCCCATGGGCCCCCAGGTAAAAGGTAAAGCCAAGAGCAGCCTTCAGCGCCGTGCCCTGAAAGGCACACAGTGAAACACAAGGCCTGCGGGGGAACCACGGGGACTGAAGAAGGTTGCTGCCCATTTTCAACGGTGCCCGGCCTCGCGTGGCTGCTTTACCGACACACGGAATAACGAAACCCCTGTAAAACGCGCGAATCGGGGCCGTTACCTGGGGAGGCCCACCTGCGCGGCGGGCGGGAGTCTGCCCCACCCACGCCCTGAGCCCCCGACGCTTCCTCACCCCACGTTTCCCTCCAGGGAGCAGGGTTCGCTGCGGACGAGAGGGCAGCTGGAGGCACGGGCATCGGGCTGGCCCTGCGGGGCCAGGGGCGCACGTGGGCTGTCGGAAGAGGGCCCGCCACAAAGAGGGGCAGAAGCTGAGTGGGAACTTCAAGCGTAGGTAGGGGACCAGGAGGTTTGTTTATTTTAGCTGCAAAAATCACAGCCTGGGTGTGTCGTCAGGAGAGTCACTGGCGAGGGGACAGCACTCCCGGGGGTGTCTGATGTCTGCCAGGTTCCCCAGGGACCGCTGTCCCGTCACTGCTGTGTCCAGCGCCTAGGACAGCGCCAGAAGTGGACGGATGGACAGGTGGATGGATGGATGGATGGATGAAGGGATAGATGGATGGATGTGGTAGCCAAGGCCGCCCCCCTCACCGCGGAGCTGGCCCACTGGACCTGGTTTCCGTCCAGCTCTGGCCACTCCGAGGGACCCGGGCAGCCCTCTGCCTCCCAGGGGCTCAGGGTGCAGGGGGCTGGGGGCCCTTGGGTGTCTCCAGCACAGGTCAGTGTGCGACCTTGGGGGGTCTCAGAAGCCAGGCAGCTTCCTGCATCCCTGTGTCCAGTGCCAGCAACTGGACCAGCTGAGCCACGAGCGCTCCTAAGGATCCCCTCAGCCTCAGACCTCAGGGAGGGCTGCAAGCAGCAGCTGGTCTCAGGGATGCCCACGGCCCCCGAGGGGAGGCGCCTCTGGGCGGGGCCAGGACCTGTACCCCAAACTGCAAGTGCTGCTTCGGCCCCATCCCTGAGCTCCCCCCGCCCCCGGGGCACGTGCCAGCCCCTGGACGCGCCTCCCCCGCTGGCCACCACCCATCCTTGGCTTCCTCCTTCTGGAAGCTGGGCCCCTGCCCCCCTCCTCCCAATGTCCACAGCTTCCCCTGCCCCCGGTCCACTCCCTGGGTGCCCACCTCCCTCCAAGGCCTTGGTGCTGAAGTCCCCACTGCCCTCCAGCGGTAGTGGCCACAGGGACCCTGGGCCACGGCGAGGGGCCGGTGGTGCCAGCCTGTCCCGCTCCAGATGTCCACGGTGCGCGGGGACCCTGCCAGGAAAACTCAGCCCCCCGACCTGAGCACAAAGCATTACAGGTTTATTTAAATAAAAAGGTTTTCTTAGAAAAATGTTACAGGGGCATTTTTTTCATCCGTTCTTCATACAGTACGGTCCTTTTGTTGAACAAAAGTTACACTGGTTATGAGTATTTACAGATCCAAAATAGACTCGAGCTCCAGACATAAAAAATGTAACATTCATTCTAGTTCAGTGATTAGTCGCAGAAATTAAACATCTGCCCAGATTTACACAGCTCAATAAAACTCCAGGCTCTCCCCAACAGGGAGCCCGCACAGGCCCGCGCTCTTCCCGGGAGGGGCCCTGGGCTTCCAAAGGGGGACCTGCCGTGGGCCGCTATGCAGCTGGGGACGGCCGCCCCGCGCGTGGTCAGTTTTCATCTCCCTTGCTCCTCAGAAGGGACTCAAAGCAAACCACGCCACTCTGAAGGAGGCAAGTCCGTTCCACGCAGGGACACGCCCACAGTGCGTGGGGACAGAGTCCCACGGTGCTGACAGGGACACGTGTCGAGCCCACAACAGCCCCGGGGAGTGCGGCTTGAGCAGCACCCACGGGTGTCGCCCCGCACGCACCGTGGGCTAGTTCAGGGCCCGCCCTGCCTTGCCCCGGGCACAGAGGGGGTCCCGCTGGGTGTGTACCCACAGCCCCCCCCCAGGACTCGCTCCGCCTGCACCGACTGTGGGGCAAAGCCCAGGTCTCGGGCGGGCTCAGGGAGACCAGGAGCTGGGCGGCCACCGCAGGGCCCCCGGGAACTGGGCTGGGGCGTGTGCTTGTCTGGCTGGTGGGCGTGGCTCCCGAGCGCACTCCGCGGGGTCCCCCCACCAAGAAGTGACAGGAGTGACGCCACCGAATCGCCCGCCCAACCAGCAAATGCGGAGCAAAGGTAAAAATTACGTCTGAAAAACGGTACAAAAATAAGAAAAACAGCTTGCTCTCTGTAAAAAATATAATCTTCTGTTTCTTCAAAAAACAACGATCTCCGTGACACCCAGAGGACTCAGGACAAGCTGAGGGAGGGACCGGAGGTGCCCGCGTCAGGAGTGTGCCGAGCGGGGGTGGCCCCGCCGGCCCTGCCGTCTCCTGGGCGTGTCCGTGCCCGAGCCCTTCGGCCAGTCAGTCCCAATGGGACGCCGGCTGCGCGCTGACCTCCCCGAGGGCGAGGGCTCTCTCCCCTCCCCGCCGAGTGTGTGCAGGCACCAGGGGTGCGGACCCCGGCCTCTGGGCTCTGCTCGCGGTCACTCCCCAAAGCCGGCTGACCTCCCCAGCGTCCCTGCACAGCCCCCATGGGCAGGCCCTCTGCCAGCCTGGGCTCCCCCCCCCAACCCCAGCCTGAGGCGCTCTGGTCCACTCCCACCCCGGCACAGCAGCCTGGAGGCGGGGGCGGCCCCGAGGCTCGGAGCACCCCCGAAGCGGCTGTCCTCCTGGGCCCCCGCATCCTCCTGAGGAGCTGATCTCGGGCTCCCGGCCAGCTGGTCAGCACCGCACTCCCAGGACGTGCACGGGAGTCTCCCTAAAGGACGGGCCCGTTCACGGCGCTGGCCAGGGGCCCCCACGTCGCCTGTCGCCGGCGTCCTTCACCCCGGGGAGGGCCCCGCGTGCTCCTCGTATGGCTTTGGTGTGGCAGAGCTGCTGGCCTCCGAGAACCGGGGTGCAGCTGCGCCGGTCTCCACCCGGTGGGGACAGAGAAGGCGCGGCTGTGCTTGGCGGTGTGTCCTGCGTGTCATCCTTCCCGGTGGCCTCGCGTCCACAAGACGCGCCCTCGAGAGTCCCGACCCCTGAGCCAAGGGGTCTGTAAAACGCAGGGTCAGCACAATAGAAACCACAGATGGGGGGGTTATTGCAAAAGACCACGAGGATGTCCGATTTTTCTCCACTACCGAATTGTTGAAAAAAAGAAAAACTCCCAGCGACGTCACGGCGAGCCAACACTAGCTGTCGCCGCCCGATGCCGCCGCCGCCGCCATGATCTTCATGTACTGGCTGAAGATGGTCTCGAACGCCTCGTCTCTGTGCACCATGGCGCCGAACACGAGCGGCTGGCGGGGAGAGGAAGCACCAGCGGCGCGTCCGCGCGTGGCCAGGTGCACACGGAGCCCCCCCTCCGCCCCGCACCCAGCACCGGCGCCGGGCCACAGCCTCCTGCCCCGGGAGGGGCCTCCCAGGCCCCTCTGCCCGGCCGCAAGCCTGGCCAGCCTAGGCTCAGAGCCACGCCTGGGCGCCCCCGCCCCGCCCGGCACTTACTTTCTGTGTTGATGGCGTGGACACGGCAATCCCCATGCCTGACCCCGGGAGGACGGAGAGGACCTTGTACTGAAAGCCAACGGCGTGCCTGTCACCACGGGGCCCCCTGGAGACGGGGCCACCCTCCCCACACCCCAGGGCACTCTCCACGGGGCCCCAGAAGGGCCTGGGCCTCCCCAGCCAGCAGACAACAAGGACTGACGGTGTGAGCGGAACACCAGACCTGCTGACTCTCCTGCCCCGCCGTGCCAGGGTCCCCCTAAGGAGCACCACGAGGGGGGAACAGGTCCCCCAGCCCGATCTTGCTCCTCCGACCCCAGCGACCACACACCTCTCTGGGAGGGAGGGACCCCCCACAGCCACAGGGGTGCTCCTGACACACCCTCAGAGGGAAGGAGACGCTGCCCGGCGGACCCCTGGGGGCCCACCCAGGATGCCCAGAGGGGGCGTGGGTGGGCCTGGCCGCCCCCGCCCCGTGTGTGTGTCAGGCTCTGTGCGCACTTGTGCCTGCTCCACGTGACACGACGGAAAGTGCGAGAAAATGCCGGAGCCGGGACACCCTGCCCCGGGGGAACGTCTCAGGGCCCAGGGGCAGACAGCCGCCGGAGCCCAGCTCACTGCCCCATCCCCCCCGTCCGTGCGAGGACGCCAGGCACTGGCCCACCGGGCAGAAGAGGGGGCACAGCCCGCGGCGCGTGGATACCCCCCGATAGGCGCTGCGGGGCTCCGCACGGCCACCGCCTAGAGGCGGGGCCCTGCCGCGGGGAGAAACGACACCTGCCCGACCGTCCAGACGGCACCCCTCGTTTTGTTCTAGTCGCATCCCACTCCCAACTCGACCGCCGGCTTCGCGACCCCGCAGCTCCTCCCCCCTCCTGAGACTGGGGGTGAGGGCAAGCAGGGGGCCGCGCCCACCTTTTGGATGTCCGTGATATCCACCAGCTTGATGACTTTGTTCCTCTTGGAGAAGCCGGACTTGGAGCTTTCGAAGCACAGGTAACTACCGGGGGCGGCGGGGGCAGGGGTGGACAGAGCACAGCCCAGCAGGTGAGCCAGAGGGCACCGTGCCCGGCGGCTGCAGCCACAGCCCAGACACAGGGCCCCCTCACCTGCCGCGACGCGCCAGCCTCTTACAACCGACTTCATTTCTACCGAGTCTCACAGCTTCTCAGGTTTAAAACCCACTGCTCTGCACTGAACCCGACTCACGTTCCCATGACGTGAGCGTCCCCGGGACGCCCAACGAGAGACCTGTGTGTCCCTGAGGCCCGGCTGGGGTCTCCTCGGCCCGTTCCTCCAGCCAGGGGGTAGAGACGAGCAGGTGGCCCTTGGCTGAGAGTGGGGGGCGAGGTGGCCGAGGGTCCCCAGGGCTAAGAACAGACCCCACCCTGCAACCTGCTCCCCCTCCTCCCACCCCCGGGGGTAGCTGGGCTGCTACGCCCCAAAAGGAGGGTAACAGGAACCCTGCTGCCGCCCTGGGGCCAGGGCCCTGGCTGGGGGAACCGCACGGTTCCCGCCACACGACCTTGAGTACCGACCAGGGCATCCCGGGGCCTGGGGAGGAGACGGCCTGCGGCCCCACCTGCGTCCGGCTCAGAGGCAGTACCTCCCCCTCGGGGGCCGGGGGCCAGCAGGAGTTGGGCTCTCGGCAGGGCTAGGGGCCCCACGGCTAGGCCGCCCTGGACCGCGGGGCCTGCGAGGAGCCCCCTCTAATCCCGGCCCCAGCCGGAGGGCACGCCCGCCCGCAGCCGCCGACAGCCTCACTCACTTCTCCGTCACATACAGGACCCCGTTCCTGATGTAGTCGGTCGTTATCTTCCGGTCTCTGTTTATCAAGCAGCACCGCCAGCCGCTCTCACACACTGACGGGGACAAAAGCGGCCCGTGACCTTTCCTACTGGAAATACCCGCCCTCTGACTTGATGTCGGAACCGTCAGCACCGGCTTTTCAAGGATGTACTGACGTTCACCCTCCACCATCAGATGAAACCCACAGTGGGAGGAAAGTGGCCTCTGAGAGCCTCTGGAAAGCACGTGTTTCCCCTCCCACGTCAATGGGCAGGGATTTTGTTGTTGTTTTTTAAAGGAAAAGCACAATTTAATAAGTCAAACTACGGCCACGACTCTCAAGGTTCACGGTCTGGGTCAGCAGAAAGAGAGCTCAGGAGAAAGTCAAAACTTAAATTCTCCCAAGTTCTCTTTCCGCAGTTGCTATCACACACGACAGAGGCCAAACCGTTTAAGAGCCCCCAACCCGCCTCACGGAGAGCCGAGCAGCGTAGGAGCTTCGCGGGAGGCCGAGCAGGCCCTGGGCTCCCGAGTCACCTGTCACCACCCAGCTTTCTAGGAGGCCACAGCAAGGGACGAGCTGGCCAAGGCAGGACCGGGAAGCCCCTGCACGCGTGGCGCTCTGCGGCTCCGCTTCGGGGCCGGCCGGCCTGCCTGCCTTTCCGCTGTCAAGCCACCCACTGCAGACGTGCTCGGCCCCTCCGACCCACCCGCCCAGGAAGCCCGGGAAGCGGGAGGCGGGCGGGCGGCCCTCCCTCGGCCCCCGTCGGGGCCCCCAGCACTGGGGCGGGCGACCCCGCCTGGCCTGGCCACAGGCTCAGTACACACGTACCCGCCAGCGGACGCTCGTTTTCTGTCAAGTTAAAGATTTCGTGGAAATTGGTCTTCTTAGCGCCGTGGACGCGACTGGCGTCCTCGTCCTTGCTCAGGCCGGCGGGCGTGCTGGACACGTAGCTCCGCGAGGCGGCCGTCTGCGGCTGCCGAAGGCACACGGCGTCCCCGTCAGCCCCGCCGGCCGGGAGAGGGGCGGGGCCAAGCCGGGACGCACGCACGCACGCACGCACGCAGCCTCGCCCCGCCCAGGCCCCGCCGCGCACACGTGGACGAGGCAGGCACACCCAGACGTGGGGTCCCGTCCTCCTCGCCCACGAGACCCCGTCTGGACACAGCAGCCCGGCTGCGGCGGGCAGACCCTCTCCCCGCGACGCCACGCCCCAGGCACTGTGCCGAGCCCTACCCAGCACGTGCGGTCAGTGCGGAGCCGTCAGGCGCTCACGCCCGCGCTGCGGACACCGGGACCGGCCGCGGGACAGGCCACCGAGAGCAAGGCTGGCAAGTCAAACGGAGTCAGACCACAGCAACGCGGGGCATCAGGGCACGGCCTGGGGGTGCGGGTACCACACGGACACCGTACCTTGTCGTGTCCCGACAGCTGGCCGGGCGGGACCACACACACGTGCGGCCACGTTAGGAAAGGTGGGTCCACGTGACACGAGGCGGTAAACACCAGCTGAGCAAGCAGCACGCGCAGACACACAGCCGCGGGACGCCCTGGTGGGGTCGCCCTCCACCCCGGGAAGCCCACCCCTAGCCGCTCGAGTCTACGACACTCAGGGAGCCAGGCTGCCCGCTCTTGGGCCTCACCCCTTGGGTCCACCTCCGTCTGCGTGACCACAGCCCACCCACCGGCTCCCCAAGGTGCGGGCTGCTCCTGCCTGCCCGGCTGCACACCTGGCTTGTGAGTCTGGGGCCCCAACAAGCTTTGCTGTCCTAGAACCCAGGAAGCCTGACCCACACTTGACCCAGAGCTTCCCTTCCACGGACAAAAGCATCAGTTCCCAGACACCCTTTCCTCAGAGGACACATACACGAGACTCTGAAATCCAACGTCACCTCCTCCAGGAAGCCTTCCTACACCTACGTGGGAGTCCTCCTGAGCCCAGAACCTCCCCACTAGTCTGAGACCCCAGGAAGAGCACCAAGGGCAGCTTGCCCTCCTCGTCCTGGCTCTGGACAGGGTGCCTAACGCCCACACGGCCTTCCACCCAGTCCCAGCCCATGAGCACAAAACGTGCCCATCTCGGCCTTGCTGTCCCCTTGCCGGGAACAGCAGGGACCCAGCAGCCACCCAGAGAGCAGTCACTCCCAGGGCTCCCGGCTCCCAAGGCTCCCAGGGTCTCGGCAGTCACGGCCAACGCCCTGTACCCTCCTGCCCTTGGCCTGGGGGCCGGCCTTGCCTGGCGGGGCCCACTCCCCAGCCAGTCTAGGTGGGTAGGGGCCCCCCGACCAGCCTCCAAGCGCTGCACAGCTTCCCCCAGCAGCTATCCCCTGCCCAGAACTGGCTGGCCCCAGGGTGCCTGCCCTGGACCTTCGGGACAGCAGAGCCGGTCACAGCGAATCCACCCCCGCAGTTGTCTTAAGTTGTCTGTTTCAAGGGCCCCGAAAATCAAAGACATCAGCCTCCCCGCAAGCCAGAAGTGAGGGACAGCGGAGTGTGGCCGGCGCATCTCCTGGCTGCCGTGGGGCCTACCCTGCGTGACACGGCGGTGCTGGAGCGCTCCTTGAGCTGGGGGTCTGTAGGGAGGCTCTTCCAGATGATGTAGGGAGTGTCATACTTGGCTCTCAGCCTCGGGCAGCGTTTGAAGATAAAATCGATGACAAAAAGCTTGACTCCCGCATAGAGTCCTGGGGGCAGAATGAGGTCCCGTTTCTCCAGGACCCTGCGGCCCTGCCCGCGTGGCCGGGAGGCGGTCCCCGCCCCGCCGCCGGGCGCTCTGTGGAGGGCCTCCCGGGACCCAGGTGTGGGCCGGTGGTCCTGGGGTGGTTACACAGGGCAGGGAAGTGACCCCAGCTGAAAGGGAAGCCACTTCCGTGCGTGTGTTGTTCCTCCAACCCAGAGGTGGCTCAGGCCAAGCACTAACCTGTCCCTAAAAGCGACGAACCAAACAGAACCACGAGTCACCGTCCTCCAGAGGGGACGTGAGGACTTCGGGGGACCCGTCCCCAGCCTGCCCGCCCCTGACTAGGTGAGCCGGCAGTGATGGCCAGGGGCTCCCGCCTCCCGGTCAGGGCACCTGCGTTGGCCCAGGTCCGCAGAGAAACGAGACAGACAGCCCGGAGCACGCTGCACTTCCGCTGGCGTTTGTCATTCCCCCCACGGCCTCACTTGCCTGCCCCGGTTTTCCTGGTGATGGGGACGGGGAGGGGGCGAGAGACCGAGGACCCGCCTGCACGCTGGGGGCCGAAGGGCAGGTGGGAACAGTGCCCAGACCATGAGGCCCCCGAACTGTGTGACCGCCACACCCAACACTCCAGCTCAGGCCGGGCCCCCCGCCCGCCCCCCACCCACGCACGGTGCTCATCAGACGGCGCGGCGCGCCGACCGTCCGGCAGGCTCCTTACCCACGGCCAGCCCCACCAGGCGGTAGGGGAAGAAGCAGGAGGCGAGGAAGGCGGCCCACAGCGCGACGTACAGCTTCTGGGTGATCTCGGGCTGCACCCACATGAACAGGCTGGAAGGGAGAGGGGAGGTTCAGCCAGGTGGCGGCTGCGGCCTAGACACGGCGGGCCGGGGGCTGGCGACTTACTTCTTGATCTTTTCCAGGATGTCGGCCATCTTGCCGAAGAGGTTCTGTGTGAAG
Source organism: Physeter macrocephalus (assembly GCF_002837175.3). Classification (NCBI taxonomy): domain Eukaryota; kingdom Metazoa; phylum Chordata; class Mammalia; order Artiodactyla; family Physeteridae; genus Physeter; species Physeter macrocephalus. The sequence continues at coordinate 49,082,834 of NC_041219.1, read as the reverse complement.
CAGCTGCGGTCACGACAGACCCCCGGGGCCACAGGGCAATGCTGGAGATGCCCAGCACCCGGGAGAGCACGGCCGGCACCACGGAGCCCGTGGTCCTGCCCAGCCGCTCCCAGGCCGAGGACCGGGCGATGGTCCGGTCCCAATCACGGGTTAAGGCACTGCTCGGGTCGAGGGACCCAGGCCCGCACCCTCCCGGGAGCTCTCCTGGCACCGGTCAGGAGGGCCTCCGCCAACCGGGGCGCCGGCGTCAGGCCAAGCCAAGAGGGCCCTCCCCACCAACCGGGTTGTCTCGGGCGTCAGCTCCCAGACAAGCCAGGTCTGGAGGGCTGGGTAGCTGGGGTCCCCCCACCTGGAGCCCGGCAGCGGTACCTGGGCTTTCTGGGCGACATCCAGCACGAGCTGGAACTTCTCAGACACGGTCAGGTCTTCCTTTGGAGGCTCCTTCAGTCAAAGGGGAAAGAGAATTTCCACTGAAATTTAACGGTTCAGAGAAATTACTGACAAAAACAGCAAGGAGGCGTCCCAGCCCGGGGACCGGGTCTCTGTTGCCCCGACACAGTCAGAGGGACGGGCATCCCTGGGGGGCCCAGGCCGAGGGGGCAGCACAGGCAGCTGTGCTAGCTGACACCCGTCTGGCGCCTGAGAGGGTGGTAGGCAGCCCCCCAGGTGGGCAGGGCTGCTTGAACAGATCACCCCGCACTTTACAGGCGGGGGAACTGAGGTCCCAGCAGGGGGGCCTGACTTTGTCCTGCTTGTCTGAGTTCATTCAGCAAGAACCTCCCTAAGACCTCCAGCTACCAGGGCCAAAGGGCACAGGCCTGCCTCCCCAGAGCCACCCTCCCTGACCCCTGTCTGAAGGGGCCCCTGCAGACACCACCACGTCCTGCGCCCCTACCGTGCGCTCCACGCACTCGGTAGGTGCTCAATGCCTGATGAAGCCCGTGGGCGCGCCACGGCCTCCCTCCCGCCTGTGCCCGGTGGTCCAGCCCCACGGGCCAGAGTCCCCCGCACGGTGGTGGCACGCTTGCTGTAGAGGGCCGGGTGAGGAGCACCAGTGCCTCCGCAGGCCCCGTGGCTGCTCACAGAAGCCCCAGAGCAGCCACAGCGTAACGAACAGGCGTGACGGGGCCGATAAAACCTGGTTTACAAAATCGGGCGGCAGGCCACTGGTCCAGCCCATCCGTCGTTCACCTCCCTCCACGGGAGGCTGTGAGCGGCTATGGGGCCCCCTCGCTCCCTCCCCTCCACATCACGTCCCAGCTGAGGAGGGTCAGGTCAAGCCAGGCCCGGCCAGGCCAACCTGCTTCCCACGCAGCCAAGCCCAGGCTCGTGAAGGGCGCTCGGGCCTCAGCTGGCGACGGGTCAGGGTGCGGCCCCGCAGGGCTCCGGGTAGGGGGGGCTGGCCTTCTCCTCCCCGACCCCTCCTCGCCTGGCAGGGCTCCCCGCCGGCGTCCACGCAGCTGCACCTGGAGGCCTCGGGGGACCCGCGGCCCCCGCACAGCACTGGCGGGTAGAGCCTGGCCCCCCCCCCCCCCCCCCCCCCCCGCCCCGCACCCCCCGCCCC
>NC_041219.1:49075232-49081094 GCF_002837175.3 Physeter macrocephalus | reverse complement strand
CACCGGGGGGCCTCGGGGGACCCGCGGCCCCCGCACAGCCCGGGCGGGTAGAGCCTGGCCGCCCCCCCCCCCCCCCCCCCGGTGACGGAGCCCCTCCCAGGACTCACCACCACTTCGGACACTTCAGGCACGATGCTCCACTGTATCCTCCAGCCCCTGGCAAACAGGAGACAGCACGCCTTTACAAGAGCGTCGTCTGCAGGCGGTGGCCGTAGAGGCGTGACGTCACGTCACCAGGCCTGTGCTCCCAACGAGGAGCCGCCCCCGGAAATTTTGGCCACTGGGACAGGAGCTTCAGAAACACCCGGCCATCTGCCGAGACCACCAGGGGCCCCTCCTAGGCTCCAGAGAGGAGATGACCCAGGTCACCCCCACGGATCCCTCCCCGGGGGCCCTCCTGGGGGTGGGCACACATCTACAGGCACCCAGAGGTGACGGGCCTCTCAAAATAAGTCAAGGAAGTGGCAACAACTTTAGTGAACCACGTCTAGTCTGGGCACGGAGAACCCTTTCATAAGCGCTTAAAAGTTTTCTACTAGAAACATTTTCGAATGAACCAACTTAGACAGCCGCAGAGAAGCACCTAGAAAAAGAGTGCGTAAAGTGAACTTTTGAACGGCTCAGTGAAAATACAGAAGGCAGGGCCTCCTCTTAGGCCCGACGTGAAGCCGGGGTTCACTCTGTGGGGCGACCTCAGGTCCACACAGACCCGGGAGGGCCCGGGGACGCGGGGTTCCCACCCCAGCGTGCTGGCTTCCGATAGCGCCGCCCGCCCCCAGCCTCGAGATGGACAGCGGGTGCTCGGAGAGGGCGCAGGGAAGACACCGCGTGGCCCTGGGCTCTGGGGATGCAGAGTCCCAGCGCCTCTCCGGCGCCTGCACCCCGACCAGTGGGGACCTCCCAGGGCACGGAGCCGCTGCAGCTCCGCCCGCGCCCCTCCGCCCACTGGGACGTCACTGCCGAGGTGTGTGTGGAGGGGGGACTTTCCTGCCCCAAAGCAGCACGACCGGAGTGGCCCCAAAGCCGGCCCCCGCTGGCAGCCTGCTGGAAAGAGCTGCTGGGGTTTGGGAATCACCCTGCCCGCTGCAGCAAACCATCCTCCTGGGGGCTCGGGGACGATCAGAGGACGACCTCCCAAAACGCCAGCACGTGACACAGAGCCGGCTCGGCACGCGCCCTGCCGTGCGTGTAACGCGGGAAGACAGCACAGCCGCACACACGCAACCAACCGGCGCACCTACCTGGCTATGAGGTAATTGAGGGATAACCTCAAAATTGCTAGAAATAAGAACATGGGGATGGCCCAGCCATGCCACACGGCGTTCATGTACACCTGCGGGTTTGGAGAGAAACAAGTCGGGAGGGAGACAGTCAGGCGACCTGCCCGCGTGGTTCAGGACACACCAGATCCCTCTCTCTCCCAGCCAGGCAGGCCGCGCTCGCAGGCAGGGAGACCAGGCCCCGGCGGCCCTCCGCAGGCCCGAGGACCAGGGCACGCAGCGTAGACAAACCCGCTCAGGGAGGAGGTGAGACAGAAACACTGCTCTGGGTGGGCGGGGAGCGGTTATGCCCCGGAAGGAGTAGCCTGGACGTGGCCCGGGATCACAGGACGAGGGCTGACCCCGCAGAGAGGTCCTGGCCCACCGCCGCTGCGGGCCCACCTGCCAGAGCCGGAGGCATCCGCGTACCCAGCACTGCTGACAGTCTTCCCCGCGCCCCAGGGCAGGCAGGGTGCTGGGCACAGCGCTGGCGCTCAGAGAGGGTAGGGGACGGATGCAGTGGGTTCAGGAGGAGGCCTGGCAGGTGGTCTGAGCGGCGGGCAGGGTTAGCTCAGCCGAAACACCCAGGCGGAACCAGGGACCTGGGACCCAAAGCAGCCGAGGCCCCATGGGGCAGAGTGCTTGTGAAGGGTGGCCGGAGGAGACCTCCAGGGTGAAGGGGGCTGGCCCCTGGCCACCACGGCCTGTCCTCTGCATGTGCACAACACCCATCTCCCCGGTGGGGGGGCCCCTGGGGCTTCAGGGCGGCCCTCAGGACCCTCTCAGGTGGAGGCCACCTATGGGGGCCTCTGCAGAGATGGGGCCTTTGGGGGCTGTGGCTCTCCGTCTCCATCCTCCTCCCACTGGACAGCAGGGTCTCCCCGGGCAGGGCTGGGAGCAGCCACCGCAGGACAATTCAGACTGCGACTGGGCCTGCCTTCCCCAAAGCACCCCGTGATGCTGGCCCAACGCCGCCTACCTCCCCTAGGCCACTGCACGCCCGCCAGGAGCCTCCCCCAGCCGCCGGTGCCTGATGGGAGGGACGGCTGGTTTCTGCACAAGCAGACACACCGCCCCACCGGCCCTTCCCCAACCCACTTGGGAATGTCGGCCATAAGCTTGGCACGAGGCCCTCTCCCGAGAACGCTGCTGGGGGAATTCTGGGCAGGCGGGGAGCCCCACTGCCGGCTCCAGGCTGCACCCCACGACACCCTTATCCAGTCCTTATAACTGCCCTGCAGCCCGCTTTACAGACGGAAACAGCGAGGCCGGAAGCTGTCCCGCACAGCAGAGATGGGCGGGTGCCTCAGGAAACCTCAGGGAGGGTGCACACCCCGCCACCCACCCGCGGGGAGCACTCACGGTGAAGGCGATGGCGGACGTGTACACGGAGTACCAGTCGGATAAGGCAGAGAGGTTCTTCACAAAGCTGGTGACAGGCCTGGCACCGCGCTCTGGGGAGAGAACGGACCACATGGTCAGGCCGGCGCTAGCCCGGCCCTCGGACACACCTGGCGGTCCGGCTGCTGCACCAGCTGGCGGTGCGGGGCGGGGGAGGGAACCAAAAGGAGCAAAGCAAACCCCAACCGTCGCAGGCTCCCGGCGCGCCTGACCCCAGGCCAGCGCTCTCGCGGGCACTCCTGGGCTGTGGCCTGTCCTCCGTCCCCGCGAGGAGACGTCTGTCTGCCTGTCTGCCCCGGCCCGTGCCCTCAGGCGGGGAACGGGGCTTTAGTTCGCACACCCCGGGCCCTGACAAGTATCTGGAGAAGCACCACGTTTTGCTGGGGCTCCCAGGCCTGGAGGGAAACTCGGCTTCTGGCCACGGGCCAGGGGCGGACAGACAGACGGGGTGGGCCTGGGACTTGCTTCCCAGCCTTAGGAAGAAGGCTGGGCTGGGAACTCCTGAAAAACGTGCTTCCGGAGCAAGTCCAGTTCAGTGCAAGACCGCAGTCACCGCCCGGGCAGCCCCAGCCCCAGCGGCTCACACGGCCACAGAGACGAGCGGGTACTTACTAAGTCCACGCCGGGTACTTACTGAGCCTCCTCATGTTCTCGGTCAACCTAAGAGGGGGGAAGAGATGAGCGCCAGCACACACTCGGCTGCAGCCGCGTCCTGACCCCGCAGCTCCCTGCGGGCCCTCGGGGAGCACGGGTGACCCACGGGGGGCGGCTTCCTCGTCTCCCACCCATGCTGCCCCCACCCGAGTCTGAGGGCCCGGCCCGGCCCGCGGGCACTCTCGGGGTCGCCACCGTCCCCGCGTGGCGTCTGTCGCAAAGCACCAGTACGACCACTGACTGGGGGGCACGGCCGGGCAGCCGCCCCCCGCGAAACCTCCCCGGCTTTGCTCGCCGGCCCCAAGGAGGCCTGTCCTGCCGGGACGCCGCAGAGCCGGGCCCAGGGAGCCCCGGGGGCCATCCCACTCCATCCCTCCACCCTGACCTCCACCAGGGCCCCACCTCCGGGCGCTGAGGGGCTCCTCCGTCTCCACCGTGCTCTCCTCGGGCTGGAACCGGAAGTCTTCCACGTACTCCCCGAATTTCTCGTAGAACCACTTCTGGACACGGGGGCACAGCCCTTGGCTCCGTCGGTCTGCAGGACGGGGCGGGGGGCCGGGTGAGGGCAGCAGGCCGAGAGGGGCCTTACAGAGCGGCAGAGGCCGGGGCACTGGCGGATGGGGCTCCCGGCCGGGCCGGCAAGGGCACGTCCGCGCCAGAACCGTGAGGGGCCGGGTGCCCTGAGAACAGAGCCCGACCCACTTCACCACGAGGTGCAAACCAAGCAATGCAGACCCCGGGGGTCCCCGTGTTCCTCACACCGACCCCCGGCTTGTTGGAGGCTGTCCCCAGCGCAGATGCCGTCCAGGCGGGCTCTCAGCCCACCGCTGGCGCTGTGTGGACCACCCCCCGCCGCCGGGCACACTGGCTGGTCTGGGAAGTGGCCAGGTGGGCTCACTCCCAGGGACACCCGGACCCTGGGGAACAGCCAGTGGGCGTGCGTCAGGGGCTGTGGTCCGCTGGGGCCCCAGCGAGTGAAGTCCCCCACATCGGACTCGAGAAAACCAGCCCAAATCCCGCGGAACAAGTCTGTCCCTTCGGAGAGCAGGTCGTGGAGTCACCTGCAGGGGGCGCCGTCCCACCACAGTTAGTGGGGGATGGAGCGCACGCGGGTGGTCGTGTGCTGCCAGCTCGAAGGGACGGAGGCCAGGGGATGGAGGGTGGTGCACGCAGAGGCCGCGAGGCTCAGAGATGCCCAGAGGAGGGGCGGCAAGGGCCCGGGGTTCTCGCAGCCCACCTGGAGCACGACAGGGTCTCTAGGGCGAGCGTCTAGGCAGGCTCGGCCCTATAACCGCTTGGACAGCAGCCGTGGACAGTGAGTGATGGGACGGGCGTGGCCGCGTCCCCAGGAAACCACACTGACGGCGCTGAAATTGGAAATTTATGTAACATTCACGTGTCAAATCCTTTTGATTTTTTTTTCAACCATTTAAAAGCGTAAAAAGAGTTTTTTCAACGTAAAGGCAGATGGGGAGCTGTAGTTTGCCGACCCCGGGTCTAGGTCAGGCGGGCTGCCCGAGCGGACAGGCCTCACGGCACTCCCGAGCCCCTCGGCCCCAGCACCGCGCAGGGCAGCCGTCCCCGCCACCTACGTCCCCGGGGCTGCACTTGGTGGGGTCCTTCCCTCCCTACCCACACGCCCCACCTCCCACACAGAGCACGACACGGTGACCCTCAGTGTGGGTACGGGGTGGAAGGGCTCTCCTCTGACACCTCCCATGAGTGCAGGAGGCTCATCAATTGCCACACACAGCAGGGGCCTTGGCCGGGCTGGGGGGGGTCTCGAGTGCTGCTCCTGGCTCGGGACCCCGGCCACTGGCCACGAACCCCGAGAACCCAAGGGGACTATGACCCAGCGGACACAGCAGCCAATGCCGCACCCGGCTGGCCTGTCTGCGGCCCCAGCACCGGGGCCCTGGGAAAGAGGCGCCTCCCTCTCTGGACAGCAGATGGGGGTTCACGGCCCGGCTCTGGTCTGAGCTCAGCCTCCACCTGGAGCGTAAGCCTGAGAGGCCTTCCCTTCCGGGCCCTGGTCTCCTCACCTTGAAACTGGGCCGGGCTTAACCGAAGGTCCTCCTGGTGTGGCCCTCTGAGCCCCCAGCACAGGCAGGGGCTTACCGTCAACCCTAACGCTACCCCCTCTCCCACCTCCTCAGCCTGCGAGGGGCCCGGGTCCACCACGAGTCCGGCCCCTCGAGAAGCCCAGTTTCCTCCCATGCCGTCCTCTGAAGGAGAGTTTCAGAAAGTGCCAAGTGTGGAGGGAGATAAGGAACTCGAGCCCGGGGTGGAGAGAAAAGGCACTGAAAGGAGCTCTGCGTCCTGACCTGGGGGTGCTGGGGCACAATGCCCGCAGCTGACCCCACCTCCCCACTCACCCCCCTGCCGGGACAGCCGGCCTCTGGAAGCAGGTCGCCAGGCCAGGGGCCAAGCAGCCGGTGCGACCACGACGTGATTCCTCTTTGGGGAAGGGCCGGGAGAGATGTCGCGTTGTATTTTTAGGAGAAAATAAAGTCACGTTTTGATCGAATGCCTTGCATCTGCTACGGAG
>NC_041219.1:49073647-49074732 GCF_002837175.3 Physeter macrocephalus | reverse complement strand
AGTGCAAGAGGGTTCCCTTTTCTGCACACCCTCTCCAGCATTTGTTGTTTCTAGATTTTCTGAGGGTGCCCATTCTAACCAGTGTGAGGCGATAAACTCATTGTAGTTTTGATTTGCATTTCTCTAATAATTGGTGATGTTGAGCAGCTTTTCATGTGCCTCTTGGCCATCTGTATGTCTTCTTTGGACAAATGTCTATTTAGGTCTTCTGCCCATTTTTTGACTGGGTTGTTTGTATTTTTAATATTGAGCTGCATGAGCTGTTTATATATTTTGGAGATTAATCCTTTGTCCGTCGATTCGTTTGCAAATATTTTCTCCCACTCTGAGGGTTCTCTTTCCGTCTTGTTTATAGTTTCCTTTGCGGTGCAAAAGCTTTTAAGTTTCATTAGGTCCCATTTGTTTACTTTTGTTTTTATTTCCATCTGTATGTCTTCTTTGGACAAATGTCTATTTAGGTCTTCTGCCCATTTTTTGACTGGGTTGTTTGTATTTTTAATATTGAGCTGCATGAGCTGTTTATATATTTTGGAGATTAATCCTCTGTCCGTCGATTCGTTTGCAAATATTTTCTCCCACTCTGAGGGTTCTCTTTCCGTCTGTTTATAGTTTCCTTTGCGGTGCAAAAGCTTTTAAGTTTCATTAGGTCCCATTTGTTTACTTTTGTTTTTATTTCCATTACTCTAGGAGGTGGGTCAAAAAAGATCTTGCTGTGATTTATGTCATATTGTGTTCTTCCTATGTTTTCCTCTAAGAGTTTTATAGTGTCCGGTCTTACATTTAGATCTTTAATCCATTTTATTTTTGTGTACGGTGTTAGGGAGTGTTCTAATTTCATTCTTTTACATGTAGCTGTCCAGTTTTCCCAACACACTTACTGAAGAGACTGTCTTTTCTCCATTGTATACCCTTGCCTTCTTTGTCATAGATTAGTTGACCACAGGTGTGTTGGTTTATCTCTGGGGTTTCTATCCTGTTCCATTGATCTATATTTCTGTTTTTGTGCCAGTACCATATTGCCTTGATTACTGTAGCTTTGTAGTATAGTCTGAAGTCAGGGAACCTGATTCCTCCAGCTCCTTTTT
>NC_041219.1:49072414-49072738 GCF_002837175.3 Physeter macrocephalus | reverse complement strand
TTTTTCACCATTGAGAATGATGTTTGCTGTGGGTTTGTCATATATGGCCTTTATTATGTTGAGGTAGGTTCGCTCTACGCCCACTTTCTGGAGAGTTTTTATCATAAATGGGTGTTGAATTTTGTCAAAAGCTTTTTCTGCATCTATTGAGATGGTCATATGGTCTTTATTCTTCAGTTTGTTAATATGATGTATCACACTGGTTGATTTGTGTATACTGAAGAATCCTTGCATCCCTGGGATAAATCTCATTCGATCGTGGTGTATGATCCTTTTAATGTGTTGTTGGATTCTGTCTGCTAGTATTTTGTTGAGGATTTTTGC
>NC_041219.1:49071954-49072232 GCF_002837175.3 Physeter macrocephalus | reverse complement strand
TCTATTTCCTCCTGGTTCAGTCTTGGAAGGTTATACCTTTCTAAGAATTTGTCCATTTCTTCCAGGTTGTCCATTTTATTGGCATAGAGCTGCTGGTAGTAGTCTCTTGGGATGCTTTGTATTTCCGTGGTGTCCATTGTAAATTCTTTTTAACTTCTAATTTTATTGATTTGCGTCCTCTCCCTCTTTTTCTTGATGAGTCTGGCTAAAGGTTTATCAATTTTGTTTATCGTCTCAAAGAACAAGCTTTTAGTTTTATTGATCTTTGCTATTGTTTT
>NC_041219.1:49000371-49070694 GCF_002837175.3 Physeter macrocephalus | reverse complement strand
GTAGAGCAGGTTTGGTGGTGCTGAATTCTCTTAGCTTTTGCTTGTCTGTAAAGCTTTTGATTTCTCTGTCGAATCTGAATGAGATCCTTCGTGGGTAGAGTAATCTTGGTCGTAGGTTCTTCTCTTTCACCACTTTAAATATATCATGCCACTCCCTTCTGGTTGGTAGTCTCTGCTGAGAATTCAGCTGTTAACCTTATGGGAGTTCCCTTGCATGTTATTTGTCGTTTTTCCCTTGTTGCTTTTAATAAGTTGTCTTCAATTTTTGTCAGTTTGATTACTATGTATCTTGGTGTGTTTCTCCTGGGGTTTATCCTGCCTGGGACTCTCTGTGCTTCCTGGACTTGGATGGCTATTTCCTTTCCCATGTTAGGGAAGTTTTCGACTATAATCTCTTCAAATATTTTCTCAGGTCCTTTCTCTCTCTCTTCTCCTTCTGGGACCCCTATAAGGCGAATGTTGTTGCGTTTAATGTTGTCCCAGAGGTCTCTTAGGCTTAGTTTGTTTTTTAATTCTTCTCGGTCTTTGTTAAACATTTCTTGCATCTTCTTGATCTTTGCCTCCATTTTTTTTCCGAGGTCCTGGATCACCTTCACTATCATTGTTCTGAATTCTTTTTCTGGAAGGTTGCCTATCTCTACTTCATTTATTTGTTTTTCTGGGGTTTTACCTCGTTCCTTCATCTTGTACCTAGTCCTCTGCCTTTTCATTTTGGCTCTGTGAATGTGGTTTTTGTTCCACAGGCTGCAGGATTGTAGTTCTTCTTGTTTCTGCTGTCTGCCCTCTGGTGGATGAGGCTATCCCAGAGGCTTGTGCAAGCTTCCTGATGGGAGGGACTGGTGGTGGGTAGAGCTGGGTGCTGCTCTGGTGGGCAGAGCTCAGTCTGCTAGTGTTGGAGGGTCTCCTTCAGAGGCGGGGGGCAGCTGTGGCTCACCACAAGGACAGGGACACTGGCAGGAGAAGTTCTGGGAAGTACTCCTTGGTGTGAGCCCTCCCGGAGTCCGCCATTAGCCCCACCCTTACTTTTTTTTTATTTTTATTTTTTTGTGGTACGCGGGCCTCTCACCATTGTGGCCTCTCCTGTTGTGGAGCACAGGCTCAGTGGCCATGGCTCAGAGGCCCAGCCGCTCTGCGGCATGTGGGATCCTCCTGGACCAGGGCACGAACCCGTGTCCCCTGCATCGGCAGGTGGACCCTCAACCACTGCGCCACCAGGGAAGCCCTACCCTTATTTTTTAAATTTTTATTTAAAAAATATTTTTGGTCGTGCCACACAGCATGTGGGATCTTAGTTCCCTGACCCGGGATTGAACCCGCACCCCCTGCAGTGGAAGCACGAGTCTTAACCACTGGACCACCAGGGAAGTCCCGAGGATCAAATTTTAGACTTGCACTTGATGGCCTTGGTCAGTCTGAGCCCAGGGTGCACCAAGCAGCAGACAGATGCCAGGTCTCACACCAGGCAGTCTGTGCAGATTACCTGCCCCACTCCCAAACACCCAGATCCCAGGGAATAGAGGCACACCTGAAATTCCATTAAATAAGCAGCCTTTAAGTCCCTAAATTGATACAATCTTGCTACAACATTTTACTGTATCTCTGAGTCTTTCTAAAGTTAGTATCTATCCATTCATTCTAGCTTAAGGAAAAATTCAGATAGGCACACAAAGATTTAAGTACAAAAAGCTAATTTCAGTGTTTCTTATACTAAGGAAAAACTGAAAACAACTGAAACATTCAACACCAGGAGAATATGACGTAAATTAAAGTGCCATTGCCATAATAACAGTGCCACCTTACACAGAATTTTTAATGGGAAAACGCTTATGATACTGTTCAGTAGGGAAAGAAAGTTTATGACTCTACTTTTTTTAATGTACAGAAAAAAATGAAGACAAATATCAGAAAGTCTTTTCCTTTGAATCTGGGAGGTGACATTATAGGTGACAATTTCCCTTATCTTTTTTACTCTTCTGAGTTTTAAATTTTCTTTAATAAATACATATTATTTTTTTAACAGTAAAGGACCATCCAGCATAGTCAATTTCTTCTTTCCACATAATGCAAAAAAGTGAAAGAACCTACCAAGGCACATATTAATCCAGAACCTTTGCACTGTATGAAAAATTCAGACATTTCGTATTGCAAGAGACTTTTTCCAGGAAGGTGCAGCAAAACTGATTCGGTACTTAACCAACCAAAGTAGCTCAGTGTAAAACAAAAGACACAGTAAGGATTAACTGCTGCATATTAACTACTTGAAAAAGCACATTTAGGAACACATTATTAAATCTTGATTGATTTTCTAATAGAGAAAAAAACCCACTTTATTTCCTTAAAGAACCACCAGTTACACTGCAAAAATGTAGGATTCTTTGTGAGAAGCCCTAAGATTTCAGAAGTCTAGGTTTCGAGTATTTTTATTCTGTGTTGTACTGTTCACACAGTAACTTCAGACTCAGAAACATTTACTGCAGAAATTCTTCCAAAGCATCCCTAACAGATGGCCACCTAGGGGCTCCCTGAAAAGCTAAGGTGACAAGGAGCTTTAAGCTCTACAAAGGCAAGCATCATTCCCCGTGAAGAGCTGTTTGTGCCTCCCCCGAGTGAAATCTTTCTCCACACCCCAGCTCTGGCATCTGGGGTCCCAAGCTAGAATGTGATCCTGAGTCACACACTTGCGTGCTGCTATGATGGCCCCAAAGTATCGTCAGATGGAGTATTTCCCACACTCTCAAAATCAAAACCAACTCACGCTCCATGAGCCTGTCACTCTTTTTCCCGAGTAAACTGGAACTAAATGCAGCCACTAGACGTACGCTGCCCAGTGTGGACCCCAGCGGACCCCTCCCCGCTCTTCCTCGGATGTCCTGACCACAAGGCAAACTTGGGCTGCGCTGGCTTTGATGCCGGACTGCAGGCTCACAGTCAGCTCGAGGCCCCTCGAGGTCCTAGGTCGACTCCCAATCCTGTACCAGGAGATTTAATCACTGAACCTAGGTAGCAAACTTTGCATTTATCTCTACTCAATTTCATGTTATGGGTGTTAGTTAGTTAGCCCAGCATTCAAATTTGTTAGGACTTCAATTCGTAGTTCTCATAGGCGTCTTTAGTAAAAAATAACCTAACTCCATGAACCGACTTTTCATCGTTGTCGTCTCAGTGGCAGGTCACTTGCACAGCGGGTTGGCAAGCCGACTCTGTCCCCCTTTAAGTCATTACAAAGTGTTGACAGGACAGAGTAGCCAGTGGTCCTGTGACCCCACTGGGCCACTGGCACACAGCATGTCCTGGCGCATGGCCAGATGTGGCAGGGTGAGCTGCAATGGGCCAGAACAATGTGTAAGACCAGCATTCAGAACTCCAGAAGCTCATTATGGTGGCCCTGACAGCAAGGGACAAGAAAAAGAACCTGAATTCACAAAAGCACAGCAACAGATACCACGAGGAGCCTAAGTAAGGAGGTCAGCAGCAGGGGGTTCAACAAACAGGAATAGGGATGTCCCACCAGGCAGACGGGAATGAGAAGGCAGAAAGCTGGGAACAGACAGAATCTGCAGGCAAGCTGTCAGTGGCTGCAGGACCTTGAGCAGAAACGGGCTTTCAGAACAGGCCACTAAGACATGGCTCCAAACCAGAGAAACGAAATAGACCCAGGACCCAGAATCAGCTACAGACCCAGATCCGTTTCCGAGACCAAGCCACGCCTGCTTTTAAAGCAAGAGAAAAGGTCTCAGTAGGACCAGCAAAAAGGATGACTAATAAGAAACTAAATGCCGAGCTTCTTAAGCTCTGAATTAGGGCTCCTGAAACTTCCGCTAAATATAACCACATCTGGAACTAGAGCTGCTTTGAGCAAAGCAGGGTCTGGGGGCCTCACCTTTCAACTCTCGCCAGTGATCCAACACTTCTTTCCTCAGGGTTTTCTCAGGTTGGTTCTCCTGAAATCCACTGTGCTGGTCCTTATAGCTGTGCGGCCCGTGACAAAGACACACTCTCTCCCCCCGGGGATCCTATCATTTGTGCATCGCCAGAGAGTTCTTCCTTCTCCAGTGAAATACAAAATACTATTGTTTTCACGGCTTCCTTTCCTTCTGCAAGATGAAACTGCTTACAAGGTTTTGACTTCTGGCTTTCTCTGAAAATCTTATATTCTCCTTTTTTAATTTCAAGATACTTAGTTTTTTAAACAGGTCACAACACTAAGCTTCTGGTCCACTCTGCCTGCCATTGCACAAGTTACAAACATTTGCTCAGCAGTCGAGGGGCACTCTTTAGTAGCATGTTTGAGAAGTGAATAAAAATCCATATAGAACAACTATTGCAGTAGTTTCCATAGGAACACAGGTAAGTGTGACCCCATCTCCTGGGCTTCCACATTGCCGCATCTGTGCCAAGCCTACTCACACAGAAATCTCAAACCTCGCAGAAACTAAGTTAAATGGTCCCCCCAGGGCTTCCCTGGTGGCGCAGTGGTTGGGGGCCCGCCTGCCGATGCAGGGGACACGGGTTCGTGCCCCCCCGTGAGCCCTGGCCGCTGAGCCTGCGCGTCCGGAGCCTGCGCTCTGCAACGGGAGAGGCCGCAACGGTGAGAGGCCCGCGGACCGCAAAAAAAAAAAAAAAAAAAAAAGTCCCCCCAAACCCTTAATCCAAGCTAGACTCACAGTTAACAGCTACGAGAATGGTGTCTACACATCAATACAAGTCGCAGCACAGGCTGCTGGGTGACCTTCCTTCTACTCTCCCAAGCACAGGACACAGGCACAGTGCCCCCATCCTGCTCCTCTAATTTGGGTAGGAAGTTGTGGTTCTGGATTTGCTGCATCAGTTGCCACGTGGGCCCTCACATCACATAGTAGATGGTCAGCCCCTGGAATCCACTGAAAGTGGAAGCAGCAGCGACGGTCTGAGCACCCATGTCTTCAAAGAGCATCCACCCCCCATATGCATCTCGGGCAAGTAACAGTGCTCGACAATGCGATCGAGGTCGCCATAGGCTGGTCTCCAGATGCTGGATGGATAATACTTCCCATCTGGTTTGGGGCTCTTCTGCAGAAGGGGCTTCAAGTGTGCACGGTCACAAATGATGCAGCTGAAAGATCCATATACTCCACCGTTCACGTAACACATAAAGGTCTGTGCACTCGGCTCATCTTCATCATCAGAGCCTGTCTGCTCCTCTAACGTGAGGGTTTTTTGCAATGATATTAACTGTGAGCTTGAAAGCTGATGCAACATAGTATCTGCCTGGCTCAGCTATGATTCTCACTCTGGAGTCTAATGGAAAATACTTGTCCAAGGTTGGGGTGATCTCTTCAAATTTAAGCTTTACATCCTCAGAGCCAGGAAAGCCACCACCAATATCAAACAGATACATGTTGAAACCAACCTCAGCTCCCAGAAATCTTATGATTTTTGAAAAGACAAATGAAGATAATCCAAATTGCTTACCAAGATTATCCACAGCATAATTAAAAAAACAACTGAATTTGATATGCTTGTTGCAGACTATGTCAGGATTGGGAGTTCTTCCTTTTTCATATTCATTTAAAAAATCACTGGAATAAAAGAAAAAGACTTCATTTCTAAGTGTGAGACACTCTATGGAAAAATAAATCAGCTAAATTACTTGCTTAATGTAGAGTTTCTCCCTGTCTTACCAAAACTATAATTTTCTGCAGAACAGAAGAGCTTCAGTATAGAGCCATTTTCAATATTTTCATCAAATATCTGTTTAAAGACAGCTGCACTTTCCATCTGAACCTACACTCACCAGGCACCAGGCCCCATGGCACCGTTTCCCAAAATAAGACCCAAAGGACCCCCTCCATCAGAATCACCTGAAGCGCCTGCTCAAGTGCAGGTTCCAGGGCCCCATCCCAGACCCAGGTCCAGGTATCTGTTTAACCAGCACCCCAGCTGATTCTTCAGCCTGACATCTACTGCCCAGTGGATCTGTCCTCAGGGACCAGTCACAGCCAGCCTTCCGTGGGAGACCTCAGCCTTAGCTCCCTTATACTAATTTAGCAGAGACATTAAAGAGACTTCTGGCAGGTGGCACAGTAACAGGAACAAGGGCTAGGGGTGCTCTGGGATGCAGGCCTGGCCTCTACACAGGCTCCCTGAGGGCGGCTGAGGCCTCCCACGCATAATCTTCAGCACCACTGCCAAAACAAAAAGCGCGGGCTGCACGCCATTGGCCCGGCTGACTACAGCAGTCCTGCCCTTGGGAAGCCTTCTGCATCGGGAACGGCACCCACCTGAACACATCATTCCAATACTCCTTCACGTAGGACACTTGATGGAAAGGGATGTCTAGGATTTGGCAAACTCTGTAAGCATCTTCGCAGTCTTTGTCAGCCATGCAGACTCCATGCTCATCCAGCGAGTCCCAGTTCTTCATAAACACCCCTGTCACCTGGTAACCTGGGGGAGGGGCGAAGGACAAATCAAAGAGAGTATATGAAATCAACCTTGGGTGGAAAAAGCAGTGACTCCTGAGCTCTCCTGGGCCTCTGTGCACGGGTGCCTGGCAGACCCCCCCTTTGCCACGTGGCCTTCTGTGCTCTGACCACATCTTAGTGCAAACTGTTCCTGACTCTCCGGCTGATGCTCCCACCCGGACCCTCCCCCTGCACTTCGTAAAGGTCTCCATCATCACAATACGCTGTGGGGCTGTACTGACTGCCTGCGTCCCCAAGGTATGAACAAGACGGCATTTTTTCACCTTCGCGCTCCCAGGCACAATGCCAAGCACATAGAGAGGCGTAGCCAATGTGTGACTGAATGAAAGAAGAGCAGAAATTCAAAACAATTTTTCAAAACAAATAAAAACCACCATTCAGTTATCAGAAAAGTAAACTCATTTCAAAAGTTATTTCCAATTACCATCTGAGAATTAGATTCTAAGTCATCAGACATAAAGACATTTAAAATTTTGGCTACTTTATTTCAAGGGCTGTACTATCTGTGTATATATATATATATATATGTATTTTTTTTTTTTTTTTTTGCGGTACACGGGCCTCTCACGGCTGTGGCCTCTCCCGTTGCAGAGCACAGGCTCCGGACGCGCAGGCTCAGCAGCCATGGCTCACGGGCCCAGCCGCTCCGCGGCACGTGGGATCTTCCCGGACCGGGGCACGAACCCGTGTCCCCTGCATCGTTCTCAAACACTGCGCCACCAGGGAAGCCCTATCTGTATATTTTGAGACCGTTTTCTCCCTTTTCTGTCGCTTACAAAGTACCCAACCAAATATTGGAAAGACCAACTTTAGGACTACATAGGTGTCTACCACATATGAGAAATCTGTTTTTTGGGTAGGCTCAATGTAATGAAAGACAGGGCATTTGACCGTAAAAGGTTTAATACAGTACTCCAAAGAACAGAGATTCAGTGACACAGCTTTGCCAAATACTAGAAGGTCACATTAGAAGACCGCCCCCGCATCCCAGCAGGTAATAGGCCCTCCCTCCTCTGCTTCCCAAACCACGTGACTCTGCTTCTCTTATAGTGCACACCACACTAGGGGCCAGTAGTTCCCATCCATGCTCCCTGTAGCTCACTAAAACATGGAGCTGTGTTTCGTACACCCACGTGTCCCCAGCGCCCAGCAGAGAACAAGAGCTTAACCAGAACAAACACACAACTCCACAAGCAGAGCTTTAAAAATCCCCTCTTCTATAGCCTGACCTGCCTGCTCATCTTTCTCCTGGAGATGTGACCCACTTACATGGGCACAGGCTCTGGCACTCCAGGATGGGACCACAGCACCTTGCCAGTCCTTAACTTTCCAGGAGGCACGTGACAGAACACGCACGTCCAACAAGACTGGGAAAAACCCCGATGCCGAGTGGAGAGGACCAGGCTTTTTCTTTGCTACGTCCATCAGCTTCTCCCACGGAGGAGCAAAACCCAAGGAAGCTGGAATACGAAGCTGTACGGTCTGGATTCTGGGAAGGAGAGCTTACCTTCCTGAAGTAGTAAAATAACATATCTAGTCTCGCCAGGGCCACCTGCCACATCTCCCCAAACATGTCACAGCCTTGTCAGAGAACCCCTCAAGGGCTCTGCACTGCTATCCAACACAGTTGAAAGCCCCTAATAGAACATATTGCATAACCAGGGCTCAACCTACCTCTCCACCCGCCTCTCCTTCTGATAGGGACAGAGTAAAGGGACAGAGTAGGTAATTAGTTAGTCCCACTAGGGGACTGTAAGTAAAGAAGAAAGTATGGGAGACCCCTGTAAGTTAATGATCACTCAAGAAAGCAGGTTTGCTTAACCATAAAACCAAGCAGGCTTGCTTAGTAACAAAACCATGCAGCAGAAGCATGAGACATGCCCCAAAACAATAAAACAATGCTGGCATGAGACCCACATCCTGCCCAGTGAGCTCAGTAAGTTAATGATTCCTAGGACACACTCCTCTGTGTGTACTAAATACAAAAATATAAGGAAAGGGTGACATTATACTGAAACCCGAGATGACTGACCATTTTTAGCATACGTTACCGCCTTTTTGCTCATTCTCCTTGCGCCAGGACGCTCCTGGCTTGACCACGTAGGGACAAGAAAACTCCCCCACCCAATGTGCAGGAGCTGATGATGGAAGACTGACGTCTACTCAAGAATGAGGAAGAAGGTGGTCTTTTCCCCCTCCCCACTTTTCCTCTGATTTTAAAACTGTAACCCACTAAGTTCTCAGGGCACAGCACCCTCTTGCCCGCCTGCTTGTAAGCCTCACAAGCGTCCTGTTCTAATACATCCCTTCTTATCTATCACTTTGCCTCTCGCTGAATTCTTTCCGCGCTGAGACATAAGGAACCGGGGCTCCTGGGAACGGCCCCCGCCCCCAAACGCCACCTCACGGCCTCACTTACACCCCTCTCTGGCCAGAGCCGGCTCCCGCTGCTGACTGCCAGAAGTGCTCTCCTCCTCCCCGATCTTTGCTTAGCGAAATCCTACTCCTCCTTCAAGTCTTGCAACCATGGATCTGTGGAGTCTAGGTCTCCCATCTTCCAGGCTGGCACCTCCTCAACTAATAAACCTTCCCCTGCTCCAAACTCGAACCTTCGGCCTGTTTAGCCTCACTCCGCGTTGGACACATGAACCTGGGTTCGACAAGTCTCAGCTCAAACACTACCACCTCTGTGATTCTTGGATTCCCCCTTTCTCGCAATGATATATGCCTACAGTTTGCCTATACTGCTATTTAACTCTTTTTATTGCACCTTTCACAACAGCTACAGTTACTAATAATATGAACTAATAACCACTACTGTTTTCTGAGTGCCTAATATGTGCTGGGCACTGGGGTTAAGTCTCTGCATGAATTATGTTATCTAATACTTCCAGTAACCCTGTGAGGCAGGTGTTCCCTCCACTTCACAGACAGGGAGCGCCTAAATCACTCGTCCCAGGTCAGGAACCTTGCACTCACTCTGCATTGCAAGTGCCTAAGCACGAAAGGCGGCTCACAGCAGAGGGTCCACAAGTGTCACTAGGGGTACGAGGCCTCACAACGAGAGAGGGCCACACAGAAGGAGAAGTCAGACGGGCAGTTCACCTCAGCTCCCGACCCGGGGCACCTGTTAGTCGCCTGAAGAAACGCAAGCGCTTTTGAGCAAAAATCTGTCATCCACCGAACCAAGACCACAGACGCGATTTAATAAGCAGACCGCCCGTCGGTACTTGTCGCACACGTTGCCTGACGGCCATGTCGTGTGTCGTAAGGACAAGGACCTCCACGGAGGCTGCTGTGCCCGCAGAGGTCAGCGCTCCCCAGGCTAAGTGCGGACGCCGCCGCCATCGCCCTGGACGCAGGACCTCGGAGCCAGGGAGAAACGCGGCCCCCGGAAATCGGAGACCCCCCCCTTCACTGCGTCGGTAACGGGGGCCCCGATTGCTCCCCAGCAGTCGGGGCTGCGGTCGAGCGCTCTCCGACCCCCAGGCACAGGGTGAGGGGCCGGGGCGCCGCACGACCGGGCGGGACTCTTCGAGAAGGGGCCGCTCAGGGGCGGTCTGGGCCCTCGGCCGCCTCACCTCTCCGCTTCAGCAGCAGCGCGGCCACGGCGCTGTCCACCCCGCCCGACACGGCGCACACGACGTGCCGCGCCCCCTGCATCGCCCGCGTCCACTTTTCCTCGCCGCCGCCGCCGCCGCCGCCGCCGCCGCCGGAAGTCCCGCCCCTCGGCGGCGCTCTCGCAGAAGAGGCCCGGCCGGAAGCATGTTCTCAGCGTCCTGAGTTCCGCCTGGCCCGCCGCTCCCCGGCTTCAGTTCGCGAGTCCGGCTCTCCGCCCACGCCCCCTGCCCGCCAGGCCGTCAGCTTCCCTCTTGGCACGCGCAGTTGCCCGAGACGCTCGGAGTTTGTTGCGTCTGTGTGTATGTGTGTCGTGTGTGGCTTAGGCGGGCGCCCTGTGAACAGGCTGGTAAACGAAAGAAGGATGTGAGGTCGCCCCGAGGGCGTGATGTCCAGCTGGGTTCTTCTGGAAGCGGGCGCAGGCCTTACCTTAACTAAGCAGGAAGGGAAGACTAGCAGGCGGAGGGCCCGGACCTGTACGAAGGCCCTGGGCCTGGCGACGGGGTGTGGGGCCAGACCAGGCGGGAGCAGGGGCGACACGATCACAGTTACGTTCCTAGGAAGATGTTCGTGGCTGCGCTGCGGATCAGAGCTGAGAGCCTGGTTGGGAGGCCGTGACAGCAGCCGTCTTGTTACGGAATAGGGGGACCTGCTGCTCTCCGCTTACAAAATCAGTACTCACAAATGGTAGACGGGAAAGCTGCTTTTAATCAGAATGCCGGCAGTCTGGGGAGATGGGGGACTCAGCGTCCCCAAGAAACCACCTCCAAAGATTCTGCTCGGCCATGAGTTTTCAAAGGGAAACAGAGAAGTAATCTCAGTTAATCATTGAGAAGGGCGGGGGTGGGGGGAGGTGGGGAGCGGTCAGAGTCGTCACCATCCTGTGATCTTCCTCTGGATGTTATCTTGTTCACACAGTTTGGTCACAAGGTTTATTCAGGAGATTACTGAAAGGGAAGCCGGGGAAGAGATCTGGTCATGTTAATTACTTATTCTTCATTTCTACTTCTTTGATTTACGGAAAGAACTGATAAGCTAGGCAAGGTATTGTGTGATTAAAAAAAGATTTGAGGGCCTTCCCTGATAGCGCAGTGGTTAAGAGTCCAAATTGCCTGCCAGTGCAGGGGACACGGGTTCAAGCCCTGGTCCGGGAAGATCCCACATGCCGCGGAGCAACTAAGCCCGTGCGCCGTAACTACTGAGGCTGCGCTCTAGGGCCTGCGTGCCTAGAGCCCGTGCTCCGCAACCGAAGAAGCCACCGCAATGAGAAGCACGCGCACTGCAACGAAAGAGTGGCCCCCACTCACCGCAACTAGAGAAAGCCCGCGCACAGCAACGAAGATCAACACAGCCAAAAATTAAAAAAAAAAAAAAAAAAAATTGAAAGGTGTGCTTGGGCCAGAGATGAGTAGAGCATCGGGGTGCCTGGTTTAAAAGTTAGTTACAATATAGCTTTGCTAAAGGGACAGGAAAAGGGGCTTCCTGCTGAGGGCAGTTTCCTGTAAAAGAGCCACTTACAGTCTGGGAAGGAAATGGTGGCGACAGAGAGATGCGTATTTGGAGGTAAATCTACAGCCCTTGCTGGTGGAATGGACGTGGGGGATGAGAAAGAGTGCGGAGGACTTGATTGTGTCTCGCGGCATGTTTCCTGAGGATGAAGTGGCCTGCCAGGTCAGCCTCAGTGTGTGAGGTGCATTGGGGCCATCGGACTGGAGATGCAGCTGTTCCTGAAGGAACGATCGAGCCTGAGGGTGAGGGTGGGGATGGGGGCCTGGCACAGGGTGGCAGGGGGGCTGATGTGGGGTGATAGAACCTGGAAATATTTTCTGGGCCTAATAGAAGAGTGTGGGAAGGGAAGAGCGTGTAAGTGAAAGCAAAGGAAGAGGCCCAGATGGGACACCTAGACAGAGCAGAGCTGGCTGGAGGTCCAGTGACTGACGGGGCGAGCAGCCGGGAGAGCAGGGAGCTGGCGGTCGGTGCGCAGTGCCAAGGCCAGGAGTGCCACGGGGCTCAGGGGGCTGTGAGATTTGGTTTGATGCCAGCGGCTACAGCCCACACGTGCAAAACACAGGCACTCTGTAAATCAGTGACTCTTAGCTTTTTCTACTTCCACCCACAGTTCCATTTTACAGGGGGGCCCAGGGTACACACCAACCTCTACACGAGTGTAAGACAGAACGGTTCTCAAAACAGCTCTTATCCTTGAAACGCGCCCTGTACCTATTGTTTTTCTTGTTTTAAAACTGCTGCCGCTGTTCACTCAATTGATTTCAGGGAGGATTTGAACCACGGTTTGAAAAGAGGAAAAGGCACTACAAACGCAGATGGTTTTTCAGTCTGGCCAATAACACGCGCACCAAAGCTTGGCGTTAAAATCACATTAATTTGTTAACAGTTTCTTGAAAAGTTAACAGTGGACATAAATGTCTAAACGTGGATAATTATTAGGCAAGTCATTTTCTTGAGAACAGGAATAGTGTTAAGAGTCTTGAGTGAAATGAGGAAGGCCCCAAGCCCCTATTTATGAGACAAGAAGCAGGAACTGCCAACCGGAGCGGGCAGGATGAGCGCCCCGGTTGGAGGGGAGGACACAGGGCCCCTGTGGGGACACAGAAGAAGGCATCGGGGAAACAGCCAGCAAGGGGCGCGATCCCGTCTTGCATTTCCCGGAAGAGATGAGTAAACCCAGTATCTGGATGCCTGGCCCTGGGTGGATTTAAGGGTGAGCGCTTAGTCGAGGTTGTGGCGTGGCCCAGCTGATGTCACTGGACTTCGGGCTCAGTCTGGGGGGCCCCGCCTCGCCCGGGGGCAGTTTGGTGCAGGGTCGGGGCGGAGCCGTTTCCTGACCAGCAAAGGGCTCTGGGGTCAGGGGTGCTGCCACCCACCCCCACAGCGGCGGAAACCTGGCACATCGGCAACTTCTCTTCTGCTCCTTTTCAGTTAAATGTGCGGTGTTTAGCTACCTGGTGGCTCCAGGTCTTTAATCACTGTGCATAATCCAGGTCCACGATGGACCAGCCATGTAAATGACAGTGACATCCCAAGTGCTGTCTGCCAATAGCAAGGTAAGATGTGTGGATGGCAGAGCTGTGAAACGTGAAGGCGTTTGCACCAGGAAATTGATGAAATGTGGTGAAAATCTCCTGAAGTTGGACCTCTAAACCCAGGAGGGGGGGCCCTCTGGTGGCCATTGACACTGCTGTACGGAAGAGGTGGCCGGCCCCCTCCCCGGGCTCTGGAAGCACCTTGGTCTCCCTTCCAGTGGTGGACTTAGGGGCCGGGAGCCAGAGAGGAAAAGAGCTTTGTCGGACCCGAGCAGCCAGACAGAAACCCAGACAGGAAGGGAAGGGGGTGACACACGGGGTGGCCGGCACCGCTTTATCCCGCGCGTACTCTGTGGGGCCTCCTCCCATCTGTTTGAAGAGACTTCAGGTCAGGTTACGTCTGTCCTGCCTGGGGACACTTGTAGATTGGACAAGGCACCATGGCCCCCAGGAGAGCTTGGCAGTTCCCGAGGAGCTGGGGGAGGGGGGGCACGGGATGAGAAGAGCCAGGGAGCAGGCGGGGCCAAAGGCCCAGCTCGACCCCAGGCTGTGGGTGGGATGGCCGGAGCCCATTTGGTCCCTCTCCCCCACCCACCGTCACGCCCCCAGAAGACAGTGATGCATGAGCTTCGCACCCACCGTGACCCCCGGCAGAAATGCAGCCTGTGTGCACAGCAGAGTCTCCATAAATGTGTGTTGAATGAATTCCAGATTTTGGGTTTTCCCCTGTGAAGTGAGGGGCCGGGTCAGACAGCTGAGGACCCCTGTGGTGGATTCTAGAATTCCACGCTGCCCACCGGCGTGGAGACAAGAGGGAAGGAGTGGACGGCCGTGACTCCTCTGGGCTCCTCTCCAGCTGGCCAGGGAGTGCTCCCGGGGCGAGGGCCCTGTTCCAAGAGTCTAACCGCTAGTTTACCAGGGACGACTCGAGTTATGAACCCTGACTTCCAAGCATTCCCGCCTTTACCTGTGACGCCCTCTCTACAGGTGCGGCGGTGCCACCCACGGTGCGCTCTTTTCTGCTCTTGATACCACGGGAGTCGCCGTTCCAAATGATGATTTGCCTTCACGACATTCACCAGAGAAAGTGCAAGCACAGCCCTCTGGGGACAGAGTTCCCTGGTTTCGTGCCGGGAACACTGGATGGGAGCCCCCAAAGCCGGTCCAATCAGCAGCTTTTCTACTGGGGGCTGTGAAGCCACTGAATTAAGACTGTGAGGAATGATCTATACGGATAGTGGCTTTCAGGCCAGCTAGTTTTTAACAAATGTAAGTTAGAACAGCTCCAGGCAGGGAGTAAGCCTTCCGGTGACCCTGCCCCCCTCCTGCTGCGAGCACCCCTGAGGGGACCGTCCCTTGTACACCTCCTATCACCTTAGTATCAGATAAGCCCCTCCTCTCCCACGCTTCCCTCTCCATCCCGCACCCCGCCTCCCTAGAGCAGCCTCCCCTTAAGGTGTGGTCTCTGGCCCATCTCATCGGAATCACCTGGGTGCCCAGTCAAAGTGCAGATTACCAGGCCTGCCCCGGACCTGAGGACTGGGGCCTGGGGTCTGCATTTAACCAATTTTTCTTCACACTGAATTTTGAAAATCACTTTTGTAGAAAGAAAGTTTGGATAATATATATTGTGCATACTGATTAGTAATAAAAATCGCTATGCATGTTTGAAAATCCGGGTAATTCTTAAACGTCAAGACAGGCTTTAATACATTTCATTTATTTTACAATTTAACTTAATCTAGACTGTTTAACTTTTCATACAAACTTAATTTTAAAAATAGTCACTTGCTATTTTACATACAAAAGGTTCAAAACAAATTCCTCACCTGGAGCGACTGTGGCTCTGCTCCCAGCGTGTGAGCGGGGCCGTGAGGACGGAGGCCATCGGCCGGTAGTGACCTCAGGTGGCCAAACACCCCCCAACCCCACGGCCCCGCTCCAGGCACGGCAGCTTTACTTAGGGTTCTGTTTTGTGTTTCAAGTTTTCCAATACAATTCCTCCTAAAATTTATTTCTGAGGGTGGAAAACCACTTTAGGACTGACTGTTCTTGTAACTTTGAGTGAAATGCAAAGGATTTCATTCCGTTCAGAACTTGAGAAGTGGTGACTCCACGTTTTCCTTGTCAGCCTCGGGGCTCAGCAGGATCAGAGGGGAAGCCAAGTCTATGAGCTGCAGGAGAGAAGCCACAGAGGTGAACGGAGCGTCCACGCCACCCCTTCCCGGCCCGCAGACCCCGAAGGACTGGTCCCCTGCAGACCAGGCTGCCTGCGGCCAGCTCCCTGCGGCTCGGCACCCAACTGCTCGGTGAGCCTGGCTCGGGCCCAGTGGAAAGGCACCTTGGCCATTGTGTGTACGCAGCTGGAGGGAGAAGACGCCAAGTTCCTCAGACGTTTCTGCTCGCGCGGCGCACGTTAAGCACCCGGGGGCCCCGGCCCTGGGAGGGCTCCCGGGCGGCTTCCTGCCCGCGACTTGGCGAACTGTGCGCTCACACCGCTAACGGCGAGGCGAGCCGAGCCACGTCGCCCTCAGGAGCCCCAGTGGCCACTCTCCGGGGTCACCGGGACGTGCCTGGGGGAAGAGCAGACCCAACTGAGACCACCCAAGGCCAAAGCCAGCGGGGCCCCTGCCGCACCTCACCTGTCCCACCTCGTGGCGCGGGTTGGCCACAGCCCTCCTGTTGGCGTCTGGGGTGTTTGTCAGGAGGTCAACCAGGGGCCCACTTCCAGACCCCAAAGCCACGCTCGCCTCCGGAGTCTTGCAGAAGTCGATGAGCGGGAGGTCGCCCAGGGCTGTGGCTGCAGCCCGCAGGGTGATGCTAAGTCGATCCAGTTTGACATCCACGAGAAGAGCCTAGGCAAGAAACAAGATTGAAAGGCGATCCCAGCATCTTTCTTCAACCATCTTGGGAAAACGAGTGGGCTTTGCTTAGGTCCCACGCGACTGACAGTTTGGAAACCCAAGGAAGGAGGGCTGGGGTGGGCCCTGGTGGGGAGAGGGGCTGCGGCGGCGCCCACCGACGGCTCCTCCTCACCCGCGGCCCTCCAGCCCGTCCACCCCCTCCTGCCCTGCTTCCCGTCTCCCACCCTTTGAAACCTGGCCGTCTCCACGGTCGGAAACAGGGGAGACGCAGCTTTCGCCTCCTCCAGAGGTGGGAGATCCTGACCCCCTCCCTTCGGTGCAGCTGGCACCAGAGGAGCCGGGGTCACAGATGACACTCCGTGGTCACCCGGGGGGAGCCCAGGACAACACACGTCAACGCGGTCTGCTTCTCTCACCTCACTGGGTGTTGTAGCTTCAGGTGGCTGTGCTTCGTCCAGTGCTCCTTCTGTGGTGATACTTTTTGAAAAAATGAAATCACTCTTTTCTGGAGAAAAGTTAAGTGCCTGCGGCACAGCAGACGCAGGAGGAAAGCTCCCATCCGGGGACCAGTCTGAGGGCCCGGCGGCAGGCCTGCTGTCACCCTCTCTCACTGATGCAGTTCTGCGGGAGGGAAAAGGGGCACCTCATCAGGACACTTCTGGGCGACGCTCGTTTGTCTGGCTGTGGCTCGGGAAGGCCGTTTTTGGAGAAGCGTCGTCCAGTGGAGAGCGGCCCGGCTCTGGCTCCGGCTCCTGCAGGAGGACTGCACGGTCTCCGAGGCCCCTCTCAGCACCAGCTACCAGTCTGGACCCCACATGCCTATTTTATGCCCTTTTCCGCAAGGTATTAAAGAGGAGGAACAAGCGAGGACCACATGCGGGCGTCCCGCCTCCGTCCACGCGCTGTGGCCACGTCCACCCTCCCGCCCGGGATGCCACCTCCTTGGAAGGCCTGGGCCCGCGGACAGGTCTGAATGCCCTGGTTACACACTCTGCGGCGGGGCCATCCCCATCCACCTGTCACCCTGCAGATATGCTGCCCTGGTGTCTGTGTTTCCTGTTAGACGGTGCAGGGAGACCTGGCCGGGCCGCCACTTCCTGCTGCATCTCCAGGCCCAGGACGGAGTCTGCCACCTGGCGGGCCTCAGACACCCGATGACTCGGAACCGAATTACAGGAGGAAAGCAGCAGTTTCCGTAAATTAATACAGCGTCTTGTCTTTTTAATATTTTAAAGGCTTCATAATAATTTGAACGAATTTCTCCCTCTGCTGACGCCTGCAAACCGACAGCGCAGGTGAACAGAGCACCGTGACTGGCCACACACGGGCCTGTGCCTTACTGTCTGGCGTCCCTTCTCCCCCACGTAACACACAGCCCAGCACTTTCTTTTTCTAGTCTTCTCTGTCCTCACAGAACTAAACAGACATGTACATGCCCGACACCCGCTGCTGGCAGATCTGCGCACTAGTGCCCCCAGCCTTTCCCAACGAACGCTCTGCCACGAGGAGAGCATCAAGGCCTGATGCCGCACTGTGCCCGTTCCGTCTCCTGCACAGATGAGGCAGGACCAGGGCCAGCGAGTGGGAGACAGGGCAGAGGAGGGTGGGCAGCGTCTTTTCCCAGGAAGCCTGAGTGTGGCCACCCTGACTGAAACCCTCGAGGGCAAGGTTGGGGGCTCTCCCTGGAACCCGGCCACAGGACGGCTCCTGAGTGTGCAGCTCTGCCCCAGGGCTCCTCCCTGTGGAGACTCTGGTCTCCCCCAAGGGTGTAACGAGGTCCAGGCATCCTCCTCGCTTGCTCAGGCCTCCGGCCTGGACCCGGGATGTGGTGTCAGGAGAGAAACACAACCAAGGAGCAGGTGGCCTGCCTTCCCTGCAGAGACCCACCAATGGGAGGGCGTGCAGTGCGGCCAGGCTCCCCCACGGCTGCCAAGAAGCGGTGATGAACCGCAGTCTGGCTGCTTCCTGACCGTGATTTCCCAGCACATAATTGCTTGAGGTTTTATGAATTTGAAACAAACTTAGTGCAGCCTTTAACTCTTACCTCACCGCAGATTTTTTCTGGGGCTCGGAAGAAAGTCGCCGAGCAGACACACGCAGGGGAGAAGCCAGAGCCCTGGGCACAGTTTTAGGGGTCGCCAGGGGCAGGCTGGAGAGTCGACGGCTGGCAGGCGTGGGCAGGGCTGACCTGCGCCCCGTGCTCACAGGGGTCCTCACGCTGCTTACGAGGCTCTGCGATGCTGAGGACCATCTAGCAGGAGTGCTGTGAGCAACCCTAGAAACACGAAAGTCTTAAGTAGAACAAAAAAATCTAACAATTCAGCCATGCGCTAACGCGGTAGAAAGTCCGTGGCTTCGATGCAGAAGATTCAAGCCAGCGAAGCCCATTAGAGCCCTGTCCTCTGAGCAGGGGGTGCTGCCACCAACCCCCCGGGAGCCCTGGCACGGGCTTCGGTTCCTCAGTGGGCCCATTTGAGGTGCTGATCCAGTGCGGCTGCACAGCATGGGTGGTACCATGAAACACTCTTCATGGGAGCTCACAGGGATCTCAAAGTCACCTCTTGCTGGCCTAAGTATTTCCACAAGGAAGTCCAGACCCAGGGCGGGCCCGGCTGGGCACGCGAGCGGACAAGCACTCTCCCTGTGTGCACCTGCCCCTGGGTCTAAGGCCCCTGAATCAGGCGTGAACACAGGTGAGTGACCCAGGGCACCGGATGCCTGTTTCCCACGCATCTCTCCTTCCCACCTTGGCGATACCTGTGGCTTCACCTGCCGGTGCATCCTGCCTCACTGTCAGTTTGTTTTGTTGTTGATAAAGGAGAGAGGCCGAATAAAGTAAACCGTTCTCTCATTAAATAAAATAAAGTCAAGGACCTCCCACCAACGTGGAGCCCACGGGAAGCCAGAGGACACATTTATCATCCATCAAGGACAGTCTGCATGCTCAAGAAGAGTCTAAACGCAAACTTTGACATCTACTGAAAGACACGGTCGCTGCAGGAGCGTGGGCAGGAGAGGTGCTGTAAGCAAGCTGCTGCGCTCTGCAGACTTCTGGAATCTGCCCCCCGTCCTCCACTGCTGAGCACCGGCAGCTCCACCACGAACTCCAGTGAAAATAAAGACAGATATAAACAGACGTAAGCTTCAAAGCAACCCCGGCAGGTAGGAACCGTTTCCCTATTGTACAGGCCAGAAGACCGAGGCACAGGGAGGTGAATCGAGGCCGAGTAGCCATCAGGTCTGGGTCTTGCTCTGACCTGCTGTGTGTGGCGGGAAGGCGGCTCAGCATGGCTGATGCTGTAAGGGAAGCGTCTGGCCCAAGCCCAGGAAGTGCCTCCCAAGGTCCCATACAAGGAAATGAAGGCCCAGAGCCGCGCAGAGCGGCGGGCGGCCCAGGCTGGGCTGGGGCAGACCCAGGATCAGGGCCCTGCTCTGGTGCTTGCCCTGCCCAGCCCAGCCCAGCCCAGCCAGGTCCGAAGCAGTGCTCCCACCCTGGCCACATGCCGGTGCCAGGAGCCCAGCCTTGGGAACAGTGCTCCTGTGGGTCAGAGTGACCTCACTTTTGCCCCACCCCCAGCAGATGGGCCCAGGACTGAGCGGCACTGGGCCAGCGTCCCTCCACTGTGACAGCACTCAGAGCTGGGCCGGGGCCCGGTCACCAGAGGGCCAGACGTGTGGGGGGCAGCCCACCCACCTCAGCAGTGGCAGTAAAGGTGGCAGCAGGAAAGCAGTCAGGGGACGGGCTGCCCTCCGTGTGAATGACTCCCAGGCACGCACACGTGCACGCGCGTGTGTTTTCTTACTGTTTGCAGCTCTACTGTGCTGTGCTTGGTTCCATCCCCACGCGACAGATGGGGAAACGAGGTCAGAACGCTCGGTAACCTGCACGAGATCTAGACCACACAGCGGCAGCACTGGGGCTCAAACCGGAGTCTGAGTGGCTGAGCCAGGCCAGTGGTCTTCAAACGGGGTGCACACGAGTCACCTGTGAGACCCTGCAGGCCCAGGCCTCCACCCCAGACCCACCGGTCGGAACCTCTGCGGGGGGCTGGGCGGTCTGGCTGGAGGACTGCAGGTTCGGGGCTGAGGACCGGCACCCCCAGCCCCGGAGGCGAGTCTGGCCGCCGTCACCATGAGGGACACAAGGGCGGCTCCAAGAGACCAGGCTCAGGCCAGGCGTGTGGAGCCAGGCTGTGGGTTCAGAAGTTAGCAGGGGCTTCAGTTTGTTCTCGTGCGAAAAGAGTGGCGTGGACATATATACACTACCAAACGTAAAATAGATAGCTAGTGGGAAGCAGCCGCATGGCACAGGGAGATCAGCTCGGTCCTCTGTGACCACCTAGAGGGGTGGGATAGGGAGGGAGGGAGGGAGACGCGAGAGGGAGGAGATTTGGGGATATATGTATACATAGAGCTGATTCACTTTGTTCTACAGCAGAAATTAACATGACATTGTAAAGCAATTATACTCCAATAAAGAAGTTAAAAAAAAAAAGAGAGAGAGAGAGGAAGCAGACCGACTCAGTACCTCCCCACCGACGTGCAGGACTGCGGCCTCTGCGCCCGACAGGACTTTGGTGTCGCACCGTCCAGGGGTTCACCTGAGACGAGAAGGGAAGTGACGGTCAGTCAGATGTGGGTCAGGTGACTCATCCGCCTTCACCAAACAGGCGGTCCTCCTCTAAGTGTCCCACGTTCCCAAGTTGCAGCGAAGACGGCACGTAAAGTAGACGAAGGCCAGACAAGCCAGAGGGAAAACCTTCCGGCCCTGGCGTGTGGGAAGGGACATGTCCTCCCTCCCCGGGGACCCACAGGGCAGGGCTGTGGTGCCCAACCAGCGGGTGCAGAAGAGGAAGAGTCCTGGTCCCTCCACGGCCCTCAGCCTGGCTAATCCCCAGACGGGGACGGAGTGGCCCGAGGGACGAGGCGGCACTCAGCACATGACCCCGTCAGGCTCCCCCCGGGCCCCGCCTGCAGAAGTGGCGCCAACACGGGGGGTTCCAGGCGGGCCCCACAGAGCCCGCCACCGCCTCGGCTCTCGGGAACCAGGAGGGCACGAGGTCATCTTAAAAGACGTGACGTTATTTATGTGCCGTCTGGAGAATGATGAGCATTTCTGTGTGTGTGATCTCATCTGGTCACAAGGCAACGACCCGCGGGCTCAGAGGACTGAGCCCCGGGCCGCCATCCACGGGGACCAAGTCCCAGACTCACCCGGGGGCCCCCAAAACCGCAGGCGCCAGGCCCCCTGGCAGCACCCTGCTGTGCTTTGGAAGCCACGGGCAGAGGCCGACCCCAGCCCCAAAGCGGAAGGCGGCCCGGGTCTCCGAGGAGGCAGGACAGGCCCAGGCCCTGCTCCTGCGGGTACCTCGCCCCCGGCCCCCCATCTCAAAACAACCCGCACCTGCCCCCTCGCCCCGTCCTCCCTCTCTGCCCCCGATCCATGTCTCTGTGCCTCCTCACGGCAGATCTTCTCAAAAGAGCTGCCCGTACATGCTTATCCTCATCTTCCACCTCCTGTTCTTTTCAAAAGTTGATCAGATCAAAGCGATCCACACACCAAAAAAAAAAAAAATGAAGAGATTCAAAATGGCAGGCTCCAGCCACACCTACCCTATTTCCACCTTGCTTGTTTCCTGAGGTGTTTACCTTCTACCTCTAAATTACATATCCTGCTACGTCCTCGTTTTTCAGAACCTTGAGGTGTCGCGGTATGAGCCCAGCTCGCTCACAGCCCCACGGCCCCGATCCACGCGGCGCCTGCCCTCCAGGGTCTCCGTTTTGACAGCTGAGTCTAACGGAGTACACAGCCCGTCTTCTCGCGGTGCCCACCCACCCCCTACCTCGAGTTCGTAAGAACTGCCTCCAGGGACTTCCCCGGTGGCCCAGCGGGTCAGACTCTGCGCTCCCAATGTAGGGGACCCGGGTTCGATCCCTGGTTGGGGAACTAGATCCTGCACGCAGGGCACAACTAAGAAGTCCACACGGCACACCGAAGATCCCGCATGCCACAACTAAGACCCGGCGCAGCCAAAATAAAAAAATGTGTTTTAGAAAAGGAACAAAAAACCAAAAAGAACCGCCTCCATCTTTTGCTGGTTTCTTATTTGGGGGCCTGTGACGAAATGTCCTGCAACCTCTGTCTTTGGGAGTGTTTCCACGTGGCTACCTCTTGGGCTCCGAGCCCACACGGTTCCTGGAGGTCTCTCTCCCAGACCGGGCTGGGCCCCTCACTCTCACCACCTCCTGTGTTGGGTTCCCCCTTTTCGGGCCCCATAACTTCTTCTTTCCCGTTTCCTCCCTCATCTTAGTGGAAGACTCTTCAGGAGCTTCCAGAGAGTGCACAGGAGGGCAACTGTTTTTGTGGAATTTTAGACTATTAAAGTACCCTTATTATACCCCAGTCAACCGAGCCTTAGTCCAGGGCCCGAGTCCGAAGGGCCTGGAAATTACTCCCTCCCGGAGCTGCAGGTGCTGTTCCCTCCAAGTAGCTTCTGATCCACAGAGGCACCTGCCGGTCACGCCGGGTCTCCGTCCCTCGTGTGGCGCCTGGAAGCAGTCGTGGTAAATGACGCTCCGTCCCAGGAGTGTTTTCAGGAAGTTGTGCGTTAAAGGCCCCGCCGCAGGCTCCGTTCACACCGTCCCCGCGTCTCTCTGCGCTGACAGCTAGCGTCACACGGCAGCCAGAGCGAGCGGCCCCCGCACGGGCAGAGCCGCGCGTGCTCAACGGCAGGGTCGCGGCCGCAGCCTTGCAGCGCAGGCTTCGTGGGAACCACTCGGCCCAGGACGAACGACGAAAGGCGTGCCTGCTACGGACCTGAAGTTGCGAAGCAACAAGAACAGCCTCGCAAAGCGAGCGTGCAGATGTCAGAAGGGCTGAGCGGCCGAGGGCCCAGCCCGGGCAGCGGAGGGTAGGAGTCCTGTGGCTCCACGCGGCTGACAGCCGGGGGGTGGGGACCAGTCGGCAGCCAGGCAGCGGCAGCGCCTCGGCCAGAGGTGCGTCGGGCTCCGGGCGTTTGGGAAGAGGAAGCAAATGCTGCTGAACACAGTCCACGGGGCCTGTGCCAGGGGCTGCCCCGAAGACCCTGTCTGTTAGGGCGTCCGTGTCTGCAAACACACCAGGCTCTCCGCGGCAGAAAGCTAAACTTCACCTGCAGCTGAGGCTGCTCCTCTGAGGTCCAAGCTCACACCCGGCCCTCGGAGCCCGCGGGCGCCGCGGAGCCCACAGGTCCACACTGGACGGCTAGTCTCCACCCCGAGCTGCTCTCCCTCCGGCCCTCCATCACCACGGTGCTCCTGCCAAAGCCTCGGGGTCACCCTGAGTCCCCAAGGCCACATTCGCTCCTGGTCTCCCAGAGCGTCCCCAGGTCAGAGCCCTTCTCACCTTTGCTGCCACCACCTCCGCGATCTCTCGTCTGGACCCCAGCCAGGCGTGAGCATGGTCCTCGTGCTCCCACTCTGGCCACAGGGCCTGTCTCTCCCGCTGCTGAGGGATCTGTCGAAGGTCATGTTCCTCCCTGCTCAGACCCTCGCAGGCGGCCCCTCTTGCACGGGTATGCCGACGGCCACCTCCACGCGGGGCCCACGCAAGCTGGCCTCTGACTGCCTCTCCGTCTCCGTCTCTTCTTACCCTTCTCCTCGCTCACTAACGGGGCTGAGGTTGCTGGTTTTGATCAGTATCTACTCCCCTCTTCTTAGAAAGACATTTTAGCTGAGTGTAGGAAAGACCCCATACCTTAGCATCGCCCGCAGGTAAGCGTGGTCACGTGACTAAGTCCTGAACAATGACTTCCACAGAGAGAAGTGGCATGTGCAACTTCCAGTAAGTATCCTTGGAAGGTAGGGCTTTGTTCTTCACCTATTTCATCTTTCCTGCTGGTAGGTGTGAGGGCTGGAGGTGGTGCAGCCATACTAGATCATGAGGAAGAGAAGCTAATCATGGCAAAACAAGATGGAAGAGGCCCGGATCCCTAACACAAGGAGAGCCATAGCAGCTCTGGAAAATCTACGTAGACGTTCATGTGAGAGGGAACTAAACATCTATCTTGATGAAAACCAATGCTGTTTTGGGCTTGTAGCAGAATCTAATCCTAACTTAACTATATGTCCCTACCACTCCAGCCTTCGTTCTGTTTTCAGAACTTGTCCAGCATCTTTCTGCCTCAGGATCTTTGCACTTGCCGTTTCCTGCCTGGACCGTTCTCCCTCTGGCTTTTCTAATGGCTGCCTTCTCCTCATGGTTCAGATCTCAGCTCAATGTCACCTCCTGAGGGAACCTGCGCTGACCATCGAAGCTTAAAGAACCCCTCTATCTAAATTCTTCCCCATCCTCTTTCATTCACTTATGATCTGAAAGTATACTTATTTGATATTTCTTATCTTTTACTCTTAATATGTATGTTCCACGAGTAGGATAGCTGCCTTACCATTACATCCCTCATACCTAAGAGTGTCCAGCACTGGACAACACTCCAAAGAACGGCTCATCCTTACATACGCAGTAACTCAAGTGAGGTTCTCAGGTGTTAAAGGCCACCTGTACTGGCCAGTGAAGCTGACAACTTCAAAATATTCAAGCCACTAGAAGGCATGGGCTTGAGAGAGGAGGCCAGAGCTGTGCTCCCCCTTCATCAGCTCCATGCAACTCCCTGCATTATACACATTTATCAGATTCATTCACCTCGACCACATGCCCCGCCTACTACTTGCCGGACACCATGCAGGGCTTTCTGCCTGGTAGCGCTGCCAGGATGCCGGGACAGGTGGGGAGAGCCCAAGGAGGCTGGAACTGGAGGGGCAGAGTACTAGAGAGGAGGGAGCTACAGAGAGAGAGGGAGCTCTAGAAGCCGGAGAGGGAGCCCGAGTCCTCGCCGCGTAGCAAGCAGCAGTGCAAGTGGGGCAGGGCTGCAGGACAGACAAGAACCACCACTCGGAACACTGCCTCCATCACACAGGGCTGGGAAACACGCCAAGTGGCCGGAGTGGGCACCTCGTGGACGCAGCGCACTCAGGAGAGGCTCAGGAAGGCCGCATGTTAGCGGCAGGGCTAAACCATCCCAAGAGTAAAGGCCAAGACCTGCCCCATCAAAGCTCTAAAAGAAGCCCTGAAAGGATCAAGTTCTCCTGAAATTTAACCGCCTGCCAAAGCAAAATTCAACTTCTTAAAGAAAGACAGCAAGTCCAGACATACAAAAATATGAAACTTACGATGTCTAGCAGACGATAAAAAATTATTGGAATGAACTAGGAGACTGGGATTGACATATATACACTATGGATACGACGTATAAGATAGACAACTAATGAGAACCTACTGTAGAGCACAGGGAACTCTACTCACTGTTCTGAGGTGACGTAAATGAGAAGGAAATCCAAAAAAGAGGGAATATATGTATACGTATAGCTGATTCACTTTGCTGTACAGTAGAAACTAATACAATATTATAAAGCAACTATACTCCAATTAAAAAAAAATTTTTTAAGGTGTATCTATAAACATTAAAAAAAATTATTAAGCATGTGAAGAAGCAGGAAAATGTGACCATAACCAGGAAAAAATTAGTCGATAGAAACAGACCCAAAATGATGGGGAAGATGGAATTAGAAGAAACAGACTTTAGAACCACCATTATAAATATGTTCAAGAACTCAAAGGGAAACATAAACACCATGAGGACAAAAACGGGTAAAAACTATAATGTCGGAGATGAAAATGTAACTGGACGGGCTTGAGAGCAGATTAGACACACTGCAGAAAGGGCTGTGTACACATGGGGACGAGATGGTAGAAACTATCAGAACTGAACCACAAGACAAGAGGCTGGGGTGGTGCGGGGAAAACAAAGCTTCGGTGACCTAAACGACAACATACAGAGGCCTACAACACAGGTAACTAGAGTCCCAGGAAATGAGGGGAAGCAAGAAAAAATACCTGAAGGAATAACGGACACATTTTTTCCAGATTTGATTAAAAATATCAACCCACAGATCAAAGTAGCTCAAGAACCGCCCAGCAGGCTAAACACAAAGAAAGCCATATGAAAATACCTAACAATCGACACGCTGAAAATAACAAGAGAAAATCTTAAGAGCAGCCATGCGACGATGATATGTTACATAGAGGGGAGGAATATAATATAAGGTAAGAAATTCACTGAATTATCCAACACAAAGAAAATTAGAAGACATAGACAAAGCGCTTTAAGTGAAATGAAAGCAAAGAAACCACCATCACCAAAACCAACAATTTTTTAAGTTTTAAATATAATTCGTTCAATACTTTAAAAACACATTAAAAAAATACATAAAAATAAAAAAATAAAAACACATTAAAGTTCATCTCTTACTTACCGGTAGAACACTTAGGAATTTTAAATCGATTGGCAGGGGTGGGCACAACCTTTGCCTTGGAATTCAGACAGGAATCGCGCCTTCTTGTACTCCCCGTCTTATTCGTCTGAGAAGACTGTGACAAACTGAGATGAGAGTTCAGCCCCGGGCCTCCCTGTCCCGGACTCCGGGGTTGCATGAGAGCTGCTCTGGTGGGCGCCCTGGGCTGCTCCGCTGTCGACTCAGCAACTCCGGGCCTCTGGCTCTGCCTGCAGGACACGCCTGCAGGGCCCGGCTGCAGACACAGCCGCGGCAGGACAAGTCCCGTTCTGCCCGACTGGCCGGTGTTTGACTGGGAACTGTCCGCAGGAATGCTTGGACGTTCCCTTGGCTTAGCTGGAAGAGGAGACACAAAATCTGGTTATCACTCAAGCCGACGTTACTTTTAAATTACGAAGTTATTTCTCTCTCTCTGACATACACACACACACACACACACACACACACACACACACACGATACGCTAATCTACTTTAAAATATTTTCAAATGAGGAAAATTACTTATTTCTATCATGGTGATTTCCATGTTAAAAAAAATATGACATATGAACAATATTCTGTACGTCCATCAGGCAACAGCCTCAAACACGGGACAACCCAGATTGCTTGTG
Organism: Physeter macrocephalus; assembly: GCF_002837175.3. Taxonomy (NCBI): domain Eukaryota; kingdom Metazoa; phylum Chordata; class Mammalia; order Artiodactyla; family Physeteridae; genus Physeter; species Physeter macrocephalus. Next base: position 49,043,703 of record NC_041219.1, on the reverse strand, counting down.
GCTTAGCTGAATGTAGGCTCAGGCGCCAATTCTGGACACAATTACCAAGATGCATATAAGGATATATAAGTTCAAGCTCTCCTATCTTCACTGATTATGTCGACAGCAGAAAACTACCCTAGCTGAACAGGTGAAAACGGACGGTCTAGACGCATGCCCCACCTGGCCAGTGACTGGCGGTGGGGAGGGAAACATGAAGAGAAGACAATCCTTACTGGTCGGTTCCTTTAAATTACAAGGAAGTTAGGTCATATCAGTTATGCGCGTCATTTAAATCAGCGTAGCAGAAAAACTAGGGTGAAAATACTCAGCTGCCAGTATACGCAACACAGAGCTCAATCTGGTAAAAGGTTCTTAAGAGAAATTTAAGACAATGACTGAAGCCACAGCTCATGTTACACCGTGTGTAACAGTTTCACAAGGCTCTCCCCATCACACCATCGAATCTGACCCTGGTGATTTTGCTACGCACAACAGAGAAATATACACTCACCAGAAGCCTCCCCTCAACCTGTCTCAACCTTTCCCCGAGGCAGGATCAGAAACCGTAAACAGAAATGGTGCTGGTGCCCTGAGCCATTACAGCAAAACAGACCTCACAGCACCTAACGTAATGGAACCTTTTCTCACTGAACACATGCCGCACGCGAGACACAGGAATGGGACTTTACGTGGTTCTTCTAAGGCCCACAAGGACGCCGCGAGGGAGGTGTCATCCCCTCAGCTTGTGAAGATACAGAAACAACTTAAGTTCCCTTAACCACCAACTACCGGGATTCCAAATCAGATCAGTCTCGTTCAGGAGTTTAGACTTTTCACATTTTGTACACAAAATGCACACCACGCTGCTTAGCCTATGGTCAGAGTCTACACAGCAAATATAAATTGAAGAGAGTTTAGTCCTAAAGAGCAGGAAGTCGAATGCCTTTCCCCATAGCCTACTAGGGTTTCTCCCCTTTACAGCTAGATGGCACCCTTGGCTTGGAAAGATTAAAAAGCTGCTTGACTTTAAACAGGTTTGGGAGTACAGATTTAAATAAACACCCAGCAGTTACAGGGGTCCTATGCCCTGGACTATCTGGAACAGCCCTACTTTAAAAAAAATCTGTGTCTAATCACATGACTGAGGCTGGCCTCCGTGTCCTTCCAGGTCTGCTGGCACCAGGAGAGCGTGCCCACTTTGTAACTGCTTATCCATCAGAGGCATGCCCCTCGGAGGAGGGGAAGCACCTTGAGGACAGGGACCCCAACAGTCTCCCCTGCCCCAGACCACAGCAAGCCTTCCAGAACCTTCTGCTAAGTGGTTCTGTGACAAGTCTGGCAGGAATGGACAGCGCTCAGGGCCGGCCTTACCTTTGCCGGCCGCTGGAGAGGCACACACGCTGGCACTCGCTCCCGAGACGGACCCTGAGGAGGACTTTCTTGCAAGACTGCCAGCACATCCAGGTGGTTTTAACATGGTTTTCTTCAGCCCAGACTAAAACAGAGACTTCATTACTACCCATGGCTTATTACGGCAAAAGTGGGGTTTTTAAATGGCTTTTAATAGTTTACAAATTGTCTTGAATTTAAGGAAGGAAAAGGTCAAGCAGCACTTCCCACAGAGTGGCCGACAAAGCCCTGCATGAGGAACACCTGGCAGCCTGCTTACGGCTGATCTGGGGCCTGGACCCTGGCCTGTGGAGTCAACAGCTGCGAGGCCCAGCACTGGGCAGCCTGAACGAGGACCCCCAGTGATGTGGCACTTTTCACAAGCACACACAGCTCAACGCTGGCAAATAAACAGCAAAGATGTGGACGGTAGTCCCCATGCCTGTGAGGGGCTGCAGTTTTCAGAGCACCGACGTTCCATCTCCTCGGTGACCGGACGCAGTGAGGGAGACCCTGTGCTCAGAGAGGCTGACGTTCCTCAGTCCATTCGGCTCCCCCGGGGCGGAGGCCGGCCCCTCACACATGCCAGGCCTGTGTGCCCTGCATTTCGCCAAGCTGCCTCTCCTGTTTTCAACAGGGTCCTATTTTCAACCTCCCTAACCTTGATTTTAATCAAGACGCATCCCACGTGGGGGACTTCCCTGGCGGTCCAGAGGTTAAGACTCTGCGCTCCCACCACAGGGGGCCCGGGTTCAATCCCTGGTCGGGCAACTAAGATCCCACATGCCGCATGGCGCGGCCTGAGAAAAAAAAAAGACACGTCCCCTGTATACAAAGCAGCCCCTTATTCCCTTCGACCCCAGGCCAAAGCCCCCCTCGGCACTGGCCAACCCACCTTGTCTGGAACAAGGAGCGACCGCTTGCCTTGGACCACGTGGTGTCCACCGGCTGGCAAGCTAGCGACGTCCCGGGCGGCACGGGGCTTGTCAGGGGGCACGCTGCTGTAGGAATCCTTTTCACATAGGCTCTTCATCCTGGAAGGACTAGCTGGTTTCTCTTTCATGGGCTGAAAGATTGTAAATTGAAATGTGAGAACGATCTAGTCTTTCACGATGTACAGACACACGAAGGCTTCAGTTACAGCAACTGCAGCCACCATCCACCTCCCAACACACGGTCCTTAATACATCACCTGGATGGAAAGGAATATGGCGGTTCACTTCCTCCACCAAATTACCAAACAGAATGGTGATGGAGCTGGCTTCCTCACTGAACACAGGGCAAAATAATACCAAGACAGGGCATTGATAGGAGGAGCTCCTCTAGAGCTCCTCCTCAGTCAGCATTCATATTTAAGGGTGATGATGAGGAAACTGGTTCCAGTTGCATAAAGTTTAAAGTGCTGTACAGGACGGAATCAGTCATTAAATGGTCATGCCCTCCAGCAGAGGGGCTGCTGAACTGCTAAATCTTCATCTAGGACTGAAAGCCATTTTTCTTTGGCGAGCAGAGGGTCCGACAGAGAGTAATTCCTGCCATTCAGGCACAAGGGCATTCGTGGAACAAATCCACGCTTCCGTAAGTAACCCCTCACGCCAAGGCTTCACAAGAAAGCAAAAGAAGCTCATAAAGCAGTAACTTTCTCTTTCCTTTACATCATTTTTAAAATTGAGATATACTTCAGGTAACATAAAATTCACCATTTTAAAGGGTACATTTCAGTGGTTTTTAGTATACTCTGTGCTGTGCAACCAGGTACAATGTAACTTTAGATCATTTTTGCTGCTCCTAAAAGAAGCTCATGACCATTAACAGTTACTTTGCATTCCTCCAGCCTCCCAGCCCAGACAACCACAGATGTACTGTCTCTAGAACATGACTTGCCTATTACGGTCACTTCCTGTAAATGAGATCGTACGACATGGGACCTTCTGCGCCTGGCTTCCTTCACTGACCTAGTTCCCCAGGGTCATCTGTATGTAGCACGTGTTAAGTCCTCCATTTCTTCATGGCTAAAAATGTTCCATGTGTGGAGAGACCGCATTTCCCTCACCCACTCACCAGCTGATGGGCATCTGGGTTGTTACTGATTTTTGGTTATCACGAATAATGCTGCTAGGAACACTGCTACGCAGGTTTTTGCGTGGACATGCGTTTTCAATTTTTTTGAGACTACGCCAAAGCATGGAGACTGCTGGGTCACGTGGTAATTCTACGTTTAACTCTCCCAGGAACTGCCAAACCGTCTCCACGGTGGCTGCACCACTGCACAGTCCCCTGAGCGACGCACAGCCTCACCAACACTTGTTGCTTTTTCTCCCAACTACGGCCATCCTAGCAGCTGCCTGGCAAAGGCACTTCCAAATAGTACACTCGAGTGGTCCAGCTGTGTCCAGAGGCGACCCTCACAGGGCGGACCTGTGTCAGTGAGTCACTCCGGATGTGAACGACTCTCCCCACAGAAACAATGTGGGGAGTGAAGGGGGTGCCCAAGTGAGCTCGAACGCTGCCTAGGGGTCCAGCTAACACCTCACTGACCAAAAACTCAGCTCTCTGGCAACAGAGCACTACTTAGGACCAGGAAAACAAAAGGACCCAGAAGAAGCAAAATTATACCCCAACTCCCTGTCCTGAGTCCACGTGTTACACACAGAACCACGCTGCTTTCATTCTAGAAACATCACTTCAGAAATTTACATCCAAATGATTTCCAGGAAGAGGAGTTTGCACGATTAAAGGAGCAGTCTCAGCCCTGGGGAAGCAATGGTCGCACGCCCCGTTGGTGCAGGGCTCTGCATGCCAGACCCACTTTCAGCTTGGTTCAATTCTGGGTTCTGATAGCAGGGAGTCATGTGGTTCAGATGTGCTTGTAGAGGGAAACGATTTTCTAGGCCCTCGCTGGGTGCTCTGCATTGACCTAAACCTGCTAACAACCCCACAAAGCATCATTCCTCTCTAACTGGCTCGGAGAGCTGAAGCCTGTCGCCCAGGGCAGGGGAGCTGGGAAAGGGCGCAGGGCAGGCTCCACGCTGCTCCTCCCTGAGGCAAACCCGGGAGCCGGCTGTAATCTGACGCCCACCCTCTGCGGCCCCAGAGCCCCCCCACAAGAGCCCCTAGGACCCATGCTTCCCAGAGAGGGCTGCCGCACTGCAAAGGCACACAAGTCCACGGCCACCTCCCAAGGCAGTGCATCCGCTCGTGCCTGGGAGGGGACAGTCTCAACTCAGTCACGGTTAAGGAGGGAGACCAACGGCCATTCCCGGAGTGGGGATTTTTGGAAGAGATAGCTTGTTAACGCACATAAAATCCCTAACGGGTGGAATGTCCCGCTCTGTAACGAAACAGAAGCAAAGACCTCAAGCAGAATTGAGGAGGGGGTGTTTTTAAGTCAGCACAGTAGCGGGCCGCCCTACCCACGCCGCCCAAGCCCAGCTCCCCAGGCCACTGGCACCGCTCCTCCTGGACTCCCCACGCCTACGCTTCGCAGCCCTCAGAGCAGCTACACTTCCAGGTTCCTCCCCACAACGGCTCCTGTGCTAGGGCATAAACCAAGAGGGCTCGCAGGCAAGGCAGCGGCTGGCTCCCCAGATAAACGTGCTGCTGGGGGTCGTGGCTACCTTCTCCAGGGCCGAGGAAACGCTTTCTCCTCTAAGAGACGAGGCTCGGGGCGGCAGCAATTTGCTGGTGACCCTTTTCTGAGTGCCAGCCTGGTCCGGGGGGCGAGCAGCGCTTGGCCCCACTGGCAAAGCAGAGCACGGGGCGGGCGGTGGCCCCGGCATCTGGGGGCGGCTCGCCTGGGCAGGAGTAGCCAGCAGGGCCGCACCCGAGGGGCGCTGGGGGCCCCAGAGCGGCGGCCCCCTCAAGAGGCCGTCCGACAGGTGGTACGTCTCCCTCTTCAGGGCCCTGGGGCTTTTCTTCACTTCGTTTTCTCTCTCAAAGAGGTTTATTTTCAGTTTTGATTCCTGTATGAACCCTTCCACTCCCTGGCTCCCAGGGTCTTCGAGCTTGGCAGCTGGGGCCGCCTTGGTTTTGCTGTTGCTTTGTATCTGTAAGGCCAGTAAGTGAGCTTCTTTATAAACTTCCACAAATTTTTCCCCAGTCAGAGGACTCCAAGTGAAGTGACTTTCAGATGCTGGCAAAGGAGGTTCTTCAGGAATTTGATGATTTAATTCTAAGCTGGCAGCAATACATCTTTCTCTATGGCCAACAGGTCCAAGAAAGACTTCATCATCTTCATTGGCACTATTTTAACAGAAAAGGATTATTAATAACACGGGCATTTAAATGAAAGACTTTACTGAACGTGGTTATACAAAGGCAAGGGAAGAAAACTCATTTGTTTACCTTGAAGAAGACAATGAGAGATCAAAGTCAAACTTTTCATCAGCCAAGAGAAGAATATCTGGGGAGGAAAAAGTCAGTAATTATTTTAGGGATGGGACTGATAACGAGAAAACATCACCAGAGTCTCTACAGCTGTCAAAACTATTTTGAAATCTCACTTCCAAAAGTGTGACATCATTATTTTAATAGCCACATTTTCTTAAGGGGCATTAGATTATCTTATTTTTTCCATTTCCTTTTAAAAATAGCATCAGCCATTCTGTTTGCTAAGCTGCCACCAAAGCCTAAGTCCTTATTTTTCAGCCCTTATTTTAAAGATATAATCTAAAATGCATTCGCCGAGTCACTGGAATAGCTTTTCAAGACTAGGTAAGTCGTTTTCTGGTGTAGAACATTTTCAAAAGACCAGCTGCCTCAGCTCCCCTAGAATTAAAGTCCTCATTTACAAAGTGCACCCAGCCCTCTTCCAAAAGCAAATGCAGCGTCACCCAAGCGCAGGGCTCCGCCGGGGCTCCATGCGTATCAGTTGACTGTCGCCTCTCCTTGGAGCTCATCCTGAACACGCCCAGATAAAACTGCTCCCACTAGGGTGAAAATACTCAGCTGCCAGTATACGCAACACAGAGCTCAATCTGGTAAAAGGTTCTTAAGAGAAATTTAAGACAATGACTGAAGCCACAGCTCATGTTACACCGTGTGTAACAGTTTCACAAGGCTCTCCCCATCACACCATCGAATCTGACCCTGGTGATTTTGCTACGCACAACAGAGAAATATACACTCACCAGAAGCCTCCCCTCAACCTGTCTCAACCTTTCCCCGAGGCAGGATCAGAAACCGTAAACAGAAATGGTGCTGGTGCCCTGAGCCATTACAGCAAAACAGACCTCACAGCACCTAACGTAATGGAACCTTTTCTCACTGAACACATGCCGCACGCGAGACACAGGAATGGGACTTTACGTGGTTCTTCTAAGGCCCACAAGGACGCCGCGAGGGAGGTGTCATCCCCTCAGCTTGTGAAGATACAGAAACAACTTAAGTTCCCTTAACCACCAACTACCGGGATTCCAAATCAGATCAGTCTCGTTCAGGAGTTTAGACTTTTCACATTTTGTACACAAAATGCACACCACGCTGCTTAGCCTATGGTCAGAGTCTACACAGCAAATATAAATTGAAGAGAGTTTAGTCCTAAAGAGCAGGAAGTCGAATGCCTTTCCCCATAGCCTACTAGGGTTTCTCCCCTTTACAGCTAGATGGCACCCTTGGCTTGGAAAGATTAAAAAGCTGCTTGACTTTAAACAGGTTTGGGAGTACAGATTTAAATAAACACCCAGCAGTTACAGGGGTCCTATGCCCTGGACTATCTGGAACAGCCCTACTTTAAAAAAAATCTGTGTCTAATCACATGACTGAGGCTGGCCTCCGTGTCCTTCCAGGTCTGCTGGCACCAGGAGAGCGTGCCCACTTTGTAACTGCTTATCCATCAGAGGCATGCCCCTCGGAGGAGGGGAAGCACCTTGAGGACAGGGACCCCAACAGTCTCCCCTGCCCCAGACCACAGCAAGCCTTCCAGAACCTTCTGCTAAGTGGTTCTGTGACAAGTCTGGCAGGAATGGACAGCGCTCAGGGCCGGCCTTACCTTTGCCGGCCGCTGGAGAGGCACACACGCTGGCACTCGCTCCCGAGACGGACCCTGAGGAGGACTTTCTTGCAAGACTGCCAGCACATCCAGGTGGTTTTAACATGGTTTTCTTCAGCCCAGACTAAAACAGAGACTTCATTACTACCCATGGCTTATTACGGCAAAAGTGGGGTTTTTAAATGGCTTTTAATAGTTTACAAATTGTCTTGAATTTAAGGAAGGAAAAGGTCAAGCAGCACTTCCCACAGAGTGGCCGACAAAGCCCTGCATGAGGAACACCTGGCAGCCTGCTTACGGCTGATCTGGGGCCTGGACCCTGGCCTGTGGAGTCAACAGCTGCGAGGCCCAGCACTGGGCAGCCTGAACGAGGACCCCCAGTGATGTGGCACTTTTCACAAGCACACACAGCTCAACGCTGGCAAATAAACAGCAAAGATGTGGACGGTAGTCCCCATGCCTGTGAGGGGCTGCAGTTTTCAGAGCACCGACGTTCCATCTCCTCGGTGACCGGACGCAGTGAGGGAGACCCTGTGCTCAGAGAGGCTGACGTTCCTCAGTCCATTCGGCTCCCCCGGGGCGGAGGCCGGCCCCTCACACATGCCAGGCCTGTGTGCCCTGCATTTCGCCAAGCTGCCTCTCCTGTTTTCAACAGGGTCCTATTTTCAACCTCCCTAACCTTGATTTTAATCAAGACGCATCCCACGTGGGGGACTTCCCTGGCGGTCCAGAGGTTAAGACTCTGCGCTCCCACCGCAGGGGGCCCGGGTTCAATCCCTGGTCGGGCAACTAAGATCCCACATGCCGCATGGCGCGGCCTGAGAAAAAAAAAAAGGCACGTCCCCTGTATACAAAGCAGCCCCTTATTCCCTTCGACCCCAGGCCAAAGCCCCCCTCGGCACTGGCCAACCCACCTTGTCTGGAACAAGGAGCGACCGCTTGCCTTGGACCACGTGGTGTCCACCGGCTGGCAAGCTAGCGACGTCCCGGGCGGCACGGGGCTTGTCAGGGGGCACGCTGCTGTAGGAATCCTTTTCACATAGGCTCTTCATCCTGGAAGGACTAGCTGGTTTCTCTTTCATGGGCTGAAAGATTGTAAATTGAAATGTGAGAACGATCTAGTCTTTCACGATGTACAGACACACGAAGGCTTCAGTTACAGCAACTGCAGCCACCATCCACCTCCCAACACACGGTCCTTAATACATCACCTGGATGGAAAGGAATATGGCGGTTCACTTCCTCCACCAAATTACCAAACAGAATGGTGATGGAGCTGGCTTCCTCACTGAACACAGGGCAAAATAATACCAAGACAGGGCATTGATAGGAGGAGCTCCTCTAGAGCTCCTCCTCAGTCAGCATTCATATTTAAGGGTGATGATGAGGAAACTGGTTCCAGTTGCATAAAGTTTAAAGTGCTGTACAGGACGGAATCAGTCATTAAATGGTCATGCCCTCCAGCAGAGGGGCTGCTGAACTGCTAAATCTTCATCTAGGACTGAAAGCCATTTTTCTTTGGCGAGCAGAGGGTCCGACAGAGAGTAATTCCTGCCATTCAGGCACAAGGGCATTCGTGGAACAAATCCACGCTTCCGTAAGTAACCCCTCACGCCAAGGCTTCACAAGAAAGCAAAAGAAGCTCATAAAGCAGTAACTTTCTCTTTCCTTTACATCATTTTTAAAATTGAGATATACTTCAGGTAACATAAAATTCACCATTTTAAAGGGTACATTTCAGTGGTTTTTAGTATACTCTGTGCTGTGCAACCAGGTACAATGTAACTTTAGATCATTTTTGCTGCTCCTAAAAGAAGCTCATGACCATTAACAGTTACTTTGCATTCCTCCAGCCTCCCAGCCCAGACAACCACAGATGTACTGTCTCTAGAACATGACTTGCCTATTACGGTCACTTCCTGTAAATGAGATCGTACGACATGGGACCTTCTGCGCCTGGCTTCCTTCACTGACCTAGTTCCCCAGGGTCATCTGTATGTAGCACGTGTTAAGTCCTCCATTTCTTCATGGCTAAAAATGTTCCATGTGTGGAGAGACCGCATTTCCCACACCCACTCACCAGCTGATGGGCATCTGGGTTGTTACTGATTTTTGGTTATCATGAATAATGCTGCTAGGAACACTGCTACGCAGGTTTTTGCGTGGACATGCGCTTTCAATTTTTCTGAGACTACGCCAAAGCATGGAGACTGCTGGGTCACGTGATAATTCTACGTTTAACTCTCCCAGGAACTGCCAAACCGTCTCCACGGTGGCTGCACCACTGCACAGTCCCCTGAGCGACGCACAGCCTCACCAACACTTGTTGCTTTTTCTCCCAACTACGGCCATCCTAGCAGCTGCCTGGCAAAGGCACTTCCAAATAGTACACTCGAGTGGTCCAGCTGTGTCCAGAGGCGACCCTCACAGGGCGGACCTGTGTCAGTGAGTCACTCCGGATGTGAACGACTCTCCCCACAGAAACAATGTGGGGAGTGAAGGGGGTGCCCAAGTGAGCTCGAACGCTGCCTAGGGGTCCAGCTAACACCTCACTGACCAAAAACTCAGCTCTCTGGCAACAGAGCACTACTTAGGACCAGGAAAACAAAAGGACCCAGAAGAAGCAAAATTATACCCCAACTCCCTGTCCTGAGTCCACGTGTTACACACAGAACCACGCTGCTTTCATTCTAGAAACATCACTTCAGAAATTTACATCCAAATGATTTCCAGGAAGAGGAGTTTGCACGATTAAAGGAGCAGTCTCAGCCCTGGGGAAGCAATGGTCGCACGCCCCGTTGGTGCAGGGCTCTGCATGCCAGACCCACTTTCAGCTTGGTTCAATTCTGGGTTCTGATAGCAGGGAGTCATGTGGTTCAGATGTGCTTGTAGAGGGAAACGATTTTCTAGGCCCTCGCTGGGTGCTCTGCATTGACCTAAACCTGCTAACAACCCCACAAAGCATCATTCCTCTCTAACTGGCTCGGAGAGCTGAAGCCTGTCGCCCAGGGCAGGGGAGCTGGGAAAGGGCGCAGGGCAGGCTCCACGCTGCTCCTCCCTGAGGCAAACCCGGGAGCCGGCTGTAATCTGACGCCCACCCTCTGCGGCCCCAGAGCCCCCCCACAAGAGCCCCTAGGACCCATGCTTCCCAGAGAGGGCTGCCGCACTGCAAAGGCACACAAGTCCACGGCCACCTCCCAAGGCAGTGCATCCGCTCGTGCCTGGGAGGGGACAGTCTCAACTCAGTCACGGTTAAGGAGGGAGACCAACGGCCATTCCCGGAGTGGGGATTTTTGGAAGAGATAGCTTGTTAACGCACATAAAATCCCTAACGGGTGGAATGTCCCGCTCTGTAACGAAACAGAAGCAAAGACCTCAAGCAGAATTGAGGAGGGGGTGTTTTTAAGTCAGCACAGTAGCGGGCCGCCCTACCCACGCCGCCCAAGCCCAGCTCCCCAGGCCACTGGCACCGCTCCTCCTGGACTCCCCACGCCTACGCTTCGCAGCCCTCAGAGCAGCTACACTTCCAGGTTCCTCCCCACAACGGCTCCTGTGCTAGGGCATAAACCAAGAGGGCTCGCAGGCAAGGCAGCGGCTGGCTCCCCAGATAAACGTGCTGCTGGGGGTCGTGGCTACCTTCTCCAGGGCCGAGGAAACGCTTTCTCCTCTAAGAGACGAGGCTCGGGGCGGCAGCAATTTGCTGGTGACCCTTTTCTGAGTGCCAGCCTGGTCCGGGGGGCGAGCAGCGCTTGGCCCCACTGGCAAAGCAGAGCACGGGGCGGGCGGTGGCCCCGGCATCTGGGGGCGGCTCGCCTGGGCAGGAGTAGCCAGCAGGGCCGCACCCGAGGGGCGCTGGGGGCCCCAGAGCGGCGGCCCCCTCAAGAGGCCGTCCGACAGGTGGTACGTCTCCCTCTTCAGGGCCCTGGGGCTTTTCTTCACTTCGTTTTCTCTCTCAAAGAGGTTTATTTTCAGTTTTGATTCCTGTATGAACCCTTCCACTCCCTGGCTCCCAGGGTCTTCGAGCTTGGCAGCTGGGGCCGCCTTGGTTTTGCTGTTGCTTTGTATCTGTAAGGCCAGTAAGTGAGCTTCTTTATAAACTTCCACAAATTTTTCCCCAGTCAGAGGACTCCAAGTGAAGTGACTTTCAGATGCTGGCAAAGGAGGTTCTTCAGGAATTTGATGATTTAATTCTAAGCTGGCAGCAATACATCTTTCTCTATGGCCAACAGGTCCAAGAAAGACTTCATCATCTTCATTGGCACTATTTTAACAGAAAAGGATTATTAATAACACGGGCATTTAAATGAAAGACTTTACTGAACGTGGTTATACAAAGGCAAGGGAAGAAAACTCATTTGTTTACCTTGAAGAAGACAATGAGAGATCAAAGTCAAACTTTTCATCAGCCAAGAGAAGAATATCTGGGGAGGAAAAAGTCAGTAATTATTTTAGGGATGGGACTGATAACGAGAAAACATCACCAGAGTCTCTACAGCTGTCAAAACTATTTTGAAATCTCACTTCCAAAAGTGTGACATCATTATTTTAATAGCCACATTTTCTTAAGGGGCATTAGATTATCTTATTTTTTCCATTTCCTTTTAAAAATAGCATCAGCCATTCTGTTTGCTAAGCTGCCACCAAAGCCTAAGTCCTTATTTTTCAGCCCTTATTTTAAAGATATAATCTAAAATGCATTCGCCGAGTCACTGGAATAGCTTTTCAAGACTAGGTAAGTCGTTTTCTGGTGTAGAACATTTTCAAAAGACCAGCTGCCTCAGCTCCCCTAGAATTAAAGTCCTCATTTACAAAGTGCACCCAGCCCTCTTCCAAAAGCAAATGCAGCGTCACCCAAGCGCAGGGCTCCGCCGGGGCTCCATGCGTATCAGTTGACTGTCACCTCTCCTTGGAGCTCATCCCGAACACGCCCAGATAAAACTGCTCCCCGTGCTCTGTCCACCACAGTGCCTGTGCCAGCCCTGCCTGTCCACGAGCCTCCACTGACAGACCACGGGCTCTGGGGTAGCGGTCCCTCGGCCCCTCGGCTGGGACTGCCGCTCGCTCCTCCAGCTCCACGCCCCACTCCACTCCTGCCCTCCCCTAGGGCTCCTGCAGCCCCCGGGCCTGACCTCTGCCTGAGCATCCCTAGCCTGTAAATGTCTCTCACCAACCAGACTGTAAGCTCCTCCAGGACAGCAAATGCCTAATACTCTCCCAAACTCCCCAAAGTCCAGCCTAGGGCCTGGACTCTCAGCAAATATTTATCAAAATGCAGGGCTTCCCTGGTGGCGCAGTGGTTGAGAGTCCTCCTGCCGATGCAGGGGACGCGGGTTCGTGCCCCGGTCCGGGAGGATCCCACGTGCCGCGGAGCGGCTGGGCCCGTGAGCCATGGCCGCTGGGCCTGCGCGTCCGGAGCCTGCGCTCCGCAACGGGAAAGGTCACAGCAGTGAGAGGCCCGCGTACCGCAAAAAACAAAAAACAAAAACAAAAATGCAATAAACTGGTATTTCAATACTATAAACTTCATATACCACTTTCACAAATCTTACTTTATTTGATCCTAATAAACAAAGCACCATGCTTATCAAAACCATAAAATTTTAAAATATACTGATAGCCTAATTAGGTCCTACTTAGTCAATTCAATTAATCCTAACTACCTAATCAAGGAAAAGGTAGAAAGCACAATTGCACAAAAGAAATAAAGAGAAATAGAGAAAGAGATTAAAAGATTCATAAGCTAGTTTGTTCAACTCTGTGCACATAAACCTAAGAACTTGGCTGACAGAGATAATGTTCTAGAAAATAGAATATTTTTTGTACTTAAATGATTAAAATCGATTTATTTACAAACCTGACTCCAAAAGAAAGAAAAAAATTTTTAATAGTTCAATTTTATCACAAAGTAACTGGAGAAATTTATTAAAGAGCCATTCTCCCCAAAAAAGCATAAGCCCTAGATAGTTTCGCAGGATGTTTCTATCAAATCTTTCAAGAATATGTCATTCCAAAACCATTTATACTGCCCCAGAGGACAGGAAAAGAGAAAGCTTCCAGCTTGCGTCTATGAAGCTAGCACAACCATACCAAAAACCTACAAAGTTTGCTCTATAAAGAAAACCAAGGACTTGGCTTGTGTCAACATAAAAATCCTAAATAGGAATATTTGCAAACAGAACCCACCAACACATTAAGAGTCGATGATGATGACTCTATCATGACCCAGTGAGGTTCAGCCAGGACCTCAGGACTGCAGGACAGTTTAGTTTCACACAATCCAGTAGCATGATCACATTACTAGACCTAAGCGGGAAGCCCGGGTCACCTCCACATACACTGACAAGGCACATGACAAAACGCAACATACATTGTTGACTTTAAAAGAACTACAAAGAAAGTAATAGACATATTTTATCATATGAGGAAGTCCCCATCTCAACCCAAAAGCCAAAATTAGATTTAATGGGATACCATTAGAAGCATTCCTCCTAAAGCCAGGAGCAAATATATATTACCAGTTAGGACAGATGAACTTACGCTGAAGTAACAAACAATCCCCAAATCTCAAGTGGCTTATAACAGCAAAGCTGTATTTCTCACTCAAACTGTCTGCCAGGGCCCCATTCCATGTCCCCCTCACTCCAGAACCCAGGCTGACGGAGCCTCCACCATCGGAAGCACTGCTGGTCTTCACAGCAGAAGACAGGGGAAATAGCAAATTCCATGTTGCGTCTGAAAGACCTACAAGTGACACGTAATATTCCCCTTTCACTGCACATCTGAGGCAAATCCAACTTTAAGTGGGCAGGGAAGTACAATTCTACCATGTATCCAAGAGCGGAAAAAAAAAGCAGAAATACTGATGAACAGCACTACTGACTACCACCTACACAAACCGACCAGAAGCCTACATCAGGCTTGATGGAAAACTAAAGAAGAGAGTTCTTGAAAGCTGGGAACATGGCAAGGCCAGCTACTGCCACAATTCTTAACATTATTTTGGACGCATTAACCAACACAATTAGACAGAGGAAAGAATTTGGAGGTTAAAATTACCACAATGCACAGATGCTATGATTATAGACACAAGAAAAATCAAGAAAATCAACCAAAAACTATTATAAATTGTAAATGGATAAAAGCACATGGCTGACAAAATTATTACACAGCAATCAACAGCTTTCAGGACATCCCTGGTGGTCCAGTGTTTAAGACTCCGCACTCCCAACACAGGCGGCACGGGTTTGATCCCTGGTCGGGGAGCTAAGATCCCACATGCTGCACGGCACAGCCACAAAAAACAAACAGACAACAGCTTTCACATCTAAAAGAACAGAAGATACAGTGGAAGAAAAGACCTCATTTACTGTAGCACCAAGGAAATGCAAAACACCTATGAACAAACCTAACAAGAAATATGCAACATGGATATAAAAAAAAGCTTAGTATATCATAAAGGTAACATATCAAATAAAAGGGGAAAGTGGATTACTCAATGAATGGTATTGAGATAAACTTGATAACCTTTTTTGGGGGGGAAAATATATGTATCTAAAGTTTGATCCATACCTCATACCATACCAGGACAAATTCCAAATAAGTCAAAGACTTAATTGAAAAAATGAAACCCTAAGGGAACAAGAAACCATGGGGAAATCACTTTATAACCTGGTGTGCAGAGGTCTAACTATGATACCAAACTGGTAGCCATAAAACAAAAAGTTGACAGTCCAATATATTAATAATTTAACATCTCTGCATGGCAAAAATCACCATGAGCAAAGTTAAAAGAAACAAGCAGGGAAAAGAACACGTGCAGCTCACATCACAAAGGGCCGACCGGTGAACAGTGCTACAAACTGTAAGAAAACAACTAAGGCAGAATGAAGAACAGACAAAGGATATGAACAGAGGAAATTTACGGGAGATAAAGTGAAATGTTCTTAAATACATGACCAGAAGTCCGGCCGCACTCAAAATCAAGAGTAATGAAAAATCCTGAGATTCCACTTTTCACTTATAAGATTGTTAAAAATCAAAAAGTTTGATTTGTAAGTTACTACAGCTCTACAGAGGGCAACCTGGCAGTATCTACTAAGTAAGAAATGCACATACACTTTGTACACTTTGACCCAGAAGTCTACCGCTGTCAAGTATCCCATATTATTATTATTATTAATTTTTTTTTTTTTGGCTGCGCTGCACAGCTTGTGAGGTCTTAGTGCCCCTACCAGGGATTGAACCCGGGCCCTCAGCAGTGAAAGCGCCGAGTCCTAACTACTGGACCGTCAGGGAATTCCCCCCATGTTATTTATTGCAGCAGCATTTGTTACAGCAAGACACCAGACACAAACTAAATGCTCCCGGATAGCAGATAGGAGGACAGCACAGCCCCACAGCGGAATGGAACCCTACTTAGGCTCAAAAAAAAAAATAGTAACACTTCATATATTGATAGACAAAGATCATCAAGATAAATTAGGTGCAAAAACCAAGATGCAGAACAGAGTTCTATATGCTATAGAAAAGGGGAACTCGAATGACACATACTGCCTTGCCCTTGCACAAGTTAGGTCTGGACCACCCAGGAGACCGATGACATCAGTGGCCTTTGGAGGCGGTAACCGGGCAGCTGAGGGACAAAAAGGAGATGGAGACGTACATTTCACGTTTTATGCGTCTGAACCTAGGAAGTCATTTTTACAGGACACTGCTACAGGCCGGCATCTGTCTGCTGTGGAGCAAGGGATGCTGGACGGTGAGTCAGGGGAAAAGCCTTCTACACCAGGCTCCGCGACTGGCCCCGAGCGGCCCGGGCTGGCTGCCTTGTCCATTCTGCAAACTCGGGCCGTGCGCTCCTGCCCCCCTGGGAGTGCACTGTCCAGCGGGCACACTGAGTGAAAGGCAGTGTGGTGAGGGGCCGACGTGGAGGTGGGGACACCTCTGAGGAAGTGGCCAGTGGCAGGAGGAGGTGGAAACATAGGTGGGACCAGATCCCGGACAGCGTCCAAGCCATGACAGGCGTTTACTTTATCCAAAGTGGTACAGGAGCTATTGAAGGGTTTTAAGCAGAAGAGTGATATGCTCTAACTTTTGTGTTTAAAAGGTTACCCTGGGGGCTGTGTACAGTGTATCAGAAAAGAAGCAGGTAGTAGCTACTGAAATTACAGTGCACACACCGGCCAAAGTGCAAAATATACAAGTAGGTAGGGACTTCCCTGGTGGCACAGTGGTTAAGACTCCACGCTCCCAATGCAGGGGGCCCTGGTTTGATCCCTGGTCAGGGAACTAGATCCCACATGCCGCAACTAAGAGTTCACATGTTGTAGCTAAGGAGCCCACGTGTCACAACCAAGGAGCTGGTGAGCTGCAGCTAAGGAGCCCGTCTGCCGCAACTAAGACCTGGCGCAACCAAATAAATAAATATTAAAGAATAAAATCAAATAAATACTTATGAACAAATATTTTAAAAACAAACAAACAAAAAAGTAGGTGGAGGTGAGTTAACATGGCTGAGACCAAGGTGGTGGCATTTGGGTGGAACTGGAAAGCGGTAGATGGATCCAAGCTACATGGTGGAGATGACAGTAACTGATGACTGAACGAATGTGGCAGCTTCACAACTTTCACAGCTGGGTGAATGGAGAGGCAATTTACTTCCATTAGAAAGACAAAGAGCCTGCTAAGAATGGGGTGGGAGGGGGGTACCTGCTGAGTTAAGAGGTGGGAGACATTTACATGAAGATGCCAATTACAAGGGCAGGTGAACACACAAGTCCAGAGCTCAGAGGAGAGGCTGCGTTCAAGACAAAATGTGGGCACCACCAGAAAGGAGAATGGATTTAAAGCCATGGGACTGTCTGAGAACCTGTGGCGGGGGAAGTACAAAGAGACCCCAGACCAAGTCCCGGAGAGAGGAAGAGAAGTCTGCAAAGAGATGGAAGTACACCAGCCAGGGAGGCAGGAGGAAAACCAAGATGCCTCAGAAGCCAAGCAAGGAAAGTTTCCGGAAGGAGAAAAGGTCAAAGGTTACTGAGAGGACAGAAAAATGAGAGCAGATTTGGCAACACGGATGTCCTCAGTGACAGATAAAGGCAGCTTGAGCAGAGTATCGGGGCAGAGGGGGTTGGCAGGGGTTGAAGGATGTGAAAAAATAGTGAAACAAATACAGAAGGTTCTTGAAGTCTGGCTCTGAATGAGGCACATGGCAGTGGAGAGGGAGCGGAGAATATGGGACAAGTCAGATAATGGGACCTATTTGCACGTCGATGATGAACGTGAGTTAATGGACAGGCAAAAAAGTAAGGCTGCGAAGGGAGGGTGACAGAGGGGTGAAGGCCTCAGGAAGCAGCAACGGGCATTCAGCGGGCACACGGAAGGGCCTCGGAAGGCGGGATAGAAGAGGAAGGGGGAGGGCTTCCCTGGTGGCGCAGTGGTTGAGAGTCCGCCTAAAAAAAAAAAAAAGAAGAGGAAGGGGGAGAAGACTGCAGCAGCAAATACTGTTCCAGATCCGATGAAGAAGCACCGATGACTGGCATCCTCCAGGATGGTTTCTGCAGAATGGAGTAGTTAAGGATACAGGGAGACCCAGTCTACTCGCATGGGTGTTGTGAGGAACAAAGGATAAAGGATGTCAACACGCTTTAGCAGAAAAAGAGGGCATGGCCCTTAACTCATTCTGTGAGTCTGCTGTCACCTCCACACTCAAACCTGACAGGAACAGAACAAGACAGCAAAGTTACAGGCCAGGCTCACTCACTAACGTGGTGGCCAAGATCCTAAACAAGTCTCAGCCAGCAGAAACCAGCAACAAGCAAAAAAAAAAAAAATGGCAACATCAAATCCAATTCCACAAATATCCGAGTGCCTATCAAGTGTCAGGCACTGAGGACAATGCAGTAAACAAAACCGACAAGAATCTCTGCTGGGACAGAAGTTAAAACTGGGGGGGGTGGGTAAAGGGAATGTAGAAAAGCGGAAAATAAAGCTAGAGGGATGCAAACTCCTTGAACACAGGGACCAGGAGTTTAACGGGTGCAGAGCACGGGATGAGCAGTGAATAAATAAACGAGTTCTCGCAGGAGTATTAAATCGACCTGCAGCTTCCCTGAGCTCCCCGAACCGACAGCGCTGTAGTGACAGGGACGTACCATCCTTCTTGGGAACCTCCATCTCCGCTTCTCGGGCCGGGCTGGCTGAAGGCACCGTCGCTGCCGTCCCCTCCTTGCGCTGCGAGGGTTGTCAGAAGTCACTGCAGGGACCAGAAACAAGAAGGTGAGCGGGTGTCAGAGCCCAGGCCTCGGGTTCCTACAGCCCCAGGGAAGCCCCGCAGCGTGGGCCGCTGCAGCTTGGACGGGGCAGAGGGGGCTGGCGGCCGCGGCGGGTCAGGGAGGGACGGGGAGGCCGGTAGAGGTCACCTGAGCCGCAGCCCGAGGCCCTCCGCGACGCACACCCCGGGCTCGCACGCCGCCGGGCCGGGAGCTCTGGGGCGGCGCCGTCCGAGGGAGGCCTGAACGCCCAGGACAACCGAACTCCTGGGCTGGACTGCTGGGGGTTCTGGTTTGCCCCCAGGGCGACCCCGTCCTCGCCGCACCGCGCGAGGGGCCCCCGGGCCGAGCCCCTGCCGCACCCGAGTCCCCCGGGACCCCCGGCCCGAGCCGCCCGCAGCGCCCGAACACCCCGCTGGTGCCCCCTCACCCCGAGCTGCCGCGACGCCCCGGCCGACGCGCCTCCGCCCCGGGTTTAAACGCGCCGCGGCCGACGCGCTGCGGGCTGCTCATTGGCCGGTTTGAAAGGCCGCGGCGCCCGGTGCACCCTGGGGTTTGTAGTCGGAGTCACAGCGGATGAGCGCGGCGCGCGTGCGCACTGCTTCCGCGCTCTTCGCTTGCCCGAGGTCCGCCCCGGGCCTGCGGTGAACCCGCAGCGTGGGGGCAGGGTTCCCTAGAGCTCGCGTGGTGTCTCCACAGGCTCGGCATCCGGATAGCTACACGTTGCAAGGGACATGGTTCTGATCCCAGCTCTTCATCCCTAAGTAAAAATCAGATTCCTATCGTAGGGTGTGGACGTGACGACCAAACAAAATAGGTGCACCTACCTGCTTTGTAAAGCATTACGGGTCAGTTCTTAATAGCTTAAGAAGACCCATCCCTGCCTCGAGGAGCGCCCGGGTGACTCTGGGTGACCAGACACCCTAGTTTATGCCCCTGGACCAGGAGAACCTGTCTAGGGCCTGAGCAGGGGCTGCCCTCTTCAACCCCTTTAGGCTTAGTCCTGGCATCCCTGATACCTCGTTTCTATCTGGGGGCTCCCTCTGCAGCTTTCAGCCTCGCTCTTTGCCTCCCCCTCCACTGCATTCTGATGTGCTAGTCACCCCCCTCTCCTCCCTGAGCCTCGGTCCATGGCTCCTTTCTGAGCGCCATCATCTGCTCAGGATCCTGCTTAAGGGGAGAAGAAAGATGGGGCCAGACAGACCCAGGTGCAAATCCCAGCTGCAGGTATTGGTCAAGAGCCTTTGCGTTGCAAGTTACAGAAAACCAGCTTCAAGTTGGCTTCAGAAAAAGAATTCATTAGCTTGAGGAACAGGGAAGTCCAGGAATGGCCCTGGCTGCTGGCCTGGAAGGAGAGAGGGGCTCGAAAGAGGGTCCTGGGTCGGATTGTCCCCCCAGCGGCCTCTCTGGGTCTCGCTCAGCTTCCGGCAGGCTGCCTTTGTTGGGCCACTGGCCCGGGAGCTCCACGCGTCCCTCGGCCTGCCAGGGCCTCCTGAAGACAGCGGCCAGGTTGGCGTGGCCTGTGCGCAATCCATGGTTCCAAGGCCCGGGTTTGCCTGATTCACGACTACAGGGCCCCTGCGGCAGGAGCCCAGAGGGTCCTAGACGCGAGGGCTGTTGGCCCAGGTGTCAGACCCCCACAGCCCTGATGGGGGTCTGCTGGGGGCGAGGGTCCCCAAACACCCACTCCCGATGTTCTTCCCCCTGTATCATGTCAGCACGTACTACGTGCTCAGTAAACACACCAATTGTTAACAAGTTGTTGCTGCTGTATCTTCATCCATCTCTCCTCTTGGCCTCCTCCTCTCTTCTATCAGTGGCCTACCCACTGTAGATTCGTTTCTTCCTTTCCCCAGTAGATTCTGCTTCATTTTTTAATGCACTCATTCGAGGGATCATTCACCAGTCAAGGGTTCACTGACAGGTAGTCAGTGCAGGCTCTGTGCTGGGTGATGCGGGGACACAGATGCTGTCCCTGATCTGAGGAGGTCACAGCTGGGGAGAAAGGTGCAATAGCAAGGGCTGTGGGGCACCAGCCTGCAGTGGGAGAGCAGAGGCCTTCCTGGAGGAGGGACCAGGGTTCCTGCTTCCCTGGTCAAGCTGTGTCTTGCTTGGAACCAGGAGCGGGGAGGGCAGATGGGGCGTGGGCAGGCTCTGTCAGGGGAACTGGCAGGAGGGGACAGCTCAGGATGGGAAGGCAGGCTCTCCCTTGGGTTGCGTCCCTAGCTCCTGGGGATTAACAGCCCCTCTCTTGAAATCCCATTGTAATTACTCTGTCCTTGACTCACTGCCCAGCCCCACACCCAAGTTCAAGGAGAAGCCTGTCTCCCCAGGACCCAGCCCAGGCCTGACAAATAGAAGATGCCCACCCAGCAACAGTTAGTCAAAGGAACCGATTAATTAATTTATTTTAATCCCAGGAATTTGTCTAGTCGATTTGCAGGTGTCTGCTGCCTCCCAGGAGACCTGCCCCCGTGAGTCTCTAGCTAATTTCAGTTTGCACTGAAGGAACCTGAGAAACATCTATGGGCTGGGATCGCCCCTCACAGCACGGCCGAGTCGGCACGTTCTCCTGAGACCTGCAGCGTGCTCGGTGGGGGCCGTCAGGGCCAGGTTACCGATGGGGAAGGAGACCGAGGCAGCATTCATAAAACTGGCTCAGATCTTGTTCAAGCCACGTCACAATGCTTTGGTTTTTGCCACAGCAAGGCAACCTCTGAGCTCGATCCTCACACCCCAGAAAGCACACCACCAGCTCAGTGAGTGTGCATTTCTATGATTAAAAGCATGGCTGACATGGGCTTCCCTGGTGGCGCAGCGGTTGCGCGTCCGCCTGCCGATGCAGGGGCGGAGTCTGTGCTCCGCAACGGGAGAGGCCGCAGCAGTGAGAGGCCCGCGTACCGCAAAAAAAAAAAAAAAAAAAAAAAAAAGCATGGCTGACAAAGGAAACCAGGTACCCGAGGCCCCTTTACGAAGTGCAGCTTAGAATAAAGAGAAAACAAGCCCAAACCAGCGCCACCAAAGCCCAGCGAGAAGCTTGAGGACATCTCTGCAGAGACAGCAGAAGGGCCGAGGCCCCGGGCAGCAAGGTGGGGGTCCCTCTCCCAGGAAGCACAGGGGCCTGGGGTAAATGCCAGCAGGGCCTCCGCTAGCTGTGACCCTGGGCAAGTCACCCCCCCCATTGGTACCCTCACCCAAAAGGTGGGACAACAGAACCTTCCTGGAATACAGGGAGGAAGACAGAATGCAGGGGTTTATCCCAGGGGCAGCCTAGGCTGGGGGGGAGGGGTGCCCCCAGGGGCTGCGTAGGAGACTCCCCTCCCCCAGCTGAGCCCGGCACCAACCCTTCCGACCCTTGACCGACCAGAAGGCATAAGGGTCCCCTGGGAAAATACAATTTGCAAGGCAAGTGGAACAGCGGTCCCCACCTCGGCTCTGACTGCTTAAAACTGCACCCTGGCCCTTAACGAGGATTAGAAGATTCAGAATCATGCTGCAAATTGATTTCTGTCCCCTCTTCCTGTAACGCTGCTGGTTACAGGGCTTCGCGCTTTACAGGCCTAATCAACAGGCTCCAGCTACTCGTAACCCTGCGAAGCCAGCCAGTGTGGCAGCTGGTCTGACGGCCGGGGAGGCTCCGCGGGGCAGGCGGCCAGGCCGGCTCTCACTGCAGGAGGTGGACGGCGGCCGCCCTGCGTATGAGCCTCGCAGTCAGTGGGGAGTTGGGCTTCGAGGCGTCTCGCTCCATCAGAAGGCTCCTGGGGAAACAGAGACAGGCTCTGTGTTGGAACCTCCTAGAATGTGGGGGGCGGATGGTCCCTCCACCCCAAGGCAGGACACAGGCAGCACGGGCTGGGGCCGAAGTGGCAGAGAGCAAGATGCTCCCCTTCCCGAGTGGTGGAGGGAGGGGACGGCATCACGGCAGAGGGGACTAGAGGGACAAAGGCCCGGAGGCAGGACGCCAGGGGTGGGGACCAGAGGGAAGGTGGGTGGAGACGTGAGGATGAGGAAGCGGGGACTCCAGAGCGCCGCGGGCTCGCACCGGCCCAGGACGTCCCGTGTTCAAAGAGCATCCCAGCGATGCCCGAGTGCAGCAAATTTCAGGCTGAGCACACACCCCCGTGGCCTCGTCTGCCCCAGGAACTTGGGGCCCATCCTCCCGCCCTACGGAATGCTGGGACCAGAGGGTAGAGCACGCCTGTGGGATGAGGGGAGCCACGCCTGAGGATGTTCCTGGAAAGCGAGAGGCAGAAGAGACGGTGTGGGAAAAATCGAACTTTCAACAAAGAGAGAATCATTTCAGGCAAAGACCCCAAACAATTGACAACAGCGATTCTGTGCGCTGAGGGTGCGGTTAAGGGGCCGGGGCCTGGCACTTGGGGCAGGGACACCATGGCAGGGGGCCGAGGGTTTCCACGTTGGACGGGAGGGGAGCTGAGCCGTGTGAGGATGGCAGGAGGGCACCAGGAGGGGGCGTGCCCGTCACCCCGACAGCTGCAGGCTCCCCTAGCACTCCCAGGGGCAGACCCCTTACTGCGCCCCCCGCCCCCCAGCGTGGACCTCGTCACCCCACCCGTGTGCTGGCCCCAGCTGCCCCGCTCAAGCCCGCACCCTCCTCTCTGTCCAAAGGGCCCCACCCACCCTGCCCAGCTGCCACCAGAGGTGCCACACCAGGCCTGGAGCTCCCCAAGCGGCTCCACCGCTAGAGAAATGTGTGCGGTTTTGCACGTGGCCACGGAGGGGGACAGCGAGGGGCATGTGTCCAGGGCGCTCCAGGGTTTGACCATTTCCAGCGTGTCCATCCAGACTCAGGTGTGACACAGCGTCCACACCTGTTTCACCAGCACCTGCACTGCTCGCTTTGGAACGGTCGTGGGGGCAGCCGGGCCCTGCCCACCGTGGGCCGCCCGTGTCTGTGCTTGGACGCTGGCGCTTTCCACCTGACCTCTAACCTCGAGCGCCCAGCAAGGGCCTCCTGGGCCCCACGACGCAGCCTGGACTTGCAGCGGCAGCTCCGCTGGGCCTCACGACACCCCTTCTGCCCACCCGGCACCCCTTGGCTCCCCTCTTTCCCCTCGGCGTGCCAGGAGGGCCTAAGGGACGGGACGGGGGGTCACATCTCCCCCCAGGAGCACAGGGGCTGGTGCAGGTCGAGGTGAATGGGGTGTGGGACAGCGAAGGCTGCCGGCGATGGCTGGCTTCACGGGTAGAGCTTTCTTCTTGGGGTGCCCCTACCCTGACACCCCCAATCCTCCAGCCACACCCCTCCTCCTAACCAGATCACCCCTGGCCTGGTTAAACTCGCTTGGTTTCAGGCCTCGCCGAGAATGTCGCCTCCACCAGGCACCCTCCCTCCAGACTCCGCCCACTCATCACAGCGTCTTGGGCAATACGCCCGCCCTCGTGGCAGTTTTACACATATCTGTGGCATTGGTCGCCTCGTGTCAGTTCCCACAGGAGAGGTAAGCTCCATGCAGCCTGGGCCTGGGTCTCCTGCCCACCACTCCCTCCCCGGCCCCCGGCCCCCAGCACAGGTAGGAGAATGTGAGCTGAGGCCCAAAGGATCGGTAGGCGTCTGGCAGGTGCAAGAGAAGAAAGGATGTCCCAGGCAGAGGGTGTGGCACGTGCAAAGGCCCAGGGGCCTGAAGGAGTAACTGGAGCTCACTGTGGCCAGAAATGAGGAGTGGGCTGGGAGGGCAGGAGGGTGGGCCTGGGGGTGGGGGTGGTCAGATCCTTGGGTCAAGTGGAAGACGCTCGCAGGGGGAGAACCAGGCACCCCCGTAGCCTCGCATCTCTGCCTCAGAGGTGGGCACCACCTCGGGCCAAGGGAGGTGGGAGCCTCTGGGCACCCGGAAGCCTGTGGGGAGGCCCCCGAGTGAGAGGGGGCTGTGCTCGGGGTCCTTCCCAGCTGGGCTTTGGGACCAGAACGAGGAACTCACCGGGCCACGTTCCTGTGGGTGCTGGACGAGGAGGTTAAGGCCGCGTGAATCAGTAACTGGTTGAAGACGTCTCTCTGAAAGGTCGAGCGGGCACGGGAGGCTCTGTGCCATGGGACGAGGGGTAGGGACGCCTGCCCCCTCCCCGCTGCAGGCTGGCCTGTTCTCAGGGACAAGCTTACTGGGGGATGCGAACGACAAGGACTCTCCCACACTGTGGGCGCCAGCACCGCGGAGACAGAGGCTGCGGGGCACAGGGGCTCCCGGACTGGGGCCCTCGCGCTGCAGCTGCTGGCTCACCTGGGCATTGCTGCCTCCGATCTGGACGGTCCGGTAGCGGATGGGCAGGAGCAGCTCCACGACGCCGTCGGGGTTCCCGCTGTGGGCCTCCACCAGGGCCTGGCACAAGGGCAGCCCCACGTCGCGGGCCAGGAGGTGCTGGCAGTTCTCCCCCGGGGACCTGCCAGCCCGAGAGGGTGCCCTCAGCGTCCTGCAGGGCCTCGTGCTGCCCCCCACCCGACTCAGGTGCCTGAGGAGGGGGCTGTCTCCTCCTCAGCCCGGCATCCCTGGCTCCGTGCCTGACACTGTAGATGCTTTGATCAGGTGACCTGACAGAGGACAAGCCGCCAGGGAGGCGAGAGAACTGGGCTCTAAACTCAGTTCCACTGCGACGTGGCCTTGGGCAGATGCCCCACGCCCGGTCTCAGTTTGCTCATCTGTAAAGTGGGAGGAGCAGTGCCGCCCTCGCAGGGCAATGCAGGTAAAGGCTGGCACTGGAGTTGGCGCCGGCCCCTGGAGTGAACAGCTGTGGCAGCCTTTGTCTCCCGTTGCCCTCAGGTGGCGGTTGATCTGGGTCGTGAGGGCTGGGGGCCTGAAGCTACGTCCCCAGCCAAAGCCCCCAGTTCATTCAGTTCAGCCCTGGGAGGAGGGGCAGGGCAAGTGGCCGTGGGTGGCCACCCTTCCCGAGGCGCCCGGGACAAACCACCAGGGTTCATGGGTCCCAAAGCTCTAGCCCTACAGGCAGGAGACGAGGGCTGGCTGCCCCCTTGGTGGCCTGTGCTGTGCAGAGCCCGCTTCCCTGGACTCTCTCTGGCCCCCGCTGTGATTGGAACCGGCTCAGGAACTGCGCTGGGTGTGTGTCACCACATCACTGCCCCTCACTCTCCTACCAGCCTGTCCCAGCAGATGAGGAAGCAGGCTCACATCAGAGAGCTGAGGCCCTGTAAGCGGCGGGTCTCTCTGCTTCCAGGGCCTCACCGCATCCCCTGTGCGTGACACTGCCATCGAGGCCTAGCGGATGGAGAGGCTGCTCTGTGTCCTGGGGGAGCCAACTATACCCTCGCAGGGCACACCCCGCGGGGACGCACGGCCGGGCGGGGGGTGCGGAACGGACACCTGGGGGCGCACAGTTGCGGGGGACGCACTCCTATGGGGACAGACACCCAGGAGGCGCGCACCTGGGAGCAGCCCTCCACGGGCGTCTGTGCGGCTGGACCCACCAGTGGGCCCTCTCAGCAGGGTGGGGGTCCCCCCGGTGGCCCCGGCCCCCCCACGTACTCGCTGGCGTCCCGCAGGGTGCTCAGCAGCTCCTGCGTGGTCTGGGAGTCCCCAGCGCCCAGGGACGCCATCAGGACGTGCACGTCGTTGAAGAGCAGGACGTGGTCTCGGCTGTGCTTCCGGGTCACAGACAGGACATCCTGCCACCGCTCACCCACAGACACCCCTGGGGACACGGGAGGACACCCGCAGGCCCGGCGTGAGCGCCGCGCGCACGGGCCTCTGGCACCCACGGGTGGCTCCGGGTGGGGAGGCCGGGTGACGCTGGCAGGCGGTGTCTGGCCTTGGGCTTAGGCTTTGGGGGCCGGTTTATATTAACTTTGTTTAATCATAAAAGCGGCACACGGGTAGGGTAGAAAGCAAATCAAAAAAAAACAAAAACAAAAAGCTATGGAAGGGTATTAAATGAAGTCTCTGGCCCCTTTGACAAACCCCAAACCACTTTAAAAACGCTTTCCGTGGTTCTCACCGGGCAGGCACCTGACACAGCACAGCACAGCGGAATTCATAAAAAGCATCCTTCCCCCTCTGGGTCTGGGCTTCCGACTCTTGACAGGCCCTCCTCTGCTCCGCTCTGCACCGCCACCCCCCGCCTCCTGTCCCTCTCCACTCCTGCAAGTGACCGGAGTTTCCTACTGCTCCTAGCGGGCTCCTCCCGTGACCTTGCCGTTGCCCTTGACTTCCGTTTCTCCGCCTGTCAGCTGGACGCAGCTCTGAAGTTTCCACTCCGCATGCTGAGGGAGCAAGTGGCCTTCCTCCTCCCTCCGCCGGCCCCGAGGCACCCACACCGTGCCTCCCAGCCTCCAGGCCGGGCCGTCCCTTCCTGACCCCTCCCCGGGCGAATTCAGGGGGGCCCAGGCTGCGCCTCCCCAGGCGAAGGCTCAACAGGACTCAACTGCCCCCACGCCCCTCCCCTCTCCACCGAGTTCCGGATGGATTTGGCTGGACAGAGACACAGGCCTCCGCCAGCCTGGGTTCCGGGGTCCCGGCCTTATCACCTGGACGGCCGTGGGAGCCCCTCACTGTTCTCCCAGCTCCTCACGGATGCCCCGGCCTCCAGCCCGGCCTCCACTGGCTCAGCCCCGCTCCTGGACAGAGCCCGGCCAGCCCTGCCCCGCGGGCTCCCCGCGGACCCAGATGAAAGGCACAGTCCTCACCCTCCCTCCGCAGCTCACAGCCTCCTCTGCGCGCACGGACCCCACGCTCCGTCACTCATCCCCAGCACAGGCCCCTGGCTTCTGTGTCCTGGGGGCTTCAGATAGGCTGCTTCCCACCTGTGACACCCTGTCCTGTCGTCTCCCGGCAAAACCCTACGTTCCCTTCCACGGCTCACATTTCATCCCCTCTAGGAAGCCTTCCCAGAGCCCCCGGAAACAGCCAGTCCTGCCCGGGCCTCATCCCCACCGACCCAGGACCTACAGTGGGTACAGGTTTGGCTCTGCTGAGCCTGGGGGAGAGGGGAGAGCTATCTGGTACCCCAGTGGTTGGCCACAAGCCTTCATAGCCCTCAGGGCTAGGGCAACCCCCTCCAGGCTCCCTGGAGAGCACTGCATGACACTGTTGGGAAAACCCTCCCTCTGAGATCCCAGGGAGTTGAGAAACTGAGGTGGCACCCAAAGACAGGTGGCCAGGCGCCACCCGTGCCAGCCCGGCCGGGCAGGTAGGCCGTGGGAACGGCAGGTGCCAGCAGGATTCGGAGCCTGAGGCCCGCACACCGAGGAGCCGAGGGAACTGGGAGAAAGGGCAGCAGTGGCCTGGCTCGCTGGCCTCAGGCCAGCTGGAAGGCAGCCGCAGAGCTGGTACCCGAAGCCGCGCCGTCCCAGGACCGGGAGCGGGCCCTGGAGAAAGTCGCTAATGAGCTCCTGCCGGCCTGAACCCAGGCCGCGGCGCCGTCCCCTCGTCGGGTGGGAGGAGAAGAGCCAGAGGAGAAGGCCCAGACCGGGTACCTTCCATCTGCAGCCGGTAGAGCATGGAGCAGCTGTCCACCACGTCCAGCATTGCCCCGCTGAGCTGCAGGCTGGGGAGGATCTGGAAGACAAGGGCAGGTAGGGGATGAGGGGCTGCAGGGATGGCCAGAGTCCACCCATCTGGGCTGTGCGTAGGGCCTGGGCAGAGCCAGCCCTCAGCCAACAGGAGCCACCACCGGTGTCCCCTCCACCCCAACTCTCAGGGCCATTCCCCTCTCCGAGGGCCTGGACCGCTCCAGGGGCCCAGGGGACACTGGACAGACTTGAGAAAGAGCCCACTGCACTGGCACCTGGGGGAGCACCTGCCGGGCCCTGGCCCCTGTCGCCTCCTGCCCCCAGCCCTGGACCGTGAAGGCAGAGAATCATCTCGCCCGACCGCGGTTCCACGCTCAGCTGGTCTACATCTCACGGCACACAGCTCTTGTCACCCTTCACTCTTTACTAGGAAATCCCGACAACTCGAGAGGATGACTTATAGGAAACTTTACTGAGTGTTTTTCTCTGGGGTTTAGATCCTCAAATTACAAGCATTTTTGTGACCCCAGGCTCTGCTATTAAGCCCATGGTGGGGTCCTCAGCAGTTGCAAGTTAGGCTTTTTTTCCCCTCTTAAACATACCTAGCGGGTGGCGGGAGGGGGAATAGGGAGTCAGTGTTTAGTAGGCCAGGAGTTTCAGTTTGGAAAGATGAAACAGTTCCGGAAATGGATGGTGGTGATGGCTGCACAACCATGTGAATATACTTAATGCTACAGAACCGTACACTCAAAACTGGTTAAAACGGTAAAATATGGTATGTATATATTACTACAGGAAAAAAAAATTCCTGGGGGGCTTCCCTGGTGGCTCAGTGGTTAAGAATCCGCCTGCCAATGCCGGGGACATGGGTTCGATCCCTGGTCCGGGAAGATCCCACATGCCGCGGAGCAACAAAGCCCGCGAGCCACAACTACTGAGCCCACGTGCTATTAAGCCCATGGTGGGGTCCTCAGCAGTTGCAAGTTAGGCTTTTTTTCCCCTCTTAAACATACCTAGCGGGTGGCGGGAGGGGGAATAGGGAGTCAGTGTTTAGTAGGCCAGGAGTTTCAGTTTGGAAAGATGAAACAGTTCCGGAAATGGATGGTGGTGATGGCTGCACAACCATGTGAATATACTTAATGCTACAGAACCGTACACTCAAAACTGGTTAAAACGGTAAAATATGGTATGTATATATTACTACAGGAAAAAAAAATTCCTGGGGGGCTTCCCTGGTGGCTCAGTGGTTAAGAATCCGCCTGCCAATGCCGGGGACATGGGTTCGATCCCTGGTCCGGGAAGATCCCACATGCCGCGGAGCAACAAAGCCCGCGAGCCACAACTACTGAGCCCACGTGGTGCAACTACTGAAGCCCACGTGCCTGGAGCCCATGCTCCGCAACAAGAGAAGCCACCGCAATGAGAAGCCCGCGTACCGCAATGAAGAGTAGCCCCCGCTCGCTGCAACTAGAGAAAGCCCGCACACAACAACGAAGACCCAATGCAGCCAAATATAACTAACTAAATAAAAATTAACCAAAAAAAAATCTGTAATAAAAAAAAAAATTCCTGGGAGTTCCTGATGGTCTAGTGGTCTAGGGTTCGGTGCTTTCACTGCCACGGCCTGGGTTCAATATCTGGTCGGGGAACCAAGGTGCTGCAAGCCGTGTGGCTCGGCCCAAAAACAAACAAACAAACAATCCGATGGGCAGATCCATGTTTTTAACAAAGAAAAGCAATCTAAAATGACTGGAGGGGGGCTTCCCTGGTGGCGCAGTGGTTAAGAATCCTCCTGCCAATGCAGGGGACATGGGTTCGAGCCCTGGTCCGGGAAGATCCCACATGCCGGGGAGCAACTAAGCCCGCGCGCCACAACTACTGAGCCTGCGCTCTAGAGCCCGCGGGCCACAACTACTGAGCCTGTGAGCCACAGCTACTGAAGGCCGAGCGCCTAGAGCCCATACTCTGCAACAAAGAGAAGCCACCACAATGAGAAGCCCGCGTACCGCAACGAAGAGTAGCCCCTGCTCTCGCAACTAGAGAAAGCCTGCGCGCAGCAACGAAGACCCAACGCAGGCAAATATAAATAAATAAATAAATAAATTTCTTTTTAAAAAGAACATACAAATACATTTAAAAATAAAATGAAATAAAATAAAATGACTGGAGGGAAGCCTGAGATTTCAGAGATGACCAAATGAGATGTGCAGTCTACCAACGCCCACGGGAAAACAGTCAAATCCCATTCTGGGTTTCCACACCGCTCTGCGAGAGAATCAATGCCGTGAGGTCTTACACAAGAGCTGTGCTCTCACTCCAGCTGGGGTGATACTGATCGGCCCAAAGATCTGTTAGAGACTGAAGGGTAAATCGCTGCAGTAAACCGAAGCGGGTGCAAGCGTGGACTTACGTGGTCATCATAAATGGTCAACGCGGCCTCGTATTCGCCCTGGAAAAATGAAGTTCCAGGATTAACACGTGGAGGAGGTGAGATGTGATGCTGAGACGTGAATTGCAAATGGCCTCGACAAAGTCCCTGCCCCACAGCCGAGGTGGGGTCTCAGGATGGGAGGAGAGGAACCCACCTCTGCCCCAGCCCTTCGCTCCTCCGTGTAGAAGACACAGCAGCAGCTGCTGCTGCTACGGGAGCCCTTTCTGCGAAAGCATTATTCTTCCTATGAAGCGCTTGTCAAGCGGCTGCCAGCTTTTTCATGTATTTCTTCTAGGATTGTTTTTCCCTTTATTTTCCTTACTGCCCATTCAGTTGCGTTCACTGCTTTCTTGGGGACGCTGTATCACTGCATTCTGCCTGTCATTACAGGGTGGGTCCTCACCTTCCAAGCATTTCTCTTTGGACGTTTAGGGAGCTTCTAGATTTTCTCTACGATAAACTGTAAGACAAACCCTTATAAATGGGACCCAGTGGTGGAATCACTGGGGTCAAGGGTGTCCCCACACCCTCACTGCCACTGGGGCAAAGCGTTCGGAGGGTCCCATGGTTCACTCAGCTACCACCGTGAGGTGGGAGCCTAGCGGTCCGCTACAGCGGCAGGCGCTCGGGCTACCCTGTCTCCACACACGGCACACGATACACATGATTTGCAAGTCCAGACAGTGCAAAATACCTAAAGTAGTTTAAGCCTGAAAAGCTATTTGAAAACATGAGTGCTCCGTTGCCATCAGGACACCGCTGAAACCTGCAATCACACCGTACTGCTCCCCAGGATACAAAGTATGGCAAAAGGGAGGAAAATGTTTCTCTCCTTGGACATCTTTATAGGATAAGACAGCCGGTCATCTTACCTCTTCAATCAGATATAAAGCCCAGTGCCAATAATTATGACAAGCAAGCATATCAGAGCCCTGGGGAAAGAACGAGAGAATGAGAGAAAAATCTGACAGCCTGTCGGGGGGAGGGGAGAAGCAGCTGTTGTTTTGTGCCAATGCAGAGCGCCACGGCTCTGAATGCAGGAGACACTTCCCAGGCACCCGCCCTGGCCGGCCTGTGCCGGCAAGTCCACGCCCCATCTTCTCCTTTGGCTCTGAGCCTCGGCGAGTGGTCTGCCGGAATTTTCTGAGGATGCTGAGGCTGCGGCAGGCTGGCATCTTAGCCCCAGAGCGAGAAGGTGGGAGAACCAAAGCCTCACCTTCCTTAGGCGTGGAGTGGAGAAAATGAATAAGTCTACCCGAACGGCTGCAGAGGCCCACTGCGTCCAAACAATGCAATGCATCCAGTAAAACCCCACGGATCGGTAAGCCCAGGGCCAAACCCCCTGCAGGTCCTGTCAGAGCCCGCAGAATAAGGGGAATGGGGTGACATCTAGACGGCTGCAGCTGGTACGCTTTTGGCCCTACCATGAACACTAGCCTACGGGGCTGCGGCTGACACTTCCTTCTCTGCCTGGATACTACCTCCCATCTCCTGGAAAGGAACTGACGATGCCTCCTCCACGGCCCACGTCTACCTGGCACCTGTATTTGAGGGTGCCAACCCACCCAACTCCCCTCTCCCTTACAGGCTGCTGTAGGCCTTGGCGCCTTTGCTTAAGCTGATCCTACATCTCTCTGTCCTTTGCCTAGCAAACACCTACTCACCCTGCAATACTCAGCTCATACGTTGCCTCCTCCAGGAAGCCCTCCCTGACTGTTTCTCCCTCAAGCCCAGTTGGGTGGGATGCCTCCTCTGGGTTTCCACAGCCCCAAGAATGCCCCCGGCATGGTGCGGTCGTGCGCTGCTAGGGAGCTGCTCGCTCCACTTGACGGGCCTTCTGAGGACACAGAGGTCTGGGTGGGACTCTCAGTGGGGTCCCCAGGGAGGGGTACAGCCCGGCGCAGCGACTGGAGACTGGACTGAGCCCCAGCCAAATGCCTGGGGCAGGTGCTGGAGGAGGAGGAAAGGGAGCCCCAGGCCACATCGTCCACCCAGGGCTGTGCAGCCAGGCCAGAGGCTGGCAGGAGCCACTGCAGGGACGTGTGCAGGCATCAGGGGACGAGCGTCCGTTGGAGATGGCCCCAGCCACCCCGGGCTGCCTGCTACAGTCGGACTAACACCGATGGGGACTCCTTCGGGGCAAGGGCTTCACAGTCGTTGCAACAGCAGGTTTTCAGGTAAGGAAACTGAGGCTCAGGGGGCTCTCGTTCTCGTCCTGGGGTGGCCCAGGCCTCAGGCACCCAGGCCCAGGAAAATCGGAGTCTGGGGGCAGGAAGTACATGGAACACAAATGATCCGGCCCTGGCCAGGCCTCCGCGGCCTCCCTCTCAGAGGACACGGCAACTCTGGCGCGCCCTCCACCCAGTCAGTACCTGCCGGGGGAGCCCGAGGACAAGGGGCCGACCCGCACTGTACCCCCACCCCCACCAGGGCCTAGCTCGTGCCCAGCGTCTGGGGATCCTTAAAAAGATCTGAGGGCTTCCCTGGTGGCGCAGCGGTGGAGAGTCCGCCTGCCGATGCGGGGGACGCGGGTTCGCGCCCCGGTCTGGGAGGATCCCACGTGCCGCGGAGCGGCTGGGCCCGTGAGCCATGGCCGCTGGGCCGGCGCGTCCGGAGCCTGTGCTCCGCGACGGGAGAGGCCACAGCAGTGAGAGGCCCGCGTACCACCACCAAAAAAAAAAAAAAAAAGATCAGAGTGTGGGGCTTCCCTGGTGGCGCAGTGCTTGAGACTCTGCCTGCCGACGCAGGGGACGCGGTTTCCATCCCTGGACTGGGAAGATCCCACATGCCACGGAGCAACTAAGTCCGTGCGCCACAACTCCTGAGCCTGCACTCTGGAGCCCGCGAGCCACAACTACTGAGCCCACGTGCCACAACTACTGAAGCCCGTGCGCCTGGAGCCCGTGCTCCGCAACAGGAGAAGCCACCGCAATGAGAAGCCCGCGCACCGCAACGAAGAGTGGCCCCTGCTTGATGCAACTAAGGAAAGCCCGCGCGCAGCAACGAAGACCCAACGCAGCCGAAGAAGAAGAAAGATCTGAGTGTGAATCTAATGAGATTATAGTTCTCAAAGGTTATCTTACGCCAGTTCGCCTGCTCTACTTAATACCCCTCTCGGAGAAGCCAGGAATCTGCCTTCTTGTAAATTACTTCTCGCTGGCCTGTCCTAGGCCAGGGAGCTGCTGGGAGGAACTGAGGTGACCATGCCAGTCCCCTGTTGCCTGCCTGGTCCCTGGTCTCTCCGTGGTTTGCTCAATCACTGAGCACCTGCTGCTCGGTGCCAGGCCCTGGCAGAGACTCACTGTCTTGGCCGGCGGTGCCCTGGGAAGCCCACCATAGCACAGAGAAGGGCAGAGCAGCAGACCGCACCTGGGCAGGTAGCCAGGCTGTGCGCCAGAGACAAACTCAAGGACAACAGGTGCATATGCAGAGGGAGGGCCACAGCAGCTGGGTGCAGGTTGGCGCCGGGAGTGGGAGCGGGGAGGCCCCTGGGTGTTAAGGCCCCAGGAAAGGGTCTGGAAGGGCTTGAGGGGTCTGGGTGGTATCCACGCTGCTGCCTCACCAGGGCCCTGAGCCCCGCACACCAGCCCCACCGACAGCGGCTGGGCCGTCATCCCTCCCATCAACCCCTGGCTGCACCGCGTGCTCCCTGAGGATGCTCTGTGGCTCTGGGGTCTGCGTCGGGTCTGCTGGCCAGTGAGTTCACAGTTCTCACCCCTGCTGGGCCCGCCTCCCCTTTCTCATCCATCCCTTCTACAGCCTCAGGCCACAGCCAAGTCTAGAAACACCTTCAAAACATCAGCAGATGTTGGGAAGCCGTGGGGTTCCCAGGGGATGCGTTGGCTTGACAGAGACGCCTCCAAGTGGACCATGAGTCTTCCCCAGAACGCAGCCACGCCTTGTAACTCCATCCGTTAATCCCTGGCTTAACTTGGGGGAACAAACAGAATTTTCCAGGCAGGTGGACGGACTCGAATCGTACCTTCCAGTGGGTTTCCGAGCGTTGCATGAACTCCAATCCATCCCGGACCTCTGCTTTCATCTCATGGATATGGGCGATGGTGTGCGCCGACCACGCGTCCGTCGGGTTAACAGATAAAGCCTACGTGGCGGGGGTGCGGGGGTCGGGCGGGGGACAAGTCGAGATAACGTGGGTGAGTCAGGCTGCCCGGTGCCAAGGCGTCCCCAAGCCGTGCCGGGGCGCGAGGGGCCTGGGCTCTGCCTCAAACTCACGACCCCAAAGACCAGCCCGTTGACCAAACACCAGATGCTGCCAGAGAGGGTATCGCTGCCCATTTCACGGATGAGGAAACGAAGGCTCAGAGAGGCTAAGTGACTTGCCCGGGCCCACACAGTTGGGTGGCACTGGGGTCTCTCCAAAGCAGGGGCTCATCCAACCCCCCCGGGCCCCCAGCCTCCTGCATACAGCTGAGTCACTGCCCAGTTTCCCCTGCGGTGAGAAGTAAGGCCGCCTTCCTCTCGCAGCTGCCGTGGAGGCCAGTGGACACTGAGTGTGTGTGCCCCCGGGGCTCTCGGCTGCCCCTCCCGACTAGCACACATGCCAGGACCGCACACATGCCAGGACCGCGTGTGTGGCTTTCCGGGCTCGTTCTGGTATCACTGCGAGTAACAACAAGAGCCGCTCCGACGAACGTTGGACTTGACGGTGACGACGTGGCCGGCGGGACACGAGGTCCGACTCCCATCTCGCGGCGGGTAGTTTAGCTCGTGGTTACTGAGTGCCTACCGATCCTGGCACAGAGCAGTAAAGCCGAGGCTCACCATGGGCCTGGGGCCATCCACACGAGCCCAGGTCCTCCACACCTGGTCACGGGGTCCCCCCCCGCCCTGCCACCTCAGGCGCCCGCGCCTTTCACAGAAGCAGAATTGGGGAGGCCCGGCGCCTTCACCCCTGGCCTGGCACCTGCTGCGGTGCCTACGCTGGCAGGTGGTCCCCAGCAAGCCCCACCTCCCTGCTGCAGCCCTGACTTGCACGGGCCCAACCAGTCCACGTGGGGACACAGAGAAAGGCCACGTCTGCAGGGAACGGTGGGCAGCCCGGGGCAGAGCCCTGCAGGACCAGGACCCTTCAGGAGACCCCAGGGGCGCAGCTGAGCAGGCTGAAGGGACCCGCTAAGCGTGCTGTGGAAGGCAGAGGCTCAGGGCAGCAGGGCTGCTCTCATCCCCCTGCTGGGATTAAGCTCCCCCCTCGCTGAGGGGTTCCTGACCGGCTCCCTCCCAAGGTTCCCTGGGCCAGAGTCTACAAGGCCAGAGCGATCCGGCCCTGCCTGCCCGCAGACTTTGCTCCCAGAACCCGGTCCGCCCACCTCCGCCCTAAGCCTCAGTCTATCAGGCGCTCCGTGTCCCTGAACTCTGGCCGCCGCTCTCCTTCCCCGACAGCTGCCCTTCGCTCTTCCTGCCCTGGGCGTTCGGCCTGCAGACAAGGCCCACGTGTCACCACCGTGAGGCCTCTCCAGACTCCAGTGGAGCCTGTGCAGACCCCCCTCGCTCTCCTAGAAGCCTGGCCTTGCCCAGTAACTGTCTGTGGTGGGCTGGTGCTGGGCTCAGAGTGTGGGCGCCTGAAGGAGAAGGGGCGTGAAGGGAGCAGAGGGGGGCACCCCATGCCACCGCTTCCCGCTCCTGGCGGGCGTGAACCTGCACCTTTAGGTCACTCTCTGACTTCCTGAACCATCCTGCCAGCCCTCAGGTGCCCACATAGACGGCACCCAATGGGAGGGCCCAGCTGCCAGGGTCTCCAGGGGAACCTTCCTACAGCTGACCCCCTGGACGACGGCGCCTGGTCACCCGGGCCATGGAGCCAAGATTGCCGTGAAGCTCCCTGTGTCCCCCGACGGCCTGACTCAGGGCTAAGGCACAGACCCCCGCATCCTACTGTCAAATCTGGGCTCTATTCTATAAGTAGAGTGGCTGTCAGAGACCCCACAGGCCCCGTGGGCCCCCGGAGGGTGCCGGCTGTCTCCCAGGGAGGGGTGTGCTGGGAGCCAACTAGGGCAGAGACTGTGGGGAGAGCCCTGGCTGGGTGCTGGGGAGCAGGTCTGTCCAGGCGGCATGAAGGACTGTGCTCAGGTGGCCTGGGGGACCGTGGCTCTGCCTTCTGTGAGCTGTGTGGCCATGGCCTTGGCCTCTCTGGGCCTGGTCGCCCTCCTCTGGGCAATGACGAGCTCAATGCCCCGCTGCAGAGGATCGAGCCGACAGGAGCGGCGTGTACATCGAGTGCCAGCCCTGAGCCAGGCCCAGGAGTGGTTGTCACCCGCTTGGGCGCGGCGGCCCCTCCCTGGGACTCAGTTTCCACTCCCGCGAGAGGAGGAGCTGGAGAGGGACTCTGGGAGCCAGAGATGCTGAGGTTCCCGGGCCTGCAAGCGAGGGACGTCCACGGTGCCGGCCAGCCCATCTCCACCAGCACAGAAGGAGGGGCCCGGGCCGGCAGGAAGCGCTTAGCATCCCACCCTGTTCTGCACCCTGGGCCGCTGCTCCCTCCGGATGGGGGCGGTGCTCAAGAGGAGGGCCGGCCAGCAGGACCCCAACGCCAGGTCAGGGCCCACCGGAAGCAGTCTGATGAAATAAAATTTAATCCTTAAGGCAGGACAAGACAAACTAAACACAAAGTTCTCTCTCTGGGCTTGTTTGGGCCTCCTCCCTCCCTCCATCCACCAGCGCTCCTCAAAGACGGGAGTACCTGCTAGACCGTAAAGATCAATTCGTCCCTTTTTCCTGAGGCTAGCAACGTACGTTGGTAAAAGAACGCGTTCTTCCCCAGCTCTGTAGGGGGTCATGGTGACTCACTGCTTGCTTCGTCTGTGCTTATCCGGACTATGTATCCTTGCGTGACCTTTACGTAAAATATCAGGATGTCATTTTGATGTACGATCCTTTGTCTCCAAAAGGTAGATGACTGTATGACTGTACCTTTGAGTTCCAACAGGCTGAACAGTTCTCAGAACTTTCTGAGAATCTGCTTCCTGGGTTACAGTCCTCAGTTGGCTCGAATAAAATTCCCTTTTTTTTTTTTTTCTTAACCTGATAGTTCATTGAATTTTCGGCGACAAGCCTCACTCATCACTCATCTGTCAGCTCCTGGAGGCTTGGTGAAGTCAGTGACACTTAGAAACGTGAGGTCCCAGGTGGGAGAAGTAACGCTGATACTCGCTTCCCCAAGAGGGGTGGACGGAACCTCCCTGGGCCTCATTCGCCTTCCCGGCCTGGGTGGGGAGTTTGCTGAGCAAGGCGGCTCTGCAAACCCAAGGTGGGGCAAAGGTGACGGGAGGGAGCTGCCCTCTCTGTTAACATGAGCCCTCCTGGTAGGAAACGAGGTCCTGAGTGGGTGGGCTGCAGCGTGCCTGGCGTGCTCTCCTCCACCTGACCCTACTCCACAAGGGCTCAGGCATCTCAGGAAGGGCCCACTTACCTCTTTGGCGAGCTTTTCTGCCCGATCGTAGAAGTTGGTTTCCATCAGTCCGAAAGAATACATGCCTTTCACGTAGCTGAAAACAGAAGAAAATTATTTTTTTAGAAAGCGCACTAGAACCGTTCAACCCTCAACGTAACCCGTGTCAGTCGAACTGTGTCTCTCCCAAAATGGTACGTTTAAACATATGCCCTAACTTGGAATTAGAGTCTTTGCAGATCATCATCAAGCCCAAGTTAAGATGAGGTCATCCTGGATTAGGCTGGGCCCTACATCCAATGACTGATGTCCTTATAAGAGAAAGGAGAAGGAGGAAGATTTGGACACAGACACACACGGACACACACACAAAGGACAGACAGTCACGTGGAGACGAAGGCAGAGACTGGAGTGATTTCAGACTTGCCAGTCCCCACAGTCACAGAGCCAATTCCTTAAATAACTTCCCCCGCCACCCCCGCTCCATATATATATATGTAAATAGTACAGATATAGATACAGATATGCACGTCCTATTGGTTCTGTTCTCTGGAGAACCCTGACTAATACAGCTCTTCAACCTATTAGTCCACTTGACCTTCACAACAATCCTATGACTGAAATGCAACGGAGGTGATCGTGCGTGGTGGTTCCTAGGGCTGTTCATGGTTATTCCAGGCCTCCCTCTCCTCCCAGCCCAAAGTAGAGCTGCACTTCCTGGCCCCCTGGGAGTGGGTGACTGGATTTGACCAGTGACTCGGGAGCTGCAGGGCACCCCCTTCACTCTGAGCACTAATGCCATTGTGAGTCCCCCAGGAGAGCTCTTTTCCCTCTTAGCAGCTGGTGTATCCCGAGAGCAGTTACTTCATCAGCTGGGACCCTGGAGGGCGACAGTGGGGCGGAGCCTCAGCTCTCCTATGATGGACAGTGAGAAATTAACCTTTGTTGTAATAAGCTTCGGAGACAAAGATCTAGAGGATGTTTGTTACTGCGGCAAAAGTTATCTTGTGCTGACTGATATATAAGAGTATTACCTCATTCCCAGGATGGGATAAACGTCAAATGAAGACGTGAAGCCTTTTCACTTTTTCTTTTTTTTTTTTTTTCTTTTGGCCGAGCTTTGCGGCTTGCAGGATCTTAGTACCCCGACCAGGGGTCGAACCCGCACCCCCTGCAATGGAAGCGTGAATTCCAACCACTGGATCATCAGGGAAGTCCCACCTTTTCACTATGAAGAACTAGGAAATAACAACAGTAGTCTCACTAGTTTTAGGGCAGGGCCAGGAGAGTTGCCATGTTGCTAAGGCAGAGGAGAGAGACTAAGAAACAGAAACGATGTGATTTCCAGCTGGCACCTACCTGCTAAGGGGTATGTCGGGTGTCCAGAAGGGATAAATTCGAGCCACAGAATCTCTCATCTGTTCCTGGTAGCCCAGGTAAAAATAGGCATCGTGGGAAAATTTCAGGGCCAACATGTCTGTCGGGTAGTCCTGGAGAATCTGTTCCCACAGCTCACAGGCTTTTGGAAGGTTCCTGGAAGCCAAGAGAAGTTTCTCAGCAACACTGAACACAGTTCACACACGAGGAGTGGAAAAGGCTTAATTTCCTGCCAGTGTCACAGCCTGCACTGAACTGGTTAAAAGATACATGTAAGTTTCTACGTTAGGTTGTGGCTCAGAAAATTGAAAAGCTTCAGTGGGAAGTTTTACTCTCTAATTCAAGAAAAAGAACTAGTTTAACACGTTACCAAAGACAATTTCACCTGAGTCCGTGAACCAGCTGCAGGAAGCCTGAGAGGTAGAATTCCACCCCTGTGCTGACATGTGCACCCACTTGCCAGGAACACCAGGACAGAACTCTCTCTGTCACTGCTTCAGAACGCCTGTACAATCAGCTCGGGTCACCCAGCTCCGCGGGCATCTCTCCTGCCCAAGCAGACACAGGGGCTGTCCTGGGGGCAGGCGTCAGGGTCAGGACTCCCGCACACAGGGGGACGGACAGCCGTGGGAACAACAGATGCTCACAGGGTGTGTGAGGACCAGGAGCATAAGGGCGAGGGTTTTCTTCTTTCTCCTGTCTCTTATCTGTCTCTGGACTGTGGTGCTACTATTTTTGTAATGAAAATAATAACCAATTTATTTAACGAAACACAATAAGTTGCTTTGCATGCTAACCTGGGAGTCCCAACCAACCACGTCCTCACTCAGCAGTCAGCTGAGGACAGAGCAGCAGGCAGGAGGCGATTCTCAATCAGGCGGGCACGGGAGTCAGGGTGAGAATCCCCCCGAGGCCCCCTCCGCACGGCGCGGGGGCAGCCCGTGGCATCGCCCAGTGTGGCCTCGGAGCGCCAGCCCCCGGCCCAGGGAGGCCCCTCACCCCTTGGCAAAGGTCTCTACTGCAGACACGTGCAGCCGTTCCCGCTGCGTCAGGGGCTGAGCTTTGGAAATCTCCACCATCGTCTTCACGGCCAGGTCCAGCTCTTTGTCCAGCCTCACGGAGCGTCCAGTGCCAATCAGAATGAGGCCATTAGCGATGGCGTGGCCCAGGGCTGGCGAAAGGTGGGAAAACAGCTGGTGATTCAGACGGTCCCACCCAGCCCAGCGCAGCCCCATATGTGAAATAAACACCCAACGTCCCAGGAGGGGCAAGCCAGGCGGCCGGTAGGGTGTGTCCCCACCGACAGTCCAGAACTCAGCTCCTCACCGGGCACGTGGAGGGCATTCTGGGGGGGTGCCAACGTGTGGAGTACCTGCGCCCCCCTCACCAGGTGAACTGCTTAGGGGCTGCCTACACCCACCTGCTTCCCTCTCAGCTGCTACTGTCACTACCACCAGCACAGGGCCTCCCAAGGGCCACCCGGTAGATGCTGTCGGGGGGCTGGTCCCCAGAGGACAGAAACCATGATCCTGTCTTGGCTGCTCTCAATCACTGAGAGCTCGGGGGCCGAGGAAGATGGGGGTGTGCCTTGTGGCCCTTGTAGCGGCCTCGCTGGCAGGTGTGCTGGCCCCCAGGTCCTACCTGGGCTTCCCAGCCCCAACCTTGACAGAGGTAGGGTATCCGCTGGCATTTGGAACTCAGTTCTTGGCCCAGGCTTGGGACCTAGGACCCAACCACAGTGCCAGGACCACCCATGTGGCCCCTGCTTCTGACCTGGGGCCAGGGTCTGCTCGGAGAACCTGAGCCCACGCCTGGACACTGGCTCCCGTGACAGCTCCCTTCATCCCCTATTCTGCGCCCCTTGCCCTCAGTGGGACCTGGCCACAGTGGGGGTCCCTGCTGCCCTCCCGTCCTCAGCCCTTCTGCCCAGCCCAGAACCTCACCCACACTGGGCCACCCTCCTGGGGTTCCAGAATGCACTGGGCTGACCCCGCCCGCGTGCCTGCCATGCATATGGCTTGCCTGTGATGGCAGCCTCTGTCACTAGGTCAGCCCTCCCCGTCACAGCTGCTGTGGGGTTGGCCTCGCTGGTGCCCAGAGAGGCTGCAGTGGCCACTTCTTGTGTTCCGAGGGGTCCAGGCTTTGGACTGGGACAGGCTTGTCTGATCCCAGAGCCCCAACTACCAGCTGGGTGGCTTTGGGTATA
Source organism: Physeter macrocephalus (assembly GCF_002837175.3). Classification (NCBI taxonomy): domain Eukaryota; kingdom Metazoa; phylum Chordata; class Mammalia; order Artiodactyla; family Physeteridae; genus Physeter; species Physeter macrocephalus. Next base: position 49,002,182 of record NC_041219.1, on the reverse strand, counting down.
TTTCTTACTCTCTGCTCTCTCTGAATCTCAGTTTCCTCATATGAGACATGGGATCAGTGTCTTCCCTGCAGAGTTGACGTACGGTTAAAGAGAAGTTTGAAAGACACCTTCTATAGCACCTGGCATCTTTACAGGAGCAGCTGTTATTCCAAGCACAGTGGTGGCGATCACCTTTCCCCCCTCCCAACCTGGTCACTGCCACCAGCCCTGCCCTCCCCAACCCAGCTGAGTCCTGCAGTCAGGGAAACAGTCAGGGGCTGGACTCGTGAAACGGGGCTCCTCAACCCAGGGAAAGCATCACTCACCGAAGGTTGGATCTGCTGCTTTGAGCTTTGACAGGCAGCCCTCAATGCCACCAAGACTCTGGTCATTGGTCCATTTTACGTACTGAAATTTAAAAGGTGAAACAAAGCTGTCCCCAGGGAGTTTTTAGTTCATGTAAATGAAGGCTTGTTTCTAAACCTTGATTTTTTTTTTTCTTTTCTTTCTAGAACACTGGTATTTTCTGGACCTTAGCTCAAAGAAAACATAACTGGGTTGATTTCATATGAAGAGACTGAATACACGGAACTCAAGGCACATTTTCTAGGGCTGGTGAGGCCACCATTTCCAACAAAGAAACATCTAAAGGAAGGTTCTTCCTGACAGGTGACCTGCCCACCGTGTCGACCTCGTCAGCCCCAAGAGGGGCCTTGACATTGGGTACCAAAATAGGAAACTTGCTACTTCCTATTCATTCCTTTAAAAAAGAATCACAGTAAACATTCACTATAGAAAGGAAGAGGCATGAAAGCCAAAAGATCAAAAATATCCTTAATCTCATCTCACTATCATTTTTGACAATTTGGTGTATTTGTTTCTAGTCTTTTTCTTAATGCTTAATTTTTTAAAAATAAATTTATTTATTTTATTTATTTTTGGCTGCGTTGGGTCTTCATTGCTGCGTGTGGGATTCCCAACCACTGCGCCACCAGGGAAGCCCCTAATTTTTTTTTTAAATATTTATTTATTTTTTGTCTGTGTTGGGTCTTAGTTGTGGCATGCAGGATATTTCGTTGTGGCAGGCGGGCTTCTCTCTTGTTGTGGCGCGTGGGCTTTGTTGCCCCGTGGCATGTGGGATCTTAGTTCCCCGACAAGGGATTGAACCAGCGTCTCCTGCATTGCAAGACGGATTCTTAATCACTAGACCACCAGGGAAGTCCCAGCAAACACATTTTAAATGAAAAATACCTGACCCAGGTCTTAATTTTTTTAAATCCTAAAACCATATTAATGCATTAGATTTTAGAATGTGCCCTATCAGTTGTCCAACTTACATCTACACAGAATTGGCACATGTAGTTTAACAAGACACAAGGGAGTTGGCACAGAGACGCAGACGCACAGCAGGGGCGGGGGTAGAGGTGGGCTGGCTGCCGCTGCACTGGGGAACTTTCCCTGCAACAAACTGTGCTCTGCAGAGGCCAAAAGTTGCGGGAAGGGGACAAATAGACAAAGAGCTCAAATGCATACAGTGGAGGCCCTTGGCAAGCTGACGGCATTTCACCAGTTGTTTCTTCTATGGCCCTTATGTTTCTAGAGGCTTCCTTGGCCCTTATGCTGCATGGACAGAATCAGTAGGTAGCGAATTCACCGCCCTTGAAAAAGCCCAGCTCTGGTTTTCCATCAGTGTGTCTAGACCTAGGTGCATCCTACTGTTCTAAGTCACTGCAAGAGTCAGCTCAAAAAAAAAAAAAAAAAAAAAATGTGAAGGGCTTCCCTGGTGGCGCAGTGGTTGAGAGTCCGCCTGCCGATGCAGGGGACACGGGTTC
>NC_041219.1:48984412-49000136 GCF_002837175.3 Physeter macrocephalus | reverse complement strand
GCCTGTGCTCCGCAACAGGAGAGGCCACGGCGGTGAGAGGCCCGCGTACCGCAAAAAAAAAAAAAAAAAAAAAAAAAAGAGTCAGCTCAGCTCTCTGGACCTCAGTTTCCGCACCTGTCAAGCAAAGTATTTGGACCTTACCTCTGAGACTCCCCTAGTTCTAAGACTATAGGCTCCTTCACTGGTGTTAGAAATGACTGGTAATACGGTGGAAGGTCTTAGAACAGCCATTGGTGGGAGCAGTATATTCACAGATTAGCCCCAGGAGAGGGGCCCCATGCCTTAAATGGAGGAGCCCCACACCAAACCCTCAGCACCCTCACAGGCCAACGCCTGCCACTTGGGGGACTTCTCAGCCATGCCCTGGGCAGGCAGAACTGTTCCCACGCCCTGGGGGTACAGGTACATGGATTCTGTTGCAGTCGATTTCTCAAGTCTGCATCCAGTTTAAAAAGCATCCATCACTTTCTGAGACATTGACTGTGGGGCTTTGGAGCGGCCTGAGCCATTGGTCCTGTGCAAGGATGCTTCAAAGCATTATGAAGAACATTCAGGTCCCCGGGAAGCCCTAATACACTCAAGTTTACCAGGAGATTCGGGCAGGAATGGGGTTAACGGGCTGCATTGCTTATAAAATCAGGATAAAGATGTAAAGTTGTGAAAGCTTCGAGTCCTGTGCCAGCTCACCGTCATCGCTGACCAGCTTTACTTGGAGAGCACATCAGCTGACAGGCAGTTTGGCTGTAAACTTAAGCAAGCTGTGTTAGCTGGTAGCTAGAACATCACTGTGCATGCGTGGAAGTACCATTTACTTGCGGCACGAATAAATGCAGCCGTAAGATGCACCAAAAAAAATTTTTTAATGAAAATAAAAACCATTCACCAATTTAAGAAACCGCCCCCTGGACCGTTAACAGAAGGGGCCACCACTTCTCTCCACGGGCATACCTGGGTCAGGGTGGCATCAAACAGCCTGCAGGCCTCGTTGCTTGGGGTTGAGAGAGGGAGCCCGGCATCCTTCCAAGCCTACACACAGCAAGAAGGAGTCTTATTCCATGTAGCCCTCCAAACAAACACACACGAACCCCAACCCCCAAGCACCGAAGATGCTAATGCCTATCATCCTACAGGTATGGGCTTCCATAAGACCCATCCTTGTGGGGCAGCCACAGACTCCCAGATTTCAGAGATGGTGCGGTGTAGAGCGAGCTGAGCCCTGGGTGGGACAGATCCTAATGCAAATCCCAGGGGCCTCTAAGTAGCTGAGTGCCCTCAGGCAAGGTCCTCCCTCTGACCCCTGTCTGGCCCCTCTGTGAAATGGGGCTCTGGAGGATACGTGGGGTGACTGTAAAGTGTCTGCCAGGGAGCAGACGCTCAGTAAGGGGGAGTCCCTGATCAGGCCGCAGGGAGGTCTGCCAGGGCAGAAGAAGGGCTAGCGCTGGAGGGCAAAACCAGGAGGGTGGTCCTGCCACCTGGCTGGCAAGGTGCCAACCACCGAAACAATTCCTCTCATCTCCTCACTTTACCAGATAGTTCAGACCTTCAGGAAACATCTCCAACTAACTGAACTGTTCACTGTAATCGCTGTCGCGGTGTCTTGCCAGGGGCGCACAGACAGGCGACTCCCTGGCATGGAGAAATGACCTTCACTCCGGCCAGCCCAGCGGGCGGCTCCTCGGAGTGGCTGTGCGCAGGTCCCCTCGCTCCTCTGAACGCCCCTTCCTCAAGGGCAAAATGGGCCCAGGCTCCCTGCCCCCGCGGGTCCCGTGGGAGACCCTCACTAACGCCCAGCGACCCCGCTGTGTCGCGCCGGGGTTAAGGGGCTAAGCTTTCTAGGAGGACCTGGGGTCTCCGCGGGGCGGGGCCCCGCGCCGCAGATTTTCCGGAGGCGGGGGTCACAGTAGGGTCCTCTGGTCCCTTCCGTGCGCCCAGGACGCGTGCCCGTCTCTCGGGGGCCGTGTCCCCGCCGGACCCCTGGCAGGGCTGATCCCGCCACCCCCGGGGTCGTGGGGCCGCGGGGGACCCGGGCGGGGGCGGCCTCCGCATACCTGGCAGTCGCGCAGGGGCGCGGTCGCGGCCATGGTGCTGGGTCGGTGTCGGGGGCGCGGGCTGCGCGCGCCGCCGCGGGCTTCCGGGTTGGGGGCGGGGAGTCGAGTCCCGGGGGCGAGGCGGGGCGGCCCCCTCTCTCCGCTCGCTCACTGGTCGGCTTCGGACGCACCCACCTCTCCGGGCCGGGTCCCCCGTGCGGACCCCTCCGGCTCCCTTCTCCGGGGCTGCGGGAACCCGAGTGGGCTCGAGGCGAGCAACTTTGGTGTGCGCCCCCGCCTCCCCCATCAGACAGGGAGCCTGGGGCGGAAGGGCCAGAGGGCGGGCCGGGAGGTTCCTCCCTGTGGGGACCCTCTGGGAGGCGACTGCAGAGTCCCCTGGGAGGCAGAGGAGCCCTGGGACAGCGGTCGCTTTCAAGCTCTAAGAGTCCCACTCGGAAGCCGCGCGCGCGTGCACACATTCACAGAGGTCATTTTGACCTGTGGTCGGGCCTTGCCCTGCACCCTCTCCAGGGCAGAGGTTGGAGTGGCTGGTAGGGAGAGTGTCTTTGAGACCAAAAAAATGTGAGGTGGCATTTTCCCTCCCCTTCCCCTCACCCCTGCAAGTAGCAGGGCCTTCTGGAGGCCCCTAGACCTGTGCCCCTGCAGGGCCTGTGCCTGGAAGCTGGTGTTGGCTGGTGGCAGCAGCTTTGAGCAACCAGTGGGATCAGGGGCTGTGGTAGGCAAGCCCTGGGTGTGGCCATGGGTGTGCAACCTGGACAGCCGTACAGGGCCTCACACTTAGAAGGGCCCCGTGCTTGGTGGAAAGCTCAGCTGTTGCCATCTTGAAATCCTTAACAGTTTTTGAACAACGTCCCCACATTTTCATTTTTCACAGGGCCCTGAAAATCATGTAGTCAGTCCTCTGACAGCCAATCCATTGACAAGTGCATCTCTTCTGAATTCCCCACTGCTCACCACCTCCACTATCACTAACCCTAAACTGAGTCAGGACCAGCTCACTTGCATACCGGACGTTCTTCCAGCAGTCAGGCCTGTCCCTTTGATTTCCCTGGACCCCGCTTAACTGGCCTGTCTCCTTTCATTCCTGCCCACCTACAGTCTATCTCCCTCACAGCAGAAGGATGCTTCCCAACTGGAAATCAGATCAGGGCCCTTCCCTGCTCAAACCCCTCCAAAGACTTCCCAACCCACTTGAGATAAAATTCAAATGTATGATCGTGGGCTCTGAGGCTAAGCTTGCTCTGGTCATCGGCCATCTCTCCAACGGCATCTTCTACCACTTTCTCTCCTCTCTGCTCACTCCAGCCCCACTACTAACCTTCTCTCTCGTTCCTGCCTCCACGCATTTGAACGTACAGTTCCCTGTGCTAGTTATGCGGCTCCCTAGCTCTTTGTGAGCCTTGCTCCCTCATTTCTTGCTGGTCTGCTGGCTCAGATGGTGCCTCGTCCAAGAGGCCTTCCTTGACTCCCCTATCTCATCCTCATTTCTTATCTCTTAACCTGCCTTATTTTTCTTCATATCACTTATCATACTCAAAATTACACGTGTTATATCATGCCTGGGTTATTTTTGATGGTCTCTCACCCCCATTATAATGGAAGCTCCATGAGAACTGGGCCAAGGGCTGATGCCTAGAAAAATGCCTGGTATGTAGTAGGTGCTTGAGAAACATGTGTGAAATGACTAATGCTAAGTGAATTAATGGGGAATGAAAGGAAAAAAAATCAGAGATAATAAGGGATAATCAGGGATAATAAGAAAACAAATAATTAGGTGATAGACCTAAATCCAACCATATCAATAATTACATGACATGGTGACAGTAATTACATTAAATGTTGATGGTCTAAATACTCAGTTAAAAGGCAGAGATTGACTGAGTGGATAAGAGAGTAAAACTCTATTAAATGTTGCCTATAAAAGACCACTTTAAACATAAATACATAAATAAGTTGAAAGTAAATGAATGAAAAAACATATGCCCATAGACAGTAAGCATAAGAAGGCTAGTGTGGCTATTTTATTTTACTTCATTCCCCCCGCCCAAGTCTTATTGAGATATAACTGACATATAATGTGGCTATTTTTTTTTTTCTGTATGCGGGCCTCTCACTGTCGTGGCCTCTCCTGTCGTGGAGCACAGGCTCTGGACGCGCAGGCTCAGCGGCCATGGCTCACGGGCCCAGCCACTCCACGGCACGCGGGATCCCCCCGGACCGGGGCACGAACTCGTGTCCCTTGCATCGGCAGGCGGACTCTCAACCACTGCGCCACCAGGGAAGCCCTAATGTGGCTATTTTAATACCAGGTAAAGGAAACTTCAAAACAAAGATTATCACCAGAGATAAACACAACTCATAATGATACTAGGGACAATTCATCAGCAAGATATAACCACAAATGTGTATCTACCTAATAAACAGGGTCCCAAAATACAGGAAGCAAAAATGGACAGAATTAAAGAATGAAATAGACAATTCCACAGTTATAGTAGGAGAGATTAACATCTTCTCTCAGCAATTGATAGAACAACTAGACAAAAATGCAGAAAAGACAAAGATCTAAGCAAGACTACCACCCCTCTTGACCTAACTGCCATCTACAGAACACTCCACCCAACAACAGAATACACATTTTTTTTCTTTTTCTTTTTTTTTCTTTCACATTCTTTTAAAGTTTCATGTAACATACATTAAGACAGACCACACGATGGGCTTTCAAACAAGTCTTAATACATTCAAAGGGATAAAAGTCATACAGATTGTTTTCTCTGACCATAACAAAATTAAATTAGAAATCAGTAACTGTGAATATTTTCACAAAAACTCCAAATATCTGGAAATGACACAACACACTTGAATTCACAGGTCAAACCAAAACAAGGGAAATTAAAAAATATTTATAATTGAACGATAAAAATACGGTATGTTGGATGCAGTGTTTGGCGGGAAACTGACAGCAGTAAATGCTTCTATTAGAAAAGAAGATCTAAAATCAATGACACAGGGTTTCACCCTAAGAAAGCAGAAAGACATATACACACTGCTATACATAAAATAGATAACTAATAAGGACCTACTGTACAGCACAGGGAACTCTACTCAGTACTCTGTAATGACCTATATGGGAAAAGCATCTAAAAAAGAGTGGATATATGTATAACTGCTTCACTTCGCTGTACAGCAGAAAATAACACAACATTGTAAAGCAACTATACTCCAATAATAATTTTTTTTAAAGAAAGGAAAACTAAGTAAGAAACCCAGTGGGCTGTCCCCCTCTCCCTCCCCTCAGGGAGCCCACTGACCCTCTCGCTTTCCACCGCTTTGTAATGAGTTTTCCCAGCGGGGTGGGCGCCTGCTCAGGGGACTCCGTGGAGGGTCAGGAGACTGCGCCACAGGAACCCCACTAACAACCCTGACCCGAGGGCTCCCCAGGTGTGGCCACGGCCCAGCCGCCCGCAGCCCCCCCCCCCCGCGACCGCCCCCCCGACCCCACCGTGACCCCGCGGCCCGCGCCCCCAATGGCCGTTGGTCCGCGGCCTCCGCAGCGCCTCCCACTTCCCGCTCCCATGCGGCCGGGGCCCGCGCTCCTCCTCCTCCTCCTGGGCCTGGGCCTGGGCCTGGGCCTGAGCCTGAGCGGCGGCCCTGGCCGCCGCCCTCCGACCCCGGCTCCTCGGGGGGCCCGCGCCACCGTCCCCAGGGTGCCCGGCTCGCCGTCCGGCGACCTCCTCGGCCGGGAGCCCGCCTCGGCCCGCCGCGCCCCGCCCGAGGCCCGGGTCCGCGTCCCGGCGCGGACCCGGGCGGCCGTGCTGCGCTCGGTCAGGGGCGCCCGGGGCCTCGGGGTGCGCGGCGGCGGCGGCGGCGGCGTTGGCGGCGGCCGCGCCCGCCTCAGCCTACGGCCCCGCGCGGCCCCGGGCGGCGGCGTCATCCTGAGCGGCGGCCGCGACCTCTGTCTGCGGGCCGGGCGGCTCGCAGGCCCGGCGCCGCGCTGTCTCCGCGCGCACGTCCTGCTGCGCGCCCGCCGCGCTGCCGCCGCCGCGCCCGCCCGCGTGGACCTGCAGCTGTCGGCGGCCGGCGGCCGGCTCTCCCTGCGCTGGTTCGCCCTCTTGCCGCGCTCGCTCGGGGTTCTGGAGTGGACCTTCCACCTCGGGCTGCTCGGGCCCACGGCCGCCGCTGCCGCCGCCCGCATGTCGCCCCGCTCGGCGGTGGCGCCCCGCTCGGCTCTGCCCCGCGGCCCGCGCTCCTACGCGGGCTTAGTGGCCAGAACCAAGTGTCCCACGGACGGGCCCACGCCCGTCGTCTTAGAGGCTGTCAACCCGAACAGTTCCCAAGCCATGGAGTGCTCGGTGTCCTGTCACATATCACGCTCGGGGGTCTGTGTGTTGGATTCGGTGAGGATCAATAGGAATGACGATTCTCCCCTGCAGCTGACCAGGAAGATGGAAGTCACCATCAATGCCACGGTTAAGGCCCGCTGCCCAATCCAAAAGTTCTTTGGTCAGTATTGGAAACTCTTTTACGTGGCCTCTGTATCTGACAAGCCGGACTGGACTAAACCTTTGCAAAACCCGCCTTTCAAGTCAGGGAACACTCCGTCAAGTGTGCGTATCTCCACGCATTCTTTATCTTGGGGGGTGTATCTGCTTAATTTCTCCGTGTACATCGTCACATATGATCCAAAGATACCTCTGAAGAAAGACTCAGATTCCATCTATATCATCATTGTTAGAAGTCCCCTGGAGGCAGTTATTCCTGGGGATACCAACATCACAGTTAATTTCACAGATGGGCTGACTCTGAATGGAAATATGTCCTCTGATCCAGATGCAGAAAACCCTTTAGAGGGACTTCATTTTTTTTGGTACTGTACCACAGACCCAAGAAACTACGATGGACCTGAAATAACAGTGAGGAGCAAGGAAGTCTGTCTCCCAGAGCAGGTTGATCTCAGGTGGACATGGGCCTCTGGTCCTATACTCACACTTTTGCCAGAAACACTTCACGGCGGCCGTGTGTATTTTTTCAGACTGGTGATCCAGAAGAACGACAGAACAGCATTTTCTGATAGGACAGTGCATGTGCTCCAAGGACCAGCACCTGTAGCAAGCATTTCATGTGTTGAAAATTGTGATACAGTTTTGATTATATCAGAGAGATTTTCTTTGTCTCTAGAATGCCCACGTTGTAAAGCAGGCCGTGATGTCTATCGATGGTCCATTCTGTCGTCTTCAGGTGATAAGATGCCATTTGATTGGACGGGGCAAACTACAACAGGGCAGAATGGTGCTTATTTGTCTGTAAAAGCTTTCGCTTTTCGGCGTTTCGTTGAAGATAAGTTTTGGATTTCTCTAAATCTAGCAACCTGGGGTGGATCGAGCTTGGTCTTAAGGCATCCCTTCGTTATTCACCACGTCCCTGAAACCACAGAATGCAAAATTGATCCAGCTAAAGGAATTGCATTCATTACTAAATTTGTTGTCCACTGTAGTAGTTTCAAGGATAAGAACATCGTTCTTACATATAAAATAATAGTTCCTGATGTGCATGGTTTTGGTGAAATCAGTTCTTTGAAAGAGAATAACTTTGGGTCCATCCTCTATTTGGGGAAGGATTGCACAGCGCCCCCTTCCTTTCTCCCTGTTGGTGTGTTGACCGATCATTACGCCTTGAAAATATATGCTCAGGCATATAATACCTCTCTGGGAGCTTTTTCTCAGGTGACTTTGTACGCCACTGTACAGGCTCCCACTGACATAAACTCATCAAGGACTGTGCTGCAGGAGTTATTCAATTCCACTACGGGACCAGATTCATCGCTGTCTACTTTGCTTCAACAGCAGGATTTTTTACCTGCAGGTTATTTAATGTATATTGTAGCTTCTGTCTTGAATAGCATGAAAACCGAGTCACGTCTGCAAGCTGACCAAATTAGACTCCGAGAACACCTTTTCAATCAGTCTTTCATTCTTCCTGTAAACACTTTGGCAGAAATTAGCCAGGTGGTCATGACTGTTACTAAATTAACGCAGAAAACCTCTGAGTTCTCCTCAGTTGTTCAGAAAGTGGCCACGGTGAGGATTTGGCAAGCAAGCCAAGCCCTCCAAGAGTGTCACCAGAGAGATAAGCGCATCTCTTCTGAGCAGATAGAAAGTGTAAGCACTGGAATATTAACAAGTTTGTCTAATATCCTGAAAGTGATGGTTCGTCACGAAGTGGTCGAAGAGCCTTTCCATGTCGTTGAATCTCTAGCAGAGACAGTATTGGCTGTGAAAGTGCCAGAGGATAAGACCACTGCAATGAGGTCCTCCAACTTTAACATGTATGTCAAGAAAACGGAAAAGTGGAATGTTACCAAGTTTTTCAGCACTGAGAAACACTGTCGAAATTGTTTTTATCCAACCCTAAATGTGAGCAGCGTTCCTAGTCTGCCTGCCAACGCTCCAATTTCTACAATGTTTTGTGAGTTTGCAGACGACCCTTTCCCTTGGCTAAATTATGGGGAAAACATTTTGACCGAGGTGGTTGGATTCCGAATGACAGGAACCGAGGCTACTGGTGACGTGATTGAGATCACACCTGATGTAGTGGAAGTGTACCTCATCAGAAAAAACTTGAGCTTTGGGACTTTTAATCTCACGGTGGGACCCAGCAAGGAGTCTCATAAAGCGGATGAGTCATTGAGGAAGACGACGGGGGCATTTAGCTTTGAAGTGGACAGCAGAGCAGGGAAGGAGGTGTTGATCCACATTGTGACGGAAGTGGCCGTGTTGTTCACAGTGTTGGTGTATGCTGGCCGTCAGATCACACCCCCCGCTTTGATCGCCACCTACCTCGTGCCCCATCGCATCCCTCCAATTGCCAAAGACAGTGACCTGTTTGACCCTGACTGTACAGTGACGGAGGCCCGTGTGGTTTGCCTTCCCCCATCCCTGCTGCGGGTCATAGCTCAGCGAACCAGCTCCTCTGAGTGTACCGTCGCTGTGGTTCTGCAGGCACCTCATTTTGTCCTAAAGCCCAATGACAAGTTAGTGAGAATTTCTGTTTTCAGCACTCAATGCTTGGACATGTATGGGATCCAGAGCGATTGGAGAGAAGATACCTGCGTTGTCGGAGAGAAGACCACCTGGCAGAAAGTGCACTGTATCTGCAAGAACCCAGGGCGGGCCAAGCGGCAGCTGGACGCAATGAAACTAGCCAACCTTCACCTGCGTACCCACTATTTGACGGCCAAGGTGATCGTGGTCCCTAACCCCGTGGATCTACGATTAGAGGTCATCAAGAACGTTACCCAAAACCCCGTGACCCTCTTCACTGTACTTTTCATTATGCTCTTGTACATAGTCCTAGCGTTCTGGGCCTTGCACAGAGATGAAATGGACAGGTGTCTTAGGGAGCATGTGGTAGTTCTACCTGATAACGATCCTTATGATAATGTATGTTACCTAGTCACTGTTTTTACAGGAAGCCGTTGTGGGTCTGGGACCAGGGCCAATGTCTTTGTCCAACTGCAGGGAACAGAGAGTAGCAGCGATGTGCATTGTTTAAGCCATCCACAGTTTACAACCCTCTACCGAGGAAGCATCAGCACTTTCCTCCTAACGACGAAAGGTGACTTGGGGGACATCCATTCCATCCGCGTGTGGCACAACAACGAGGGCAGGTCCCCTAGTTGGTATTTAAGTAGAATCAAAGTGGAGAATCTGTTCAGCAGACACATCTGGCTGTTCATGTGCCGGGAATGGCTTTCTATTGAAACCTCTTTGGACAGAACCTTTCAAGTAACCCCCCCAGATAAGTCTCTCAACAGAATGGATTTTTTCCTTACAGATATAAGTTATAGGTTGGGGAGAAGCCACATGTGGTTCTCTGTTTTTTCTGGTGTCATTGCTACACCGTTCAGTAGGCTCCAGAGACTGTCCTGTTGCTTAGCCATGTTGCTGTCCTCCCTTCTGTGTAATATTATGTTCTTTAATCTAAATAAAGAAAAAGAAGCGGAGTCACAAGAGGGGAAGTACCTCAGGTCGATGGTGATCGGGATGGAAAGTGTCTTAATTACCATCCCTGTGCAACTAATGATCACGTCTTTGTTCATCTATTCCCAGAGGAGACCTCAGGTGACCCTGAGGGAGGTCGCTCCTCGGAAGCATCCGCAGACACCAGCAGCAAGTGAACACTGGGAAGAACGATTAGCAAAGTGGCACGCTCATGAAACTGACAACGCACACTCCCAGGAGCCTGAAAAGCTTCCACCTACTAGAAGTCCTGGACTTCCCAAGGCTTCTGTCAAGGCCACCTCTAAAAGACGGCCCCAGCCCAAGCGAACAGAAAGCAAGGTCTCCCGCACCCAAAGAAAAAATAAAAACGCCAATAACCCAAACGTTGAAGACAATCATAGTGTTTCTTCTGGAGAGCACCCTCCCCAGCCCGGTGCTACACCTCTCAAAGAGAAGACCAGGATTGTTCTGCCGTGGTGTTGCGTTTATGTCGCATGGCTCTTGGTTTTTGTCACTTGTAGCATATCCTCATTCTTTATTGTATTTTATGGACTGACTTACGGCTACGAAAAGTCAATAGAATGGCTGTTTGCATCATTTTGTTGCTTCTTGCAGTCAGTTTTTCTGGTGCAACCTTCTAAAATTATACTCGTGTCAGGCTACAGAACAAGTAAACCCAAGTATTGTAAAAACCTTCCGTGGGTTGGCAACTGTCACTACAGCGAGATCAAGCTGCAGAGCATCACCAAGGACCCAGAGGAAATGCGCAGGCGCCAGCAGCACGTGGCCCAGCTCCGAAGCTCGAGGATGTACCAGCCCCTCACTGAAGACGAAATCACAATATTCAAAAGAAAGGAGAGGATCAAGAGAAGAGCTTTCGTGTTCCTGAGCTACATCCTCACTCACTTCATGTTTCTGGCCCTCCTTTTGAGCCTGGTCACCCTCCTACGCCACACCGACGGCTTTTACTATAATCGGGTTATTCGTGACCGGTTCTCTATGGATCTGGCGTCGGTGGCCAAGCTGGAAGACATCTTCCGGTGGCTGGACAGCGTGCTCTTGCCTCTGCTTCACAACGACCTGCGCCCCACCTTTCTCCCTGACAGCTCCTCTAAAATCCTCGGCCTGCCACTGATGAGGCAGGTGAGGGCGCAGCCTGGAGAGAAAACCTGCCTGCCTGCCAAAAGCGTCATGCGGGACAGCCTCAAAAGAGAGATTCGCTGTCACCCCGAATATGGCACTGACCCGGAAGACACAAAAAGCTACTCCGGGTTGTGGAATAGAGTTAGTAAGCGGGCTGTAGACAAGACTACGGAAGGATTTACTTACAAGCCTCGAGAAAGGAGATGGGTGTACTCTTCCTATGGGCTATGGCATACCTACGGGTCAGGAGGGTACGCGTTCTATTTTTTTCCAGAAGAACAGCAGTTTAATTCCACGCTGAGGCTCAGCGAACTCCAGGGAAGCCATTGGCTGGATGAGAAGACATGGGCTGTGATTTTGGAACTAACAACTTTTAATCCAGACATCACTCTCTTCTGCAGCATCTCAGTCATCTTTGAGGTCTCTCAGTTAGGAGTTGTGAACACTAGCCTGTCTGTGCACTCCTTCTCGCTTGCCGATTTCAACAGAAAAACTTCCGCAGAAATCTACTTGTACGTGGCCGTCCTCATTTTTTATTTTGCCTATGTTGTCGACGAGGTCTACATCATCACACAAGAAAGGTCCGCCTACGTGAAAAGTGTATATAATTTGCTCAACTTTGCTTTGAAATGCATCTTTACCGTGTTGATCGTGCTCTTTTTCAGGAAACACTTCTTGGCTGTCGGTATAATTCGGTTTTACCTGTCGAACTCTGAGGATTTCATTCCCTTTCATGCAGTGTCTCAAGTAGATCACGCCATGAGGGTGATTTTGGGTTTCCTGTTGTTTCTAACAATCCTGAAGACCCTCAGCTATTCCAGGTTCTTTTACGATGTGCGTCTCGCACAGAGGGCCATCCAGACTGCCCTTCCCGGCATCTGCCACGTGGCACTAGTGGTGTCCGTGTATTTCTTTGTCTACATGACTTTTGGTTACCTGGTATTCGGGCAGCACGAATGGAACTACAGTGATGTGATTCACGCCACGCAGACAATATTCTCCTACTGCGTTTCAGCTTTTCAGAGCACGGAATTTTCCAATAACCGGGTTCTCGGGGTCCTCTTTCTCTCATCTTTTATGCTGGTGATGATCTGCATATTGATCAACTTATTTCAGGCGGTGATTTTGTCTGCCTACGTGGAAATGAAGCAGCCCGTGTATGAGGAGCCCTCAGAAGAAGCGGAAGCAATGACCTACCTGTGTCACAGACTAAGAACCGTATTTGGCTTTCTGTCCTCCAAATCCAAGGCAGAAGACCAACCCAAGTTCTTTGTCAACATGGTGTACGGGCAGCCAGGGAAGAACAACAGCCGATATCTGGGGCTGAAGACCAGAAACATTAATGGGAAGAAAATGGTTTATCTCGTGGTGTGATCCACGCCAGTTTCAAGATCCACAGGCCAGCGTCTCTCAAATGCTCAGTTTCTGGGATTAAGGAACGTTTAGTGGCTCAGTTGTGCTTTCTACCCGTGTCCTTCACAATGCACACCCGCTACGTTTGGAAGTGTTCGCAGTCTTGGCCTCCCCTTCGGAACTTGAAAGGAGGGTGTCAGAGTGCAGTGCGGCCTCTACAGAGAGAGGAGGATGACAGCCTGTGAGTCCTGGGTTGATTTCCCTGTGGCTGGGAAGCTGGTGTCTTTGGAACCTGCTGCAGTTTAGAAGGTTAGAGACCCAGATTTGGGGTAGGGAACTAAAAGGCCCCCTCAACCTCACCCCACCTTGCCAGAAGCAGCAGGAAAATTCTGCTGCTTCTGTGCCCCCCTCCCCGGGGCTGGGAGGCCAGCGCTTGCGGTTCAGTGCCTCGGCCCCGCTGGCTGTTCCCTTTGCACAGAGGGCTGCAGGGCCTCCCCCACCCTCCCAGCTCTGCCGCCCACACTCCAGCTGGGCCAGGGCCTTGTGATGAGTCCCAGGAGTTGCCCTTGTGCCTGGAAATGCAGGGATGTGGACCTGGGGGTCAGAAGTCTGAAGCTTCCCATCTACTTCTTAAGGCCACTGCAAGTGAAAGATGTAAAGTGTAATAACATTTTCTGGCCATGAGACGTGACTTTTATTAAACAGCAAGAAGGTGTGTGTGGGTGTGGGTTCACATTGAAAGATAGTAAATATTCTATATAATGTATATAGCAATATATACATCCAGGATTTGGGCTTTGGGTTATTGATGGCCTGGTGGATTGTTTAGAAAACATTAAGAAAAATGGGCTAGCAGCTGTTGGATTTTCACTCAGAAGCATGCTCATTTATGTAGATGCCACTTTAAGCTTGATCAGAATTAAATGTGAGATTTCTTCTGTGAGACCTGCAGTGATTCCTGTGAGGAGGTGTGTACACCGATGGCTCCTGCCCTCAAAGTCGAGGGCCAGCAAAGGGGGACAACAGGCAGGTGGGCAGCTCTGTCCCAGGTGTTTGTTACTCACTTGGCGCCCCCCTAGTCCTGCGCTGCACGGGAATGGTCATGGCACCCTGCACCTTGACAAGTACGGGCATGCATACACGCACGTGCACACGCGTTCCATCGTTTCCTCCCCGGGGGAGGCCTGAGAACCTGGGGTGGGGGGTGGCCTTCTCTGCCAGGTGAGATAATGAAGAGGTTTTGTGACTCACCCAAGACCACCCACACGATTAGGGTCAGAAGGTCAGTTCTGGGTTTTCTAACTGCCCTGGTGGGACGTCTCAGGTGTGGCTGGGCTCTGGCCGCTGGTTCCAAGTGAAGTGCACGTTCATGGTTAGCACCTCTCATTACCACCTGACTTCTGAACAGGTTGGGAAGGTGTAACCATGGGGGCCAAATGTTTACTTTTTCCTGGGGTCTGGTCAGGTGCAGTCACCCATGGAACGCAGAACGGGGGAAGCCCCAGGTGATGTGCAGGCGACATGGGGCAGGCCTCGCCCTAGAGGCTTCGAAGACCCAGGCAGACAAGGCAGACTCGGGTGCTCTGTGGCTGGGTACACCCAGACATTCTTCCCAAATTTAGGATCAGCTGAAGTCTCTACTCCTCTGGTGCTGTGGGAGGCCCAGGGTTACACTAATTGGCCTCCCTTCCCTGGAAGAGAGCCCCCAGGCCCGCATAGCATCTCATGATTCAGAGCTGTGAGTGAAAGGGTCATAAAGGCAGGGCCCAAGTGGGCCGTCCAGGAGCAAGGCGGGGGTGGGGGGTGGGGTGGGCTGAGTGAGGACCAGGGACATCAGCTGCAGACCTCTCAAAGGAGACAAGACTGTCACCCTGTGCCTACACTGAGAAGTCTAGCAGAGCCACAGGGCTGTTTCCACGCATACTGGGAGAGAGGGAAGTGCCAGGGGCCTTCTAAAGATAGAGCAATGACAAGTATTTATATAGTTTAGAAATATTAGAGATGCCAATTATAACATTGTCAGTGTGAAAATTAATAAAGGGACACCTCACTAAAATGGAGTCGGGAAGCCAGAAGTGGGGGCTCTCATGCATGTACCACTCAGGCCAACACAGATCCCAACAGGAAGAGAGGTACCATGCCTCTCCGGCAGGAAGCGATGCTACTTTACTAGGCAGCAGGAGGAAGGAAGGTTTTCTCCTCGCCTGGCAACAGCCCAGCGAATGAGAGACTGTCACAACTCACACTAGATTTCCTACTCCCAGTTTCCTCCAATGGACAGTTTGTTTATAAAAGCGCCACCCAACTTCCCCTTCTCTATAACAAAAGTTCCCTCTCCTTTGCTTTACCAGACTTACGTGTCCCAAATTGCAATTCTTTGCTGCTCCCGAATAAACCCATTTTGCTGGTAAAAATAACCGCTGGTGAAAACAAAACTGGCTGTTTTATTGTTTTAGGTTAACATCAGGAAAACAAAGTAACGAGACAAATCAAAATTCAGGTTTCTTTAAAAGGTCATTTTCACAGGACATGGCAACAATTTCTAATGGAGTCTTTTAAGACGCCTTTGTTCCCATCACGTTTCCAGGGATAGGGTAGGCATGTTCCAGAACAAGTTGGAAACAGTTATGAATACCCTCCCAAGTCTGTATTGCACAGGAAAACGAGATAAATGTTCTTGGATTTGTTCCGCATGTAGCCCCTTATTAACTCAGAGTAGTAGAACAAGTTTTAGAGGCAGAGAGATGGCTCCATCTGAAGCTCCATGTCCTTCATCTACCTCAAACCCTTTTATCAATTATGAAGACTTGCGTTTGTAAGGCCTGCTTCTGTATGTATATTATACTCTTAAATAGTTACTTCAAAGCTATACACGGTTAAAGGCATTTTGTCCATTGGCAATAAATTCAGGGCTCTCCATGCATCCTCCCTCCACCACCCCACAGAGGGCCAGCCTTTCCCTTGAGCCAGAAGAAACCTCAGTGTCTCTGGTCGTGGAAGACTTCATCTGGGTGCTGGTTACACTGCTGTACTCACTTTGTGAGAATTCATCTTGCCTCACACTTAGGAAGTATCTACTTTTCTGTATGTATGTTACGCTTTTAAGAGTTTACTTAGGGCTTCCCTGGTGGCGCAGTGGTTGAGGGCCCGCCTGCCGATGCAGGGGACACGGGTTCGTGCCCC